>NW_027531289.1:101064-101444 GCF_008692635.1 Crocuta crocuta
ACAAGGAATTTATTTCAAATGGGGAAACACTGGGAGCAAAATAAATTTTCATTACTATAGAAACATAAATAAATTATAGTAATTTATAAGATAGAATATCATTCAGTTAAAAAACAAATGTATATGGGGCGCCTGAGTGGCTCAGTCAGTTATGTGTCCGACTTCAGCTCAGGTCATGATCTCACGATTCGTGCGTTCAAGCCCCGCATCCGGCTNTAATAGCTTATTTATTTGAAATTCTAATTCCGGATACTATGATAACACTGTGACTTACAGGTTATTACTTATTTCATTATGTATGCACCAAACTAACTATAATGTGTAAAGTATTATGCTAGGATCTGAAGAAAATACAAAGATAATGACATATAATTTCTAAA
>NW_027531289.1:101590-109024 GCF_008692635.1 Crocuta crocuta
AAGGTGACATTTTTATATCAGTGTGTTTTAGTATTTTAGAGCAGAGATCACAGCTGGGTTCTGACATGTAAGCATGATCCTAATATTAACATGTACAAAATGAATTATTTGAACATTATTTGAATACCTTTCTAAACAACTTGCTAACTATCCTTCTAACACTACCATTGACCCTTAGCCCAGGGAAGGTCATTCTGAAGAACACAGGAAATCTGAGCACTAGTCACAACCCTATCAATTGTAAGTACTAGTCACAACCCTGTCAATTGTAAGTGTTCTGCCCTTAAGTAAGCAATTGANACACTCTCTCCTTCTCTAAATAAATAAATAAATAAATAAATAAATAATAAATAAATAAACTTAGAAATATTTTAAAAACACAGTATAACTATTGTCTCCTAAGGAAGATATGGCTGAATTACTCTCTAGAAACTTAATATGTACGTTTGTATGGTAAACAAAGCTATTAATGTGGAAGAGGAAGCAATGATATTTTTGAACCAGGATAGTGATGGAAAGGCTGTCCTAACTTTGGTTCTGTTACCAGATACAAACAGAAATTTGAATTGATGCTTCTTTCATGAAAGTCTCTAGATTTTGTGGAACAGAAGATAGCAAAAGGAACTGGATGTGTTTTCCCCCCAACAAAGTCATAAAATGATAAGCAAGTAAAATAGCCTAGTTATGGCTGAATTTATTTCTAATCTCCAGAAAGGAAACTGTCCATAGTTTGAGTGTGTTTTAGTTTCTCTTAAAGTTTGCCACAGAATCTCTGACAACTGTTTTTTTAGTATGTACTCAATCAGTGTTTTATTAATTAGTTAGTAAGTAACTAATTATGTGCATGTTATAAAGAAATTCATATGAAGAACCAGAAGACTCAGGTCTTCATTCCTGTATTTGTCACTAATAAGTTGTGGCATTGGTCAAGTCACTTTACCCATATGGGACTTGGCTTTTCTCCTATAAAATGAGAACATCAAATAGATGTTCTCTTAGTTTCTTTACAGTTCTGAAATTTGACTTGGGTGGTACCAAGAGAAGTCAGAGAAGCTTTCCAGTGGAACCAACTATATAATTCAGCAATGCAGTAGGTTTTTAGAAAAGCATCATTAAAGCTCTGAGATGCTTTGGTAGTTGTGCATACAATACTTGGGAGATATTAGTAAAATACATATTCTGATTCAGTGGGTGTGGCGTGAGACTTGAGATTCTACATTACGAGTGGGATACCAGTGCTGCTGGTTCTTGACTATCAGATGCCAGTCTTGGCCTCATTTATGTAGCCTTTGTCTTCCCCACCTTCCAGAAGCAGGTATAATATGGGGACTCATCTGCAGCACCAGACTCTCATTAGTCACTTGGCAAACAAGACCCAGAATACAGGGCACCTCAGAGGAAAGCTCTGGGCATCTATATGATTTATGGGTTCCAGTATTCCTGACATCCACACTGACAATATTGAGCTACTGGGTTTACTACAACTTGGTAATTTTCCCAGGAATCCTAAATCTTCCTTTGGAATCCTGTATGACTCAGCTTGTCTTGAATGTACAGCATGCTTATTTGGGACCATGAAATATAATCTAGCTCATGAAATATAACCTAAAGCTATAAGGATCTTAAGAAAAGACGACTAGCTCCATATATCTTGTTCCCAGACTGACTGGACATATACACTGAAAAGACTTAGCTCCAAGAACTTTTACAGTTTTATCCAATATTGTGTTTTCACTTCACACATGGAATCTTGATTTTCAGAGCATTCTTTGATAAAACTTCTGGCACATGATCATACTTGTCTATTACAATCTTCCGTGGCTTCTGAATAACAATACCTTGGACTGTCTGGCTCCACACAACACAATAGTCTTTGCAGCAGGTTGATTCACTCCAAATTAGGTCTCATACACCTAAAAGCAGGCCCCACAACTGATTTTTTCCTTTTAATTTGTTTCAATTCTTTATTTAAATTATAGTTAGTTAACATGTAGTGTAATAATGGCTTCAGGAGTAGAATTTAGTGATTTTTCACTTACATTAAAACACCCAGTGCTCATCACATAAAGTGCTCTCCTTTTTAAAAAGAAATTTTTTTTGTTTGAACCCACAAACCATAAGATCATGACCTGATAAAGTGCTCTTCTTAATACACATCACTTATTCATCCCATCTCACACTCATCTATGTTCCATATACTCTCCGTTTGCTTTCTATAGGTAAGAGTCTCTTATGGGTGGCCTCACTCTCTTTATTTCCCCTGTTCCTTTTTGTTCATCTGTTTTGTTTCTTAAATTCCACATATGAGTGAAATCATATGCTAATTGTTCCCTGACTGACTTGTTTCGCTTAGTATAGTACACTCTAGCTCCATCCACATTGCTGTAAATGGCAAGTTTTCATTCTTTTTGCATTCATTATGCTACTATTAACATCAGTAGGCATGTGTCCATAAAATCTGTATTTTTGTATTCTATGGGTAAATACCTAGTAGCTCAAATACTAGATCACAAAGTAGTTCTAATCTTTTAATTTTTGAATAAACTCCATACTGTTCTCCACAATGCCTACACCAGTTTGCATTCCAACAAAAGTATAAATAGGCTCCCCTTTCTCTGCATCCACACCAAAATATGTGGTTTCCTGTTATTAATTTTAGCCATTCTAACAGGAGTGAGGTGGTATCTCACTGTTGTTTTTATTTATATTTCCTTGATGATGAGTGATGTTGAGAGTCTTTTAATAGGCCTGTTAGTCGTCTGTATGTAGTCTTTGGAAAAGTGCCTATTTAGGTCTTTTGCCCATTTTTTTAACTGGGGTATTTCTTTTTTGGTTGTTGATTTTGATATGTTCTTTATAGGTATTGAACACTAACCTTTTATCATATATGTCATTTTAAAATATCTTCTCCCTATCTATAGGTTGCATTTCAGATTTGTTGATCGTTTCCATGACTATGCAGAAGCTTTATATCTTGATGAGATCTCAACAGTTCATTTTTCTTTTATTTCCCTTGCCTCCACATATGTGTCTATTAAGAAGTTTCTACAGTCAATATAAAAGAGGTTACTGCCTGTGTTCTCTAGGATTTTGATATTTCTCTGTCTCACATTTAGATATTTCATCCATTTTGAATTTATTTTTGTGTGTGGTATAAGAAAGTGATCCACTTTCATTCATCTGCATGTTGCTGCCCATATTTCTCAACCTCATTTTTTGAAGAGATTTTCTTTTTTTCCATTGGGTATTATTTCCTGTTTTGTTGAAGATTAGTTGACCATATACTTGTGAATCAATTTCTGTAATCTCTTCTATTCCGTTGATCTATGTGTCTGTTCTCACACCAGTATCATACTATATGATGATTACAGCTTTGCAATCTAGTTTGAAGTCTGGAATTGAGATGCCTACAGGTTTGCTTTACTTTTTCAAGATTGCTTTGGCTATTTGCAGTCTTTTGTGGTTCCACACAAGTCTTGGGATTGTTTGTTCTAGTCCTGTGAAAAATGCTGTTGGTATTTAGATAGGGATTGTATTAAATGTGTAGATTGCTTTTGGTAGTATTGAAATTTTAACAATATTTGTTCTTCTGATCCATGAACGTGAAATATTTTTCCATTTTGGTATATCACCTTTATTGCTTTCATAAATGTTCTATATTTTTCTGAACACATATATTTTACCTCTTTGGATAGGTTTATTCATATGTATATTTTGGTTTTGTTGTAATCATAAATGGGATCCATTCCTTGATTTCTCTTTCTGCTGCTTAATTTTTGGAGTATAGAAATGCAAAAGGTTTTCATATGTTGATTTCATATATTGCAACTTTGATGAATATGCGTATCAATCCTACCAATATTTGGTGGAGTCTTTTGGTTTTTCTACAGAGAGTATCATTGATCTGTGAATAGTGCAAGTTTGGCTTCCTCTTTGCCAATTTGAATGACTTTTACTTATTTTTGCTGTCTGATTGCTAAAGCTAGGACTTCCAGTATTATCTTAAATTGCAGTGGTGAGAGTGGACATCTCTATCTTCTCCCTGACAGAAAATGATACCTCTCAATTTATCTCTGTTGATGATGATATTGGCTGTGGGTCTTTTATACATGGCCTTTATAATGTTGAAATATATTCCTTACCCTTACTTTGCTGTTTCTTGTTTCTTATTTTTTTTTACCAAGAATGAATGTTGCAATTTTCTTCAAATGATTTTCTGAATCTATTGAGAGGATCATATGGTTCTTATCCTTTCTTTTATTACTGTGGTGTATCACATTGCTTGATTTGTGAATATTGAAACAACCTCGCATCCCACTTGATTGGGGTGAATAATTATTTTAATATGTTGTTGGATTCGATTTCCTAATATCTTGTTCACACATTGGTATCCAAATTCATCAGTAAATTGCCCTTTAATTCTCCATTTTAGTGGATGTTTCTCTGGTTTTGGAATCCAGGTAAGGCTGGGCTTGTAGAATGATTTTGGAAGCTTGCCTACCATTTCTGTTTTTTGGAACAGTTTAAAAATTGTAGGTACTAAATCTTCAAATGTTTGGTAGAATACCCCTGGGATGCCATCTGTCCCTGGACATTTTTTGTTGGAAGATTTTAAACTACTGATTCACTTTTTTTTTTTTTAACTGGTTATATGTCTGTTCAAATTGTCTCATTCTTCCTGTTTCTGTTTTGGTACGTTGTATGTTTCTAAGAATTTATCCATTTCTTCCAATTGCCTGATTTGTTGGCATATAATTTTTCATAATGTTGTATTATAATTGTTTGCGTTTCTCTGGGTTGATTGTTAACTCTCCTCTTTCATTCATGATTTTATTTATCTAAGTCCTTTCCCTTTCATTCAATAACTATGACTAGTAATTTTCAATTTTATTAATCATTCGAGGAATCAGCTCCTAGTTTCATTGATATGTTCTATTATGTTTTTCCCTATATCATTTATTTCTGCTTTAATCTTTCTCTTCTGGCTTTAGGCTTTATTTGCCATTCCTATTCTAGCCCCATTATGTGTAAGGTTAGATTGTATATTTGAGAATTTTCATGCTTCTTGAGGTAGATCTGTATTGCTCTATACTTCCCAATTAGGACTTCTTTTGGTGAATCCCCAAAGTAGTGGATGGTCATGTTTTCATTTTTATTTGCTTCCATGTATTTTTTCTCCTTTATTCATCGGATAACCTATTCATTCTTTAGTGGCATTTTGTTTAACCTCAATGTATTTGTGGAATTTTCAATTTTTTTCTTGTGGTTGACTTCAAGTTCCATAGTGTTGTGGTCAGAAAATATGCACGGTTATGGTGTCAAAATTTTTGTATTTGTTAAGGCCCGATTTGTGACCCAGGATGTGATCTATTCTGAAGTATGTTTTGTGTGCCCTCAAATAGAATATGTATTCTATTGTTTTAGGAAGAAATGTTCTGAATATATAGTTAAGTCTATCTGGTTCATTGTGTCATTCAGACTCATTGTTTCTTTGTCGATTTCTTTCTTAGATGATTTGTCCATTGCTGTAAGTGACAGGTTAAATCCCCTAATATTATTATATTGTTATCAATAGGTTTCTTAATATTTGTTATTAATTGATTTATATAATTGGGTGCTTCCAAGTTGGGTTATATATACTTACATTTGTTAAATCTTCTTGGTGGATATACCTTTTTATTATAATATAGTTCTCTTTCTCATCTCATGATGCAAACTTTGGTTTAAAACCTAGTTTTTCTGAGAAGGTGGTGGAGAAGTAAGGAGCTCCCTACTTGCACTTGCGCCCATACATCACACGGAAAAGATCTGAAGCCATTGGAAACCTTACAAAACCTGAGAGATTGGGAGAAAAAGGACACAGAATCAACTGAGAAAGACTTCTAACGTGAGTGCGAACTGGGTAAGATAAAATCAGGCCAGGATCGGAGACTCCAGGGTCAGAGTCGATCCCCCTCTTTGGGGATTGAGAGGAGAAAAAGAAAGAGTCCGAAACAGAAAAACCTCCGCTAGGGGAAAAACTTCAGCTCGGGGCATAGAAAGACCGTACTTGCCAAATACCTGCACACCAGGTCCCCTCGTGCCAACTGGTCCCGGAGATGCTGAGCGCACAGACTGCTGCTTTCTGCTTGCTCCTGGCTGGCTGGACTTCTAGAGTAGCGGAGCGCCTGCCGCCATTGTCCTCCCGGCTGGCTTGGGCCCCTGGAAGANAGCTAAAAACTGGGAAATTTGCCTCTGAGTTCGTGTTTCGGGTGACGAGACATAAGCGGACCTGGTTTTCTTCACTCCAGTGGGCTCCAGCACCCGGCAGGCAAGCCCCCGCCCATGCTCTCCAACCCGACCCAGAGAAGGAAGCAGCAATTCTGACTCCACCCCCAGAGCTAGGCAGGAGGCCTGGAATTGCCCTGAGCGGATTACCTGGGAAGTTGTGTCTAAGGCAATATCAGTGGGGAGCGCGGACTGGGATTTGGAGACTGGGACTGGCCTGAGTTGAAGAGTGCAACCAACTTGGCTCCGCCCCCGGTACAGGGAGTTTACATGCCAAAAAAAGCGAGGTACAATGCTTGGTTCAAGAAGGGACTGGAGCACCGCCACTCTCCTCCCCACAACCATCAGGGCAGAACTCGCGCTTGAGGCATTGGATCACGCCACGCCCATCCCTGTTGAGAGCTGCCCTCCTCCCCTTTTTTCTTTTTCCCTCTTCTTTCTCTTTTCTCTCTTTTTATCCCAAACACTGAACTGATTACCTCTGGTCACGGGCTTGCTTAAACAATCACAACGAGTCCATTCTGTAGATGTAATTCTACACCTACCGACATTTTCAACTATTTCTCTCAGGAGTAATTACACTATATAGTTTCTCTGGCTAATACCAGCATCCTTCTCTCACCTATCCAACCATATTCTACCCTTTACCTCTTTGAAAAAAGCTTCTTATCCCTTCTGCCTGTTCATTCTATTTCCAATTCTACCTCATCCTGCCCTGCCTTCTCTCTCTTTCTCTCTGCTCTTCAACCAGCACTGCATATACACGGCTATTTAACTGTAGCTGGGAAATCCGGTTATATCCTTTAAACCGTTTTTGGTCCATCAGTTTTCTTCTTTTTTCCTTTTCATTTCTCCTTTTAGAGGCTTTTATGTATTTTATACTCTCTATTACTAGCCCTCCCTCCTCCATCTATTCTCTTAACTTTTTTGTTTTCCCACTCGCTTTGCATGTTAGTTGAATTAGCCTGTGCGTTTGTGTGCTCCTGCTCCCTGTGTGTTTGTCTGTCTGTTTTNATACAGCAGCTCTCATAGGTACAGAGAGCATAACAGGTCTTTAAAACTAAAAAGAGCCTGAAAGCTAACTAAAATTATGAAACGAAAGAGCTCTCCTCCAAAAAAACACCAAGAAAAAATGACAGCTAATGAACTGCTCAAAACAGATATCAG
>NW_027531290.1:0-4282 GCF_008692635.1 Crocuta crocuta
AGTGGCCTGACCGAGGTCCCACAACTGATAAGAATTGGGTCCCAGCTCTGGCTGCACAGCCCTTGCAGTGGCTTTGCTCATGAATGCATAAAAGACCCATTTTCACAGAAAGAGCAGAGGAAAGGAGGGGAGAGTGTTTTCTGGAAAAACATGTTAAAAACAAAATGCTCCCCATGGAGTAATGAGGAAGAAGACAGAGGGAACCGGTCGGGGCTGGATCGTGGAGGGCCTCGAAAGTCACCTAAGGAATTTGTACTTTGCCACAGTCGGCCAGGAATCCCTGCAAACTTTTAAGAAGGGTTGGGACGTTAAACAGGGTGTAGCTTGAGTGGGAGGTGGTGGTGAGAGCAGAGGGGGTGACCTCCTGGAATCAGAGAGCCCCGGAGCTGGAAGGGATCCTAGAAGTCATCCTCAGCACCCATCGGACAGATGAGAAAAGTGGGGCCTGGAGAGGGGAAATGACTCCCTGAAGGGCTGATGGGATGCCGTGGGAGCACTACCCAGCTCCACCCTTCCCCTTTAGTGTCGAAGCCCCCACTTCCCCAGCTGTAGGGAGTGTTGATGGTCCTCAGTGCCCAGCTTGTGCACAGCTGGGCAAGGCCCTTGCCAGCAGTGGCCCTTGGCTGAGGAGACCCGCCATGCCCAAAGTTGCGGACCCATCCCAAGTCACTGGTCAGTGCAGGAGCAGGAAGTGCCAGCCCCTTTGCCACAGTTTGGGACAAGTGTGAGGGGCCACGCTGGCTCCAGGGCTCCCTGTGGGTTCAGCTGAGGCTGTGGTGGGGCCACAGGGCAGTTCAGCTTCCTCCTCTGTCAGTCCTGCTTTCTTTATTCCCTGTAGGCGTCCATCCTGAGAGCGCTCCCCAGGAAACCTGCTGCCCGCAAAGCTCTGTGTCACACCCTGTTTCCCTAGGAGCATGGCCTGTGACACTTCCCCAAGGTCACAGGCCAATTCAGTAGAGTCAAGACAGGAGCTGGGGCGCCTGGGTGGCTTAGTCGGTTAAGCGTCCGACTTTCGCTTAGGTCATGATCTCGCGGTTCGTGGGTTCGAGCCCCGCGTCGGGCTCTGTGCTGACTGCCAGCTCAGAGCCTGGAGCCTGTTTCAGACTGTGACTCCCTCTCTCTCCGACCCTCCCCTGCTCACACTGTCTCTCTCTCTCNCGTAACCTTAGAGACCGAGTCAAAAGATGCTAGAAGAATCTTTTGCTCCTTCCCCAGGAGCGCCCTGCATGGTAACAAGTGCGCATGTGTGTGTCATACAAATGGAGCTACTTGTTCCAGGTGAATCAGCCAGGAGCAGATGCAAGGTGCCTCTCTGTTCTCCAGGGCTCCTTCCCTTGCCTAGAACGATGGCTGGGAGAACCGGGCCCGACCAGGCAGAAATAAAAAAGATCAAAAAGACGGCTCAGGGCTTTAGACCCAAGGCCCTGGATCAGGGCGAGGCGGCCTTGACGTCTAAAGCTCTGCCCTGAGACGGAGACAGGCAGGCTGGGGACTTTCAGAGGGCCCCACCACACCCCGCTCAAGCACTTCCCTGGTCCTTGTTTTGAAGCAAGACCCAGGGTTTCACAACTGCCATCCGTGCTCTGCACACTGACCAGATCTGTTCACTGGAATCTTCCCTTGCAAGATACCAGCTGCTGCCGCAGACCTGTTTGGTGGTGAAGTATGTGGAGCCTTGTGTTAAGGCCTTTTTACTGCCCTGTGGAGCCACAGTGATGGGACTTGCACGGATTCATTTGCTGCTTTTGTTTATTGCTGTGCAATGGCAGCAAGGCCCGGGGGAGGCCAAATCCGAAACTTCCAGCAGCCCCCTCAGCCCCTCAGGATCGGGATCGTCCCTGTATCTTGGGGAGCTGGAGAGGGGCTGGGGGGCGGTCTCTGACCCCAGCTGCCAATCAGGAGACCAAACCCTTGGGAGGAATAAAGCGTTTGATTAAACACCAAATCCCCCAAGTAGTAAGCGCACCGGTACTTAGTGCAGCATCCCCAGTGTGCAAAGCAAACGAGACAGATGTAGACCACATACCTTAGAAGAAGGCAGTAAATGCACGTTTTTAGTAGTTCCAAATCTTGAGTCAAATAAAAGTGAGGGCCAAAGAGGGCTTTTAAAATGCTGTGCATTGCTGGGAGCAAGAAATGGCAGTGGGTCACTCTGAAAGGAAAGTTAGGAATGCTCCATGCAGATATATGGGTTCTGGTTAGAATGGACATTTATTGTGTCTGTGCATCTATTCTTCCCCCAGGGATGCTATATTCTATTTCCACATCTGCACTTTAGGCTCTCTGGCTCCTCCTCCAACCTTGCCACTCATTTTGATAGTTGTACCCATCTGACTCCTGACGGTTACCCTCAGCCATAGGTCCTCTACTGTTTCAGAGCTTTACAATCCTCACTACTCTATTGGGCCTAGGTCTGTAGTGACCGCTACCACTCCATTGTCAGGCCTAACCTGCAGAAGAAAGCTACCACTGATTTTTTTCTTCCTTCCTTCCTTCCTTCCTTCCTTCCTTCCTTTCTTTCTTTCAGAAAGAGAGAGACAGGAAGGAGGGAGAGAGAGAGAGAGAGAGAGAGAGAATCTTAAGCAGTCTCCATGGCCAGCGTGGAGCCGGACACGGAGCTCAATATCACTACCATGAGATCATGGCCTGAGCCAAAACCAAGAGTCTGAAGCTTAAATGACTGAGCCACTGAAGTGCCCCTCCACCACTGAATTTCTTAGTGGTGCGAGTGCCCCAGCTCATTCCTCACCTTTGGTAAGTGGTGTATTCTGTGCCTTTTAGCTTTCCAGGCTTGTTTAGTATATCCACTTCAGTATGCTCACTTCCAAATCTTCTTATTCCTTCTTCCACTATTGCCACAACAATGCTGGCATTTCAAACTCACTTAGCATGGATCATCACTTTTTCCGTACTTCTAGAAGCCATCCCAGTAGTGAGTTTGCACCATTTCTTGTGGTCCATGCCAGGGTGGTAAATCCTATATTCCAGGAAAGTGTTCCCAGATTGATAAACTCACTTTTATCCAATGTTAGAGTCTAGCTCCACTGGTCAAGCCCCCTCAGAATCCAATTCCATGAGAACTCTTCCAGCTGCTGGCATTCCATGCTGGCTAGATTTTACAGCTTCCTGGGGGGTATAGACACTTTCCTCCCTTATCAGGCCTAGCATGTTCCTTGTTATAGGCCCAGCGGCCAGAAGGGAAAGGGCATGCATGCACCATTTTGGGGAGGAGAAATTCTGCATCATCTCCAAGCAGGAGGTGGGGAGATCACCAGCACGGAAGTCAGCCCAATTCAGTAGGGAAATCTGGGATTCAAGGTTTTGGTGGTATCAATCTAGATATCCCCAAACCATGTGTCAGGGTCCTACTCTTTCGCAGGAAGCATTCTGTTTTGGGCAAAGCAAACCTGTCTCCATTGGACATTTAATCTTCTTTGGTGTTCAGTAACCACTGAATTCTATGGGTCTTAAAGCTACTCTTCCCCCCATATTTCTCAAACACATGATATGTCACACCAGATCCTACATTCCCTTCTACCAGTATACCTTTCCGGTTCACCACCTGGTGAAGATCTTAACAACAATAATAGGACTGCCACCTTGTGGCAAGGGGCTATCTGTGATGTCCTAATTGCCAACTGGGCAGTGAGTGACCTAACTTCCCAATCCCATCTAAGCGCCAATTTCTTGGTCAAGTTTTAGTTGCAAGGTTCACCATTTGAGTTCTGCAGGAAGCAGACTCCAAGATAGAACATAGCACATAGGGTGCTTACTAAGAGGTGTCTTTTGGATTCGCATCTATGGAAGGAAGCTGGTGATGGCAGAGGGGAAGCAAACCTGCACTGTAGGCCCAACAATGGCCTCAGCAGACCCCACAGAGAGAGAGACATCTGGAGTTAGAATGACCCTTCAGAATTGTCCCGAGTTGGGCTGAGATGGTCAAGCCTTTATACCCCTTCTTTGGTCAGACACTGTGGGCTGCCTCAGAAAACTTTGTGATCCTGAGGGATGCCACTGTGTACCCGGACCAAAGGGGCTAAGAGCTGAAGCCAGCTTGCCTGCAGTGCTCTCAGCTCAGCAGCAGGGCCCAAAAGTCCTGTATTGAAATGGGAGGGGCGCCTGGGTGGCTCAGTCAGGTAAACGCCAGACTTCAGCTCAGGTCATGATCTCACAACTTGTGAGTTGGAGCCTCACGTCAGGCTCTGTGCTGACAGCTCAGAGCCTGAATCCTGCTTCAGATTCTGTGTCTCCCTCTCTCTCTCTGTCCCTCCCATGCTCTTTC
>NW_027531290.1:4289-5722 GCF_008692635.1 Crocuta crocuta
AAATAAACAGACATTAAAAAATTAAAAAAAAAAAAAAAAGAAATGGAGAATGGGCTGACTTATCACAGTAGCCACCACAGGCACCATCTTTTGACCCTAAAAGTTATCACTTAAAAGTAAAGAATTGAGCACTTAATGTTGCTCTTCCTATATGAATTCTATTTCAGAGTAACCAAAGAGCCACGGTTGATGAAGGTAAGCTCTGTACAGAAGGATCCAATTAATACATTAAAAGAAATTCTGGGATTAGTCAATCATTGTTTTGCAACACCAATGCAATTTTGTTTCAGATGATGAACATCGATGGCCGAAACCATAAAGTAAAAGGCTGATGGAGAATTTTATTGTGGAACATTCAGGCTGCCTCCACCCGAACCCACTGATCAAACTGAATACCACTAAGTCTTGGATGGTATGTACCTCTTGTAACACGAAGTATACAGCACCATCTACGAGCATTCCTTTTTTCAAAAAAACCTTTGTCCTGGAATCTAATGAAGTTTTTAGAGCCAACTCATGATTTATAGCTAAGTTACACTTCTTCTAACAAGAGAAGCAGGCTAAGTGACAACATGAAGGAGCAACCAGACACCTGAGAAGAATGTATGGCATTCAACAGTAAAAGTGACTTGGTTTCTTCAGCAAGTCAGAATGTTCTAAATTAAAGTAGGGTTGAGACAAATCCCACGTGCGATGTGTGCATCTAGTTTGGATCTAGATTTAAAACAAACCAAATATAGAAAGGCGTATTTTTGAGATAACTGAGGAAATCAGGATATGGACTGGCACTAGAGGCCATTGAAGAATTGCTATGAATTTTGTTTAGTGTGAAAGTGGCGTTGCGGTTCTTTTTTTTAGAGAAGTGTCCATATTTTTAGAGCGCACTGGAGAATATAGGGCAAAGTGATAAGAGGTTTGCTCTAAAACGCTTACAGAAATGAAAAAAATATACATATAAAGCAGGTATGGCAAAGTCTTGATAATTTTTGAATATGAACAATAAGTATCTGGGGATTTATTATATCACTCTCTGTACTTTTGTGTATTTGAAACAAAATTCTTAAGATACCAAAAACAAAAAGGACAAACGCAAAGAACCCAGTGGTAGGAAAATGATGCTCAATGGATATAAACAAGCATTTATAGAAAAGGAGATTCAAATGTACAATAAACATTTGAGAAGATATTCAGCACCACCAGTAACTGGGGAAAGGCAAATTAAAATATTAAAGAGATATTATTTTTTATTCAAAAGATTGGAAAGAGTTAAAAGAGCAGGATCAGATATATAGTGCCTGGAGCGCTGCAAAATAGCTGACTTGCTGGGAGGGCAAATTGCTTCCATCTAACAGTATTTATTAAAGTCAACCACGTACATGCCATTAGACAGTAATATTCTGTAGAAATTATAGTACCAGAAAGAAATGATCTAT
>NW_027531290.1:5740-6018 GCF_008692635.1 Crocuta crocuta
CATACCAGGGAATTTTATAGTTTTTTTAATTAAAAATATTTTGGGGGCGCCTGGGTGGCTCAGATGGTTAAGCATCCGACTTCAGCTCAGGTTATGATCTCACAGTTTGTGGGTTGGAGCCCTGTGTAGGCTCTGTGCAGACAGCTCAGAGCCTGGAGCCTGCTTCAGATTCTGTGTCACATGCCCTCTCTTTCTGCCCCTCCTCCGCCTTTGCTGTGTCTCTCAAAAATAAACTTTAAAAAAGTTTTTTTCTATAATCAAATAGTGTGTGTGTGTAG
>NW_027531290.1:6115-14432 GCF_008692635.1 Crocuta crocuta
TGGAGATACGGTGGAATACATCATTTCAAGTGTTTTCCATTGTGTGTGTATATGCATGCATACGTATTACGTATGTATGAATATATATGCATATATGTCCTTGTTTTTCCAATAAGATACCACATTACGCAATATGTTGTAACTTGTTTCTTTAATTCCTTCATGTATATTTTCCACATCAATAAATATTCATCTATAAACATGGCCTTTAAAATGTCCACAATATTCCAAATCACAATGGCAAACTAGTGTCAAGAACTTGTTATGATTCCCAAATATTTAAAATTACTTTGATGAAAGTACATGCCTTTTTGGAAATTATAATACATGTGCATTGATAGTAAATGTTTTGTTTTTAATTTCCTGAAATAAAACTACTTTGGCTAGTGTCAAGAAGAGTTGTATACAGTCTTTTTCCAAAATAACTAAGTTCAATGAATTTGCCATGTAGTTTCTGCAAAAAGTACCACTATGTTTTTATACATGTATACACATATAGGCAAAATAAGCAATAACACTATAACATTTTTATCAGCCTCCTATAACTTCTTTATATTTCATTAATGATTTAGTATTTCCACGTACTAAAAATATATGTTAGAGGAAAAATTCAAGAGTTACAGCAAATATATTTTTTAATCTTTTTCTTATGTTATATTTATTCTTCAGAGAGAGAAAGAGGCAGAGCGAGAGAAGGACACAGAAACAGAAGCAGCCTCCAGGCTCTGAGTTGTCAGCACAGAGCCTGATGCCGGGCTCAAAATCACTACCAGTGAGATAATGACCTGAGCCAAATGTGACACTCAACCAACTGAGCCACCCAGGTGCCCCAGCAAATATATATTTTAATGTGCTGCTTTTGAAGCTTATAAATGTATAAATTATATCCAATGCAAAAGAGCAATTTGTGAAGATCACTAAGATAAAATAAAGTAGAAGAAATCAAATAAACTCTAAGGATAATTTTGTACTGATAAGACACTGACTAAACCATCATCTCAAAATTATAGATACTTGTTAAACCATCTCTCACTGTATTGACTTCAGGTCTGCATCAATGTTTTGTGTGGTCATGTATATAAAGACAACCATCCAAACTTTAGAACTTCAGTAAAAATAATTCCAAATTGAGTTATAGACTAAATGTGATTTTTTAAGTTTGTTATTCTGAGAGAGACAGAGACAGCATGAGTGGGGTGGGTGGGGGACAGAGAAAGGGGAGAGAGAATTCTGGCAGCACAGAGCCCATGGGGCCCAAATTCACAAAACTACAAACCATGACCAGAGCCAAAACCAAGAGTTGGACTCTTAACCAACTAAGTCACCTAGGCACCACCAAACTAGATATTTTTTTTTAAAAAATCACATTAATACAGAATATCTCAATAGTCATTTACATGAGGATTAATTTAATNTCCGGGCACTTTAGGATAGCTTAGTTAATAATCAAAAGGTGATGCATAAAAATACAGGGCCCCGAGGCGGCTGGGCTCCGCAGGGACTGGCAACCGACGGAGGGCGCCAAGTTAGCAGAGAGACATTGCGGAGGACCCGGTAGGGTCCTGAGGAAAGGTCTGGAAAACGGAGTTCTTCAACTGTTGGGACCAGGGAGTCTGGGAATGATGGGACATCCCTTAAGAGATGACACGAGTGCATTTGGCTCCCTGCGACTGCGGAGGGCTGGGTCCGTGGTCCACGAGCGCCCTCACACCGCTGGAATGAATACTGAGCACTTAACCTCTCGCTCCACCAGTGTTTGCTTTTAAAGCGTTTTCAGTTGATCCCTTGAAGCCAAGTACATCAGCTTTTGCAGTAGTGTGCTAAATACTGTGTGGAAAGCAAAGAAGAAAGGCATTCCCGGACCAAAGGCAGCACACCGAGCACATTGTAAATGTTTCAGAAATTAAAAGAAGGGGAGACGTTTATGGGACAAGGTAGCGTGGAACAAAATCTTGAAAGTGGTTTCAAAGCTCGCCAGATGAGCCCCAGGTCTACTTAAGCAATTGCTGTGACCATGCAGTGTGAATTGTCTTGAGCAAGAAGTCAGTGGGCAGCAGGAGGGTCAGGAGAGTTATTTGGAAGGGTGACAGAGAACTTTAAGGATTAGTTTGGCCATAACAAGAATGGTTACATTATGTATGATTGTTCTTTTGAAGGAAGGGGGGGGGGAGGAAGTGATATTGACACACTCTGAATCCTAGAGAATAGGGACTCTATCTTTAAAGGTTTTGCACCATGCTTTAGGCGAAGTTCTGTATAGTGGAATGAGATCTCTGTGCATGTAACGTACAAAAAAGAAAAAAGAGAGAAAAGTAGCTATTTACATAGGGGGAAATAGGAGACAGAGGTGTGTTATTCCCTCATGGTGGCACTGTGCAAAACCATACATGCCTATGCTGTATTATGCCCCCAAATTTACAGGTGTGTGTCCTGTTTGTAATTTTGAATATACTGTATTATTTTTCTCCTGAACATTCAATTAAAGAACCCAAGCCTGGCCTAAGATGTCTCCGATGAGTGCAACTATGTATGTGTATTCTATACATAGACACATGTGCCTGCACGCATATATACAAAACCTCAGATTTTAAACACCAAGTCACAACTCTTTGTGCTAATATCAATACTAGGAAAAAGAGGAGAGCAAAGTGTTAACTGGGAACCCAAAGCTTTCATTTTAGGTGTTCTTTCAATAGGGTTTTCTCCTCCGCTTACGCATTAATTTTCTAGTGAATCATTCATGCAGTGAATATTTATTGAGCACACACTGTGGGCAAGGCCACCATGGTAGGTACAAAAATGAGGGCAACACAGACTCTTTTCTATTAGGGGGAGATAAAACACGTCCAGAAGGTTTATGCTTTGTATAACAGCAAAACAGAAAGTGGTACATCAGCAGTGATCCATGTCTTGAGTGCTGGGGGAGTTCAGAGGAAGGAGGGACGCCTTCCAGCTCACCAGGAAGAGGAGGGTTAGGAAAGGCTTTGTAGAGGAGGTGACATTCGAGCTGAGATTTGAAGGATCGGGACATGTGGATATGAATGTGGGGAGGGGAGGGCGTTCCGGGCAAAAGGAACAACTGTGTGAACAAAGGCATGAAGAATACTGAGTAGTTGAGTTTAATTAGAGCAGGGAGTTTACAAGTAGTCAAAACCGTCAGTCCTTAGTCCTTAGAAAGCTGATAAAGAGCTTTCACAAATAAATTTGTAGCTTTACCCTCTGAAGCCAACAGCCATATTATAAAATAATATTAGTACTGTCATTATCACCCTTATTATCCTCGTCCTGCAGATAAAGATACAGTGGCTCAAAGAATTTAAGGGTCTTTTCCAGGGTTGCAGGTCTAGTAAGTGGCAGATCCAGGACTCAAGCCCAAGTCTTTTTGCTCCAAGTACCAAGTAGGTAATGAGGTTAGAAAAGGTGGCCTTGGACCAGCGTGTGACTGGGAGGCCCAGGTAATTGGGCCTTTTAGTCTGGAGTTTTCTGAGCAGGAGAAAGTCATGAGCAGAGCTGTGCTGCAGAAAAGTTAATCTTGTATCCGGGTAAAAGATGGCTTGGAGAAGAGAGAGACGTGTCCTTGGGAGACTAGTTAGGAGGTTAATGTGATGATCCAGATGAGGGGAAATACACTCTGTAAACTAAGAAACTGACAGTGGGACCAGAATTGGAAGATGGGGGAGAGCTTGGAGATGCATGGAGTAAGAGAGAGCGAGAGACAAACCAGGATTTTTGAATTTCAAACTTGTAGTCATTTGGATGCTGGTGCTATATATGTGTATGTGTTTCTGTGTGTATATATACAGTAAAACCTTACTTCGAGAGCATAATTCATTCCGGGAACATGCTTGTAATCCAGGCACTCCTATATCAGAGTGAATTTCAAGAACCATTGGCTTGGTTGTGATCATGCGATGTTTGGCAGTACGTACTACTTGTATTGCAAGACATCACTCATTTATCAAGTTAAAATTGATTAGAAATGTTTGTTTGTCTTGCGAACACTCAGAGAACAAGTTACTTGCAATCCAAGGTTTTACCGCATATGGAACAGAGGAAGAATGGGCTTGTGTTGGTAGGTAATGACCTTAATTTTAGACAAGAATGCTTTTAGATACATGCAGGATGTATGTAGGGCAGCAGCATGGCCCTGGCGACTTTGCAGAAACCCACATAGGTCATCCTCCTGGAACAGGAGCGGATGGGAGGCTTGTGAAGTGCGACCCCCAAAGTCCCCTCCCACTTGCCATCTTATCTGTCCCAGGGAGGCTGTCATGGGACAGTGTCTCATTGCTTCCCAGGCTCTGATGAGATACGAGGCTTCATTCAGATAGAATGCCTTTTTTTTTTTTTAAGAAGACCAGGGGTCGGGTGGACCAGGTTAAGGGATAAGATAGATTTCCCTAGGATCTGGTTTCTTACGCTCTCGCCTTGGTGGGGGTAAGGAGAGGTAGAGATAGAGTTTCCCTCCCACTTAGGGTAGCATGGGCCAGATTAGGAGATAAGACTCCTTGGGATTTGCTAGCACATGAGATTGTCTGGGTCATGTTGGGGGCTAAGACATCCCAGGGTCTGGCAGGGCCACTCTTGCCTGAGTGGTGGGGAGGGGGAGAAGAACAGGGGTTCTCTCACTGTCCTCCCTGTGCATTGGCTGGGGGGTGGGGAGGGGGACGGCTAGGACAGCCCGTGCTACGTGTTGATAAATTTTTGGAAGGTGAGACAGCAAGAGGTCGGATTGAAACCAGCCACCAGATTGGTGCTATATTCTAAGATCATTTGCTGAGGCTGACCATACTATTATAATGTCATTTGTTGAGACCAAGGGAAGGCCACTTCAAACCAAAAATAAGGGTAAGCTGTGCTGCCTGCTTCCTGCCCCTGTCTTGTTCTCTGCTGCTGGAGCTGACCCTGGCCTCGTGTGCGCCCCTTCCTTCCCACTGGACTCCAGCGGCCTCTAGCCAAGGAGATAAAACATCTAGCCGTTCCTGGNTACCATATAACCCCTGAAGTGCCTGTGTTAAAACCCTTTGGTGTGTCTCTGTAAAGCAAAGTATCTAATAAAGTTTGGGCAGAATGCTCAGTAAAACAGGAAAGGAGTCGAAGTGATTTTGTGAGAAGCCGGCGCTGATTCATTGAATGCGCTGTTCCAAACTTGGAATTGATAGGTGTGACATGTTTGAACTGCTAATGTTCATGAAATGTTAAGAAAACTTCCTCCTGTGTTCAGAGTTTGCAAAATAGAAATGATGCTCAGTTGGTTGACAAGGTAAAGGTAACCATCTCCTTGATCCTGGCTCTTTGCCAGCAAGAGTGACCGATAAGTCCCAGAACAATTCAGGGCCCGCTTGCCAAGTGGTTTCTTGAAACAGTGTGGGCAGCTTCACAATGCTGAATCCTTCTGTCATTTAAGGAAAAAACTGCTGCCTCTTCCACAAAGTAAAATCTATATTTCTGGTAAAGCCTCTTTTGCACGTCAAACTTCCAATTCCTGCCAAAGGTTGGCCCACTTGATTTACCACATGACACAAGGCTTTGGCCCCACCTAGTCCTTAAAGATTGACTGTGTCAGACCTCTTAACTCCCTGCCGGGGCTTTGGGTGATGGCTTACAGCTGTTAAGACTTTTTTTGGGTTATAATCAGTGAAGGTTTTATCAATGGCACAGGCAACGCCATTATGGCCCTTGAAATTAATCTGCGTCTTGTTTTATTTGATGGCCATGACACACATCTAAGTGGTTGTAACTGAAACTGTTAATTATATAATAAAAATTGATATTTTGAATATGAGTAATCTTTCTCTTGCTTGTAAGGGATGTTCCCAGTGGAGAAACGCCATGATTTGAATGGTGGTAGTGGGACAGGTATACAGCCAGGTCCCCTCCGGTCTCTCTCAGCCTAGCCGTGTGGTATCTAAGGTAGTATAGGATGCCAGGGAGAGCGAAGGGGGGTGGAAGGGAAAGTCTCTGTCTTGATCAAAGAGCTAATAGGGACAGCAGTGCTTAAGGAGCCCGTCTGACAGATTGTACACACTGCCCTCCCACTCAGGCCAGTGAGCCCTAATGAGATTTTGCAATACATGTGTCAGTGACTGACAGTTATGTAAACTGGTGCCTGTGGTAGAAAGAAGTGGCTCTTAGGGGCGCCTGGGTGGCTCAGTCATTTAAGCGTCCGACTCTTGATTTTGGCTCAGGTCATCATCTCACAGTTTGTGAGTTCGAGCACCACGTCAGGCTCTGCTCTGGCAGCACGAAGCCTGCTTGGGATTCTCTCTCTCTCTCTCTCTCAAAATAAATTAATAAACATTAACAATTTTTTAAAAAGGAAAGAAGTGGCCTCTAGACATTGACACCACCTGTGGTTATAGACATTGGACACGTGTTAGAGTATGGCTATATCTGACGTCTCCAGATATGTCTTAAATGAGTAGCCCATTATGAAGACCTATCTCGGGAGGAATAGCAAAACTTTCCATATAATTTCTTTTTCTGCCTAAATTCTATTTTCTCTATTTGATGAGGGTTGGTCAGCTTCACCTTTACAACTATTTACAGAGTGCTTAAGCAGAACCACTCTTTTCTAAGTATGCTTGTTACCCTCACTGGGATCTAGCCCCGGGCTATTAAATGTTTTAATTTGAACTTCTCTTTTAATGCCTCTTAGGTGGTAAACAGGGATGGTGTTAATATCTGTCTTCTTTAACAGAGGAGGTGATGTCAAAAAGTAGAAAATAAAATGTTCACAAATGCACTATACTGTGTATGGCATGCATCTGTGTACGAAAATTGCGCATTCAGCTGTTCTGCACAGCCACCCTTTGCTGTCTCTGTTCATGAGCAGTAAAGTGGCTAAAAGGCAGGAAAGAAGTAGTAAGAGGAAAATAGAGCAAAATGCTTTGTATATAGGAGTTATTTTTCCCACAGACCCGGAAATGTGAAGGGAGAAAGAAAGATTGCAGCCCAGTCTTTATAAGAAATCTGGAAATCAACTTCATAACCCCATCTGCTGCCGTGTCTCTCGTTCCCTGTAACTTAGCAAGCGCCCTACCGTTAGGGCTCCCCAGCCACCTTTGGGGACATCCACATGAAAGGAATAAAGGATAGTTTTGTTGTCCTGAGGCACTGAACTAGAGATTTTAATGAAGTACTAGAAAAAGGTATCTAATATCACAGATTTCTACCTTTTGCAGATAATGCTGTAGATCCAGATGTATCCGCCAGGACGGTCTTTATAGATGTCGAGGAGGTCAAGAACAAATCTTGTTTGACCTTTACTGATGATGGATGTGGGATGACACCTCATAAACTACACCGAATGCTCAGGTAAACACGTCTTCATTCTTTTTCTCTTGTCTTGAGTTTGTGAACTCTGTTTAAGGCTTCAGGATTAAAAAAAATTTTTTTTAGTTTCCCTTTATTCATTCAATAAATATTTATTGAGCATATATTATGTGCCAGGGCACTGGTGATGAAGTAGACACTGTTCTTGCCCTCACAGAACTGACAGTTTATGGACAGTAGTAGAATTTAACAAGGTAAAGGAGCAGGGGGTAAGGGAGGAGAGTTCAGGCAGAGAACAGCAAATAAAAAGACCTGAAACGTCTTCNAGTTGCTGCGGTGGAGGTCAAGACCTCCTCCAATTTATATTAACCTGAACTCACTCTTAGATCAGAGGTATTAGACTTGGGATGATGTGTGGATTCGAACCATGAACGTGCCTGGGTATAATCAAGCCCATGAAAGATAACTGGAAGGCATTTGTACACATAATCTTTGGAGGTTTTGTAGTAGAATTGCAAAATTGGGGAATTTCCTTTTCTGACTGCTGTAGCTGGTGCTAGAGATTTCTGTTGCCACTCTCTGTTCATTTAATTACTTAAAAAGGTTTGTAGCTGAGAATGTGAGTTTGTACTTGATTATCTTCACATATCACTCAGTGAAAGATGAGTGTTTCCTCAACTCCTTCCTTCTCTCTTCTTTTTTTAGCAGATGAGGTTAATTACTCTCCATGTGGCTTCCTGAACTAGTGTTGAAGCATGAGTAACAATGGAAGAGGGGTTCTGTGGAGGAGGGAAAGGGCTCTGAACTATAAAAATGGAAAATATTCACTTGGTTTTAGTTCTCTTTAAAGGTTATTCTAATTCTGTAACCCTATTTATAGGAAATCCCTTTGATCAAAGAAAAGAAATTAAATTTGGGCATTAACCAACTAATATGTTATATTTTACCACTCAGCAGTCTGTGTGCCTTGTGTCTCAGACCCTCATAATTAATTAGAAGAATAGTCAAGGAAAGCTTCCAGAAGTGAGATAAAGATGCGGCC
>NW_027531290.1:15474-17008 GCF_008692635.1 Crocuta crocuta
GAAAGCAGGAAGCTGGCCCTCTCTTTTAATTTTTAACTCCTAAAGTTAATATTTTATGTGAAGAAAAATACAGTGTTAGATGGGATGGAACCAAAACATTTCTAATTATGTACGTATTTGCTTTTTTTTCTAAAATCACATATTTTCTTTTTTTTTAAAGCTTATTTATTTATTTTGAGAGAGATAGAAACAGTGTGAGCAGGGGAGGGGCAGAGAGAGAGAGGGAGAGAGAGAAAGCCCAAGTAGGCTTTGCACTGCCAGCTGTGGAGCCCGATGTAGGGCTCAAACCCACGATCCGTGAGATCACAACCTGAACCAAAGCCAAGAGTCGGGCGCTTAACCGACTAAGCCACCCTGGCACCCCAGAAAATCACATTTTTTCTTTTTTAAAAAATTATTTTTTTATATTTAAAATTAAAAAAATTGTTGTTTCTTTTTGAGAGAGAGACAGAATATGAACAGGAAAGGGGCAGAGAGAGAGGGAGACATAGAATCTGAAGCGGGCTCCAGGCTCTGTCAGCACAGAGCTCCACCCAGGGGTCAGACTCACAAACTGAGAGGTCATGACCTGAGCCTAAGTCAGACACTTAACCGACTGAGCCACCCAGGCGCCCCCGCATATTTTTTTAATAATTCCTTCCCACCACACTTTATCCCAGTGACATGGGTGTCAAAGAACGGACCCAGCAAATCTTACCACCTTCCATTTTGTCTGTGGAACCACATCTATGAAAGTTGGTGCTTAGAGTTACAAAGCAAGAGAAGCGGAGAGGATGGTTTCAAAGTAATTGCAACAATTTTTGTTCTAGATTCATGCAACCAATTTTTACTGAGCACCTATGTGAAAGTCACTGGAGATAAAGTGGTGAACCAAATAGACGTGATCCTTGCTCTCAAGGGGCTGACAGTCTAGTGAGAACGCTAGAAAAGAATTGACTAGTGATAACAACTAAATAGGTTATCTCACCTAGCGGTAAGTGCTGTGAAGAAAGAATACAGTTTCTTTTTTTTTTTTTAAATGTTTTATTTATTTCTAGGAGAGAGAGAGACAGCGTGAGCAGGGGAGGGTCAGAGAGAGAGGGAGTCACAGACCAAAACAGGCTCCAGGCTCTGAGCTGGCAGTCAGCACAGAGCCCGACACGGGGCTCGAAGCCACGAACCGCGAGATCATGACCTAAGCGAAAGTCGGACACTTAACCGACTAAGCCACCCAGGCGCCCCGAAAGAATACAGTTTCTATGAGAATATATGATGGAGGGATCTGACCTAGTCTAGGGCATCAAAAAAGGATACCCTGAAGACCTGGCATTTGAGTTGAAATATGAAGGATGAGTGTCATCCATTCATAATTCTGTTCCATCCCCAAGGAACAAAAGAGCAAAACAGGCAGAAACTTATTTAATGATAGCATTTTTGGCATTATCACACCAGATATGTTTCCCACTAATCTGAGTTGGGCAATTGTTCTTCATACCTAAAAAATTAATCTTAGGGGATTTTAGTGAGTCCTGGATTAACGTATACTGTATGTACC
>NW_027531290.1:17087-20724 GCF_008692635.1 Crocuta crocuta
TGTACCAGATTTTATTTGTGGTCGTATCTCAAAACAAACTTGAATGACCTAGAAGGTCCCATTTATTTAAAAGTTCATGTAGTCCAATACATGGATTCCACTTAACCAATATTTCATTATAAATAATTGAGCTTTAGAGGCAGCTTTGGAAGATATTAAGAATGTTCATTTTTCTGGATTTGGTTAGGGACATATTTTGTATAATCATAGAGGTAATTTTACAAAAATGATCAAGCCCACTGAAATTCTATTTGACCTATAACATTTGTAATATTCCTATACACATTTTTCAACTCTTCATCCCACCCTTCCTATTTCCAGGCTAATAAAATAGTTCTGTAACTGCAGCAACAGTTTATCCCATAAATACAGAATCCCAGTGAAAATCAAATTAAGAAGGAAAAGCCTATCATTAAATCCCTTTAAAGTCCACGGTGAATTCTCTTTAGCTTCTGGGGATAGTGTGAACCAGCTAGGCTGTATGTTCAGCTACCTTTTTCAGCAAGGTAGAGAACCTCTTTCAGAGGTCAAGGATTAAACACAGCCACAGATCCATGGATTAAAGGTATTTGCCACCTCTGCTCAGAAGTGCATTTCCTAGTAGGTCTGTTCTTCTAACAGAACAGCCAAAGAATAACACTGTGCATAGCAGCCTTCTATTCTTTTCTCTTACCTATTACATCACCAGTATGTCTAAAAACAGCAGTGCCTGCCTTTGTATGTCCAGGGATTTGCCGAGGTTTGTTTCATTGGTCAGAGTCTCAATTGAAATTTCTCTCTTCAGATTCTAGAGTCTTGACATTTTAAGGAACTCAGGAGCAAGCTGCTGTCTTCCCGTATTCCACTCAAAAAGCTGATATCCAAACCCCCTCCATGTGTAAACACTGCTGTGTCTCACGTGAAAGGGTAGAACAGGACTTACTTAAGGAAGCTACCTGTCTAAGCCAAGAGATGTCTGGAAAATCAGCCATACCAAACGATATAAAATTCAGCCCTGCGATTCTGTTCTTTGTCGTGAGTGCTTTTCTACTCAGTAGTTATTTGATCGGTATCTGGCATTCATTCTGAAAATTTCAGTTAAATAGAATACCTAACATGGGAATGTAAATGGAATAAAGGAACACATGGGACAGGTTAAGTGGAATATAACAGTAAAAGCAACAACAAAATCCTAGCTTCTTATTTTTCTTATCCTTTTCCATGTCTGGTCTGGACCTTGGGCTATTACTTACCTTCTCTACCTTATGTAGTCATTTTGGTCTCCAAACTAAGTAACAGGAGGAGGATTTATACTTTACAAAGGGAAAAAGAGATGATAGATGGCAGAAGAGGCAGGAATGGCTGGGAAATTAAGGGGATTGAGTATAGTCTCTCTGTTTTTACCACTTTCCCTTAACCACCGATTTGAAGCTTTTGTGGCATTAGAGATGGTTTAAGTCCAGATAACCATATAGATTCACTTTGTGTGGTAGGTAAGATTACTGTTTATGAGAAGAGCCCTGAGTTTTAGGTATGACATTCGACCTAAAGCTGAGGTAGAGGATAGCACAGGATGGTTCTCAGAAGGACTTCTAGAGTTAAAGTTAAGGTTTGAACCCTACTTGATAACTTAAAATATATTGCACAGTGCATAATTTAATCCTCCTAACGACGCCATCTTTTCTAGGCCATTCTTACACAAGAGGATTAGGAATGCCTGAATTTTACCAGCGTCTGCATGTTTTATTTCCTGGCATACTAAGGCCCATGACTGCAGAAACTCAATGATCTTTTGGTGTCTTCAAAGGAACTGCTGCCCTAGAACTTACCTTTTTCTGTGGTTAGATTTATTTGTAGAATATACAGAGCTCCTATGAAGTGTCCACGCTCGAGGGACGTGATGGTATTATTGTGTAACACTTTGAAAGAGAAAATTAAAAAAGGTAGTCCCTCTTTCTTAGGAAGTAAGCACAAACCACAGCCTGCAGGAAGTGGAAACTAGGCACCTCAACCCTGCTCAAAAGAGTAAGAGCCAAGGCGAACCTGCTCACCCGTGGCAGACAGTGTCTACTTTATTGAAGTTGGAGAAACAGCTAATCTGTAATATATGAAATCCTTCCTTAGACTGTAAACCATGAAGGCAAGAAACATGTCTTTTTTTTTTTTTATTAACAATTGTGTCTCCAGTGCTTAGTACAATGCCCAGCACATAGTAGGTACTCAGTAAATATTTGCTAAATGAATGGTAGCGTCTAACATTGTAAACTTAGTCTATCTGGAGAGGAGCAATCCTTAAAATTAGTTTTATTTGTGGTGAGAGAAGACATACGAAGAAACCAATGGTCATTTTCTAGGTTTCGTGTCTTTAATTATTTTTTTGTTTTTGTTATTTTGTCGTGTGTTTTGAATGGAGAATATAAGAAAGGGAAAGGAACTGGCTGCAGAGATTGTTGAGGTGACTCAGTGAAAGGCCCTTAATAAAACAAGAGAGACTTTATACTGCAGCTATTTGCTGATATTCAGCGACAGAACTACCTATTTTTATCCCTTGGCCACATTCCAGTGACCTGTCCCAGCAGATGGAGCAGAGGGTAAGAATTGGAAGGGTTATCCTTTGGGTGGAGAGTTGAAATTGTTAAGATATGTAACCTCTGACTTACAGATCTCTAGAGGGTGATGTAACCAGGTTAGGGGATGCCTAGTCTAGTACTTCTGACCAGTGCCACTATCTGTTACTTTTGTTACCATCTATAGGGGGTACTCTGAGATAACCCCCCTTTCCACTTTACCCTAACTTTACTATTAGCAACCAGAACCACATTATCTAGACAAGAAAAGCAGCTGCCCATGGCCTTATCCAGTTCTCGGTTACCTTTACATTTGTAAAGTGTGACTCCAATGTAGTGGAGGTGTCTGTGTACACACAAACCACACAGGAGAATCAGTGCTATTCCCTCATAGTAATTTCCCAGCTTTTCCACTTAAAAGTTTTGCCCACAAGTAAGTACCAAAAGGAAGAAAGCAGGAGTGGCCTTTTCTAAGTGTTTTGTGTTTGTAAGCCATTCTGTCACCTATCTTAGGATGTTTTTTTACCTTTCTGATTTCTCTCTTTTTCTGATTGCTGTTTTCTTGTGCAATTACAGCTTTGGCTTTACAGATAAAGTAATAAAGAAGAGCCAGTGTCCTATCGGGGTCTTTGGTAATGGTTTCAAGTCAGGCTCCATGCGACTAGGAAAGGACGCTCTTGTCTTCACCAAGAATGGGGGTACTCTCACTGTTGGACTCCTATCACAGACCTATCTGGAATGTGTCCAGGCGCAGGCAGTTATTGTACCAATTGTTCCATTCAACCAGCAAAACAATATCCTTTCTGGAAATGGAGAATGTCAGTTAAAAATGAGTCTGATCTATTATGATAGAAACCTCTTTTCTTCAACCTCAAATCTAGCTGTCAACAGTTTTCACATTTCTTTTTTTTATGCTTATTTATTTACTTTGTGGGGGGAGGGAGAGCGTGCGCACGGGGGAGGGGCAGAGAGAATCCCAAGCAGGCGCTGCACTGTCACCATGGCCGCCATGAGGTCATGACGTAGGCCGAAACCAAGAGTAGGAGAGAAAGAAAACTTTTGTGGGTGCCTGGGTGGCTTAGGAGTTAGGT
>NW_027531290.1:20848-22924 GCF_008692635.1 Crocuta crocuta
GATCCAAGCAGTATGGCCATAAAGTTTGAACTTCTTACTCCGTGAGAGTCTAAAAATTCAGCCTTTGATCTATGTCTTAAATAGTCTTTGTTTATATTATATCTTTGAAGGTGCAGTCTGCAGCAGTAACTGATTGGGGTTTGTCTCTACAACCTTTCTCCATGTTCCCCCCTTTCCTTCCTTCTGTAGCAGTAATGCCTGTGCTTTTCGTGTTTTTCCATCTGTCCATATTTTGTCTAAACATGCAACCCCAAAGGCAGATCTTCTGAATTGGAATTGATAACCTCTAGTAAGAATATTTCTATTATAAAGAGGCTTTACTATGTTAATGTTATTTTTTTTTTACAATGTTAATGTTATTTTAATCTGCATTGAAAATGTTTGAGAGAGCTAACAGAGGATGTGGTGTTTCCCAATTAAAAAGAAGATATTCTTAAGATATTAACTTTTCTTTGACTATATTTGGTTTTACAAAAAATGATTATCACTGAGGATTCCTTGCCCAGCCTAGAAGCCATCTTGAACTATTCCATTTTCAACAGTGAAAATGATCTGCTGTCCCAGTTTGATGCCATCCCAGGCAAAAAAGGCACTCGTGTTCTCATTTGGAACATCCGCAGGTATAGTATTTTCAGCAAAGGTAGTATGATGAAGACAAGAAAGTCTTCTTTAGAGAAGCAGATTAGATACATTTTGACACATATTTGCATGCCATTGCATATTTTGCATTTACTTCCTTGGAAGTTTCTGAGAGTGATTCTTTTTTTTTTTTTTTAATTTTTGTTAATGTTTTATTTATTTCTGAGAGAGACACAGTGTGAACAGGGGAGGGTCAGAGAGAGAGGGAGGTACAGAATCTGAAACAGGCTCCAGGTTCTGAGCTGGCTGTTAGCACAGAGCCCAACGCGGGCCACGGGGCTCCAACCCAGGAACCGTGAGATCAGGACCTGAGCTGAAGTGGGATGCTTAACCGCTTAACCGACTGAGCCACCCGGGCGCCTCGTGATAGTGACTCTTAATGGGTAAAATATGGAGCTTGGTAAAGGGGAGCCGTGCATGTCCTGAGGCTATTGCCACAAATAAATCAAAGCAGTTCTGCATTATTCCAAGATCTGGAGAATCCATTATAATTATTTTATCTTCATGGGCATTGTTTTGAGATAGGATAATGATAGTTATTTTACATATTTGACAATTGAAATTAAGTATGAGAAAGAGAAGTTAGAATAATAAAGCACAATGTGATCTTTAAAAATGAGGACCTTTTATTTGTGCTTTCAGAGTAGCTGGATTAGAAGTAATGAAAATCTTTGAAGCAGATAAATTGGACCTATAATGGGGCTGGCTTCAGGTCATGTGTTCAGAGCTAAAACAACCATCTAGAAATACTCTAGGATACGTCACCATCTGTTTAATCTGGCCATGTCAAGTGGAAGACATTTAAGTGTCCACAAAAAATCTAGCAACCCTTTATATAAAACGGATGTGATCCTGGTATCTGTAATAGAACAGGCTATCAGATGTATTCATTCTTCCTTTTCTTCTTAGGTCAAGTCTTTTGCCTCATTTCTTAGCTGGGTAAAACTATATAAAACCTATGCTAGTTTATATAGACAGCTTTCAACTAAAAAGAAAAACGTAAGGAAAATTTTTACATANCCTAGTGATTTAAACATATTAAGCAGACTTGTTTCTTTGTTCATTCTCAGTCATATGGTATTAGGTGTTACGTGAATAAAAGATTCCATGACCAAATAACTGTGGAGAAGGCTGGCCTCCCCAAAGTTTACTGTGTCGCTTTATTGCAGGGCTTCTCAGAGCCTTTAATATGCTAATGCTATTTCAGTTTGCATTGGAAATTTTTTTTTTTAAATGTTTTTTATTTATTTCTAGGAGAGAGAGAGAGAGAGAGAGACAGCGTGAGCAGGGGAGGGTCAGAGAGAGGGAGTCACAGACTCTGAAACAGGCTCCAGGCTCTGAGCTGGCAGTCAGCACAGAGCCCGACGCGGGGCTCGAACCCACAAACCGCGAGATCATGACCTAAGCGAAAGTCGGACGCTTAAACGACTAAGCACC
>NW_027531290.1:23031-36760 GCF_008692635.1 Crocuta crocuta
AAAAAAAAAAAAAAAAACATCTTTCTCCAAACCTCTTTTCCTTTTTTTTAAAAAAATTAATGTTTATTTTTGAGAGAGAGACAGAGGACAAGTGGGGGCAGGACAGAGAGAGAGAGAGGGAGAGACAGAATCTGAAGCAGGCTCCAGGCTCCAAGCTGTCAGCACAGAGCCCGATGCTGGGCTAAAACCCATGAACCATGAGATCATGACCTGAGCCTAAGTCGGATGCTTAACTGACTGAACCAGAAGGCACCCCCAGACCTCTTTTCCTTGAATGGTGAATGATGAGGGAGGGAGGGAGGACAGGGAACCTCCCAAGAGTATGTGTTATAGTGGGGTGAGGTAGCAAGGATCAGGAATATCCTGGAAAATCCAGAATATACTATTACAATGAGGTGGGCTTAGTACATACCATAAAGGCTCTGGTCCAGCCCTGAAGAAGGAGCTACGTTTTCAGCATAGCAGCTCTGAGCTTGAGGAGCCTGAAGTATGAGAGGGCGGTATCACTAGGGCCTGAGGTGGCTCTGAGAACCAGGAATTGTTTCTCAATTTTATTTGGTCATACAACCCTTACTACTTTAAAGAACCCTTTCTTATTTAAGAGTATTTGGGGGGAACTAATGTTCCACTGAACAAACTTTGGAAACTATTGTTCTGATAATAGATGTTTTCTCTATAACCCATCATATGTTTTGAGTTTTTTCTAGGAACAAAGATGGGTCTTGCCTTTTTACCCTGGCAGTTATTAGTAGTACAGTCCAGGGTTTTGGAATGGATCAAAGCTAAGTAGCCCAAAAAGGATTATGAGAAGAAGAACTATCCATATGAAAGGAATATGAATATTGTTATTTTTAAGTGATAATTCCATAAATGATATTCTAGAGGACTAGCAGATATATGCTATTGCTTTAGCAACCTTTTTCCCCCTCTAAGAAATAGGATTAGATCTTGGGAAATCTTGGTATTTCATTAATCCTTATACTATTGCTGAAATTAGAAGAGGTGGGTTTTGATTCATTCATCTATTACCTCAGGTGGGGAAGATGACGTTGAATGACTTACCCAGCAATACCCAGAAAGCTGTGATATTTTAAGACCCCACTGTTAGGGTAGCTGACATCCATTTGATTTACGAGATCACAGACATTCCCACCTTCCCTTTTTTTTTTTCTTTCCTTCTGTACTTGGCATCGCCACTTCTATGAAACACAGTGAATTTGTTTAAACTGGGACTACCTCTCAAAATTGTGTGATCTCCAAAGCAAGTAACTTGTAGTTCCTTTGCACTGGTAGGGAAAGAACTAGGTATCTGAGTTGGGGCTTATATTGTTTCTTTTCTCCCTGGTTCCTAGTGCATTTTTGTCCTTTGGAGCCAGTATTTGTTAGATTGGTACTTGTCTCTTTTATCCAGAAATAAAGATGGAAAGTCTGAGTTGGACTTTGATACAGATCAGTATGACATCCTGGTATCAGATTTTGGCACAGAAGAAAAAGAAACTGGCGGTGTTACCTGTGAGCTGCCAGAAACAGAGTATTCTTTACGGGTGAGTAAGAGTGGTTTTTCTTCAGCAATGAGAGGTAAGATTCTTGTAACATGAAAACATTATAGAACAGTCTCTCACTGTAATTATGTAAAGATGACGACCTCTTAGCCCTGTGCTAGGATTTCTTTATCCTATTCCTTTAACTAATAGACTCAGTAGCACTTTAGTATGGTAGTTGACGTAAATAAGGTATAGAAACTAAGCCAACTCTTTACCTAGAATAGACCTCAGTCACTAGCAGTGTTTTATGAGGGTGTCAGTAGAATTGGCAATGTCATATAATAATTGTCCCTTCACTGTTCCATAGGCATTTTGTGGTATTCTGTATATGAAGCCACGAATGAAAATTTTTCTGCGTCAAAAGAAGGTGACTACCCAGATGATTGCCAAGAGCCTCGCCAATGTAGGATATGACTTGTATAAACCTACCTTCACAGTATCCTTACAGCTACATGAAGTTGACCTCTTCATTTCAGGATTAGATTTCTAAGTTGGCATAGAAGGACTTTCCTTTTCCAATTAAAAATGTGTTCTAGTACTAACCCTTTTACAGTATATTCTTTAAGAAGGTGATTCTTTCTTTTTTATTTTTAGAAGGTATTTCTTAAATGCCAATCTATATACCAGTTTTATTAGAGACCGCCTGGAAATTATTAAAATCATATAGCATCCTGAGATTTTGGAGATTGTGGAAATCTCTTTTTTCATAAGAGATATTTATTTTTTTCATATTTATTTTCGAGAGAGAGTGAGAGACAGAGTGTTAGTGGGGGAGGGGCAGAGAAAGAGGGAGACACAGAATCTGAAGCAGGCTCTAGGCTCTGAGCTGTCAGAACAGAGCCCGATGCGGGGCTTGAACTCACGAACTGTGGTATCGTGACCTGAGCCAAAACCAAGAGTCGGACACTTAACCAGCTGAGCCACCCAGGCGCCCCTGGAGATCATTTTTTGAATCAGTAACAAAAGTAAATTTTCCCTCATTTGGACATGAAGATTTCTCAGTATTTGTTTTTACGAAATTTTCAGTTTCTCTGTCTCCCCTTTGTCTCTCTCACTCTCTTATCTTGGTTTTTTAAATGAAATAGAACTTGCTAAAAACACATTGTTCACTTGTTCCCATGAAATATATTACAACAGGACTGTTCATTGTCCTTTACCTTTAAAAATGATTTTGTTCTTCATGCTTTTGCTTTCACTGTGCTTTGTATGATTAACAGGACTTCCTTTATTGCTTATATAGTTGACTCTTGAACAGTGCGGGGGTTCGCAGCACTTAATCCTTTCATAGTTGAAATTCTGAGTATAACTTTTGACTCCCCCAAACCCTAATCACCGACAGCCTTCTGTTGATGGGAAGCCCTACTGATAACATAAAAAGTTAACGTATTTTGTATGATACTATATATTGTATTCTTACGGTGTAGTACCTAGCTTTTTTCTTTTGTGTGTTTTGGTACTTCTGGGCTACACAGCTCGTTTTTGTCTGTGAGTTTTTAAAAATCGTCACAAACCTCAAAAAATGTTTCCAGTATATTTATTGGAAAAAATCCGTGTATGAGTGGACCGGTGCAGGTTCAAACCCGTGTTGTTCAAGCATCAACTATGATTGTGTGGATTTGTGTTGTACTAGCTATGTCTCTTATCTTACCTAGCAGCCCGTTGAGCAACAAGCAAGGGTTAAGACATGTCTGATGATTATTTATGAGGTTTTAAACCACTGATGGCATTTGGGTGTATTTTCTTATACTTTCCTCTATGCACATATTTATATGTATTTTTAGATAATGCTTGTTATATTCTAACACTTTCTAATGTTACCAAATATTTTTCAAGGACATAATTTTAAGAGGTGGATAATAGAACATGTGACTATACCAACATTTATTTAGTCATTCCCTTAGTGTCAGACACTTAAATTATTTATATTTTTCTGTCATTATAACTAATGGATAAATCTCATAAACCTTTAGGGGCTTTCATGTTTCTCTAGGATAAATTTCTGGAAAGAGAATGATTTGGTCAAAGATTAAGAGTATTTTCAAAGCTCTTGCTACAGGCTTTTAAAAATGTCCTCTGGAAAGGTTATACCAATTTATATCCAATGGTATTTGAAACTTTTTTGCTGTAACACAGTGCAAAAAGTTGTCTGCCACATCCCCTGGTGTTCATCTCCTTAATGATTTTCCTCTCAGAATAAGCAGGTGAAAATAACTTTTGGGTTCTCTTGCAAGAGTGATAACCAGTTTGGAGTAATGATGTATCATAACAACCGCCTCATAAAGTCTTTTGAGAAGGTGGGATGCCAAGTGAAGGTAAGCGGTTAATGTTTCTTTGTCATAGAAGGCTGAAAAGAGGAGGATGGGGATTGAAAATTTGCAAAGGACGATAGACTCACTCACTAATGGCTTTTACCCATCTTACGATGGTTGTTAAATCTGATCCCGGAAGTCTGTTACCGGTGAGCTGTCTTGTGTTGAAAAGCCCCTTCTCCTTCTCATTCTTCACAGCTGTTAATCCCGGAACTTTACCGAATGCATTTTCTAGGTAGCTGTTAAGAAGAGAGAGAATTAGAACACTAGTGGCTTTGCCATGTGTATCAGCTTATTAGTGCTTTAAGGCAGCTCTGTTTTCTTGGGGAGACAACAAGGCCTAGTAGAGGTGCATAAAATTTAGTGCTTGAGGACCAGGATTTGAGTTCTGGCTTTTCCACGTAAAAGCTGTATAGCTGTACAAGCTTCATTAAATTGTTTAATTTTCACTGAGGCTCGTTTTCCTTCCCTGTAAAATAGAGACAACAGTAAATAATTTTGCCTGCTCTGCCTACTCCACAGCTTAAAGGGTTGAGAGATGGGATAAAACCTGTGAAAATACTCTATAAGCTGAACTCTACAAATATTACCATCGTCCTTAATGTTTTAATGGCAATTTAAAGTAGTAATATCCATAAGTATCCCATTCGTTCCTGTTGCACAACTAAGATTGCTAAAACACAAAACATGATAAGCTACTTTGTACTATGCAGTAGGACAAAGTTCTGTACGATCCAGGGTAACTAGTTTACAGCCTATGCTGCTTTTTATTATTATATCATTTTTATATGTACAACTCATATTTATATGCTAGTCTAATTACACCTTGACTTCTTGAATCCAGAAATCTCTTGTATCAGCTTGTAATTAATAATGATTGCAAGTCTGACTGCCTTTAGTAATTGTTTGGTAGCCTACCTAATGTAAAAATTATTTATTTACATAGCATCCTTAAAATCATTGTTTTTCAGATAAAGTTTGGTTTCCATTCCCTAGAGCAGTAGTATATAACCTTGATTTTTTTTTTTTAGCATTGTCATTCTTTGTTCAAAGGAAATCCTGTGGCAATCCCATAATATAAAACAGATGAAGGTAGAAGTAATGTGGGTGAAGCAAAGATGGCCACTAATCCCTGGAAAATCCCAGAGAATCTATGGATCATGTGGAAATCTCTGCCTTAGAATTTGTCAGAGGTTCCAGTTGGATTTAAAATTTGCAGTCTATTGAAGTGCATTTTGAGTATCTATCTAGATGTTACTGTACTTTCCTTGCCTTTGAACATTATGTAACCTTTCTATTGCTGTTTAAAATCAAAAGGAGATGCCTCATACAGTCAACAATAATGTAAGTGTTGAAATTAATATTTTTCTTCTAAGCCAACTCATGGAGAAGGTGTGGGAGTTATTGGAGTCATTGAGTGCAATTTCTTAAAACCTGCCTACAACAAACAAGACTTTGAGTACACCAAGGAGTACCGGTGAGTCACTCCCAACCTGAGGTGTTTCTGATAGTTTATTCAGGTATGATTCTGTTCTCTGAAACCTCTAAAATCATCTCTGAAAACCAGCCAGATAAGTTAACTTGAGAATTCTTTCCAGCTGCTTTTCCAAGATTAGAGATAAAGTGTTTATTCTGGGAGAGAGAAAGAGAGAGACAGAGCACAGGGGAGGGGAGGAGAGGGGCAGAGAGAGATGAAGAGAGAATACCAAGCAGCCTCCACCCTGTCAGTGCAGAGCCCGATGTGGGGCTCCATCTCATGACCGTGAGATCATAACCAGAGCCAAAATCAAGAGTTGGACCCCTAAGCAACTGGACCACCCAGGCGCCCCCAAAAGATTTTCTTAAAGCCAGTGAATAGATTGAGAGGAAAGCAGCAGGAAAGACGTGTGTGTTTTCATGGAAGCATCTAGATTTCATAGGTAAGACAAAAAATGAATCGAAAAGGAATTTGACATTGAGGCTGAAGCGGCGAGGATATTTTTAGGAGACAAAAAAAGAGTTGATAAAGCCAGGATTTAATAGTTCATTGTAAAACTTTTGGGGAGGGATGGATCGTTCATTTCTTCCTTCACCAAGTATGAGATATTTCCTATGTGCCAGTTGCTAGAACCTAAGAATGAAAGATAAGAATCCTTGATGCCTATGAGCAAATGGGATGAGAAATGTGCAGATAAGAAGCAAAGAAACTTAAATACCTATAAAATAATTGCTTCAGTGGGGGATACATGCAAAATGGGAAGAGCCTTTAAATATGCCTAAAGGAGTCAAGCAAGGCTTCACAAAGCAGAATTATACCTGAGCTTAAACTTGAAGGAGAACTTGGAGTTTGCTAGGTGGACAAATAGGGCAGGGATGTTCTAAGCAGACGGAAGTATATGCAAGGGCACGAAAGGGCAGGGAGTGTTGGGAGTATGGAAGAAGATGACATCAGGACATTTGGTGCCGTTTTACTTCAAGCCTCAGTAGCAGATTTTAGAGTGGGGGAAAAGGGTTTCCCCAAATCTCTTGGTTTGTACACAAAAAATGTAACATCATTAGTTAAATGTTATACTTTAATTTATGGGCACCCATGGGAATTTTAGGTTTAGTGCTTGAAAAAGAGACAGCTGTTTGGATGGCAAGCCCAAATTAATTTCAGGGCAGTTGGTTCTTGATCACTAGGGCTGCTCAGTGGGTATGGTAACTACCTGCCCTCAGTTTAAGGAAAATGGCCTTTTATAAATGTGATTCTGGTCCATAATAGAGATCTTTGACTAAGACCTGACTCTTAAGAGTGAAAGCTTAGAAGTGACATCACTTTGACACATCTCCGAGCCACGTCTTTCTGTTTTTTGAGTGAAAGTAATGGTGAATTTCTGGTGATTAACCAAATAGTTAAGATTTGTGAAATCCAAATATTAGATATTAAACATTATTTAACATCTTCTATCATATTTGTCACCCCCATCTCCTTTTGAAACTTTAGAGTTAATAGACCTTGGCTTGTGATCTTTCATTTCAGCATGATGAGTCTGAGGTGATTGCAGGGGATTCAAATAGAAATATTCCATAGACAGTAGGTTTATTTAGTTAAACATCTAGGATTTCTGCCTTAAGTAGCTTCATATCTGCTACACATTTTTTTGAAAACAGGAAACTGTATGTACTGTCCTATGTACAGAATCTTTTGAGGATAATAAATTTGCATTATTCTTATCCCAGTTCTGGCATCATTTTCCTTTTTTACTCTATTTTATATAAAATGAAAAGGTGTTTAATTAAAAAAAAATTAAGGGACTTTGAGAAGAGGATTAAAGAAGGCTGTCTGCTATCAGAAACCCATCCTAAGAGTATTGTGGATATCAAAACTGCAAATGCTAAAAGAGATACCAGCCATCATACTGCTGGAATGTCTACAAATAAATCATCTGTAATATCACTCTTAATAGTTGTGGATATCACATTTCAGCTGCACCTATCAGGGCTCAAACTTACAACATTTTTATAGTGAGTTTCAGCTGAAGAAATATAACGAACATGTACCCACTGGGCACCTCACTAATGTATGGCACCATGGCTGGGCTTTATGGAATTTTCCAGAGAAATTGAAGACATGGTTGCTGTCTTTGAGGAGCCTACAGTCTGTTTGTAATAATGACGTGTCACAGATGTGAAACAATTTAGAAAGCAATAAAATGGCTGTGTGATCAATCAAAACCAAGTGATATGGTATAGGAAAAATGCCCCGATAGGGCTAGGATGGATAGGGCAAGTTTTGGGTAGAAGGTACGACTTGAGGTTGGTCTTGCAGGACACGGGATTTAGAAACGAGGGGGAAGGGAATTCCAGGGTGGAATTAGAGCATGATGTAAAGCAGTGACAAGAACTCAGAATGGTGACAATATAGGCAGTGGGGATAAGAGATATAACTAGAGTGAAGGGAAATAGAGTCAAATGGATAGAGTAGGGCCATATCCTAGAGCAGGAGTTGACAGAGCTTTCCTGTGAAGGGCCAGGAGGGAAATGTTTTAGGTTTTGTGGGCCATATGGTCTCTGTCACAACTACTCAGTTCTGCTGTAATATGAACGCAGCCATAGTCAATAAGTAAAGGAACGAGCATGTCTGTGTCCAATACTATACACACACACACACACACACGTAATTTTTTTTTTTTTTAAAAAAAGCAGACAGTGACCCGAATTTAGGCCCCAGGCTGTAGTTTGCCATTCCCTGTCCTAGAGCCACAGTTCCCAAACTACGTGCCCAGCTGCACGTAATGAACTCACAGGGTATTTTAATTTTTTTAGGGAAATCTAGTGATCCTTGACTTCTGCCTATAAATAATAGAAATCGTTATCTACTCCTGTTGGAACAAATTACCATGAAGTTAGCGGCTGAAGACAGCACTCATTTGTTCTTTTAGAGTTCTGTAGGTTAGAAGTCCAGCACAGATCTCACTAGGCTAAAATTAAGGTGTTAGTAGGGCTGCACTCCTTTCTGGGGGCTCTGGCGGGGGAGGATCCACTTCCTTGCTGTTTCCAGCTTCTAGAGGCTGCCGGCATTCCTTGGCCTGTGGCCCTCTTCCTCCATCTTCAGAGCCATCAGTGGTGGGTTGAGTCCTTCTCACCTTCCATGCCTCCAGTGACCTTGCTTCTGTCCTCACATCAACTTCTCCGATTCTGACTCTTCTGCCCTCACTCTTCTACTTTAAAGGACCCTTGCGATTACAATTGGATAATTCAGGAAAATCTCCCTCTCATAAGGTCAGCTGGTAACTAACCTTAATTCCATCTGCAACCTTAATTCCCCCTTGCTGTGGAACCTTGATATAGTCACAGGTTTTAGGGATCTGTGATCAGGACACAGACCTCTTTGGAGATGACCATTATTTCTCCTACCACAGCCTGCCTCCCGGCCTTCTGAGATCCACTTATATCTCACGTGCAAAATACATTCACACCATCCCAACATCCCCAAACTCTCAACTATTATAGCAACTCTAAGTCTCAACTCTCCTCTAACCATAGCAGCTCAGAATCCCCAAATCTCACCATCTGAATCTTGTGCGTCCTGGCGTAAAATTCCACTCCATTTGTAGTTGTGTCCTTTTTATTTGTATTTTGCTCTCAAAATGTAATGGCAAGACAAGCATAGCATACCAGTTACTGATATTCCAGTTCAAACAGGGAGAAAAAATTGGAGGAAAATGGAGCCACAGGTCTCAAGCAATTTCAAAATCCAGTCCAGCTAATTCCATTAAATTTCAAGACCTGGGAATAATCTTCTGGGGCTTGCAGCTTCCTCCTGTGAACTGAAGACCCTGCCCTTTGCGCTCATGGCTGTACCCTCAGAGCCATCTTACCTTTCTCAGGAAAGGTAGCACGTATTCGCAGCTGAGTCATCATATCAGCGTGTTTCCTGACTGTAGAGTTTTGGAGGTCCACCAGACTTCCTTCAATTTCAGACTCTCCATCCCTTCAGTCCAGTCTGGCAGTTTTTGTGCGAAGACCCCACTCTCAAGAACCTTGTGGGTCTCACGTGTATGTCATGGATAGTCATTCGGTCAGACAAGAAGCCCTTGACAGGTCTTTCCTAGATAATCCTATTTCTATTCTTGGCTTCTGCTGAGACGGCTGTGGCGATCTGAGTCACATGGTTCATCTTTTCAAAGAGCTTTTTGTGTGACCAAATACTCTGACCTTTTGATCTGAGATATTAGCAAAAGGTTTTCTAGCCACAACCTTGGCTTTTTCTCCAGAGAATGCTTTCCTGACAGTGAATGTCTTCATTTTAGCATCTTCTTCAATCTGATGGGCTGAGGACTTCCAAAATCATTTAAGCCCTGGTTCCTTTTTGTCGAATCGTTCTTTCCCAATCCGTTTTGTTTCCTCCCACATTTTATGTCAGCAGCAGGAAGACGCCGGGCCATCCTTTTACCACTTTACTTGGAAATCTCCTCTGCTAAATATCCAGTTACATCATTTACAAATTCTGCTTTTCCAGAGAACTGTAGGACCCAATTCTGCTAAGCTTTCTGCCCCTGTGTAACAAGGACCACCTTCCCTCACATTTTCCATCAGCATGTTCCTCATTTCCTTCTGAGCCTTCACCAGCAGGACCGTTAACATCCCTAATTCTCCTAACCATCTGTTCACAGTGATTCAGGTATTCTCTGAGGAAATTTGTGTTTTCTCTGTCTGTCATGCTCCTCACTTCCGTCTGAGCCCTCACCACGGGGCTGTTTAGTATCCTTATTTCTACCCACAGTCTGTTCAGTCCAGAACCTAGATTACAATCTTGGCAATTTGTGTCATGGTCCTCAAATTCGTCCAGCTTCTGCCCACTGCTCACCTCTAAAAAGCTGCCTCTGCATTTGTGGGTATTTGTCACAGCAGCACCCATTTCCAGGTACCAATATCTGTTGCATTCCTTTTGAGTACACCATATCCTTGTGAGTCTGGGTTTTTGGTGGTTGCTGTGATAAAAAGTAATACACGATAGTCAGTGTTGAATAAGAAGTGAGGGAAACTGTCCACTTTCATCCCAAGGTTGGAGTAGGGGTTCAGTGCCCAAAAGACGTGCACACACATCCTATTAGTAAGTAATTGTGGCTGTTTAAGAATGAAATGATTTATTTTCAATTCATATGCATTGTTTCTCTAATATAAACTACATTTTAGAACATAAATACCAACTAAATTGTTTGGACCTAATTGTTTAATAACTAGAACTGGTACCTACCACTTTTGACCCAAAGGTGCCATGAAAACTTGAGACTTCAGGGTGCCATGAACAAGAATGTTTGAGAACTATGTTAGAGGGATGTTGGATAGAGTAGTTGACGTCTCTCCGACGGTGAGACTTCATTGTGTATTTTTGAATAGGGGAGTGACTTGAAACGATTCTATCTTAAGAATATAGTTTGTTATAACTGTGTCCTGCTTTGAGATCCTTTACATGAATCAGGGCAGCTGATAAATCTGGAAACAAGGTGCAAGAAGGATTAAAGGCTATTTATTGGAGGGGCACCTGGGTAGTTCAGTCAGTGGACTGTTTGACTCTTGATCTCGGCTCAGGTCACGATCTCACAGTTTGTGAGATCGAGCCCCATGTCAGGCTCTGCGCTGACAGTGAGGAGCCTGCATGGGATTCTCACTCTCCCTTTCTCTCTGCCCCTCCCCTGCTCGCACATGCATATGTGCATGTGCACGCACTTTCTCAAAATAAATAAATAAACTTTGAAGGCTATTGGAGTAACCTTGGTGTGAGGTGAATGTTTGAAATAAGAATAGCTGTGAAGAAGGAAGGGTACAACAGACACTGTGAAGAAAAGTTCAGAAGGTTTTGGTGACAGATAAAGGATATAAAAGGAGAGGGAACAATCAAAGATCGCTGCAAAGTCTCAAATATAATACACTGGGATATTGGCAGGGTCACTGATAGAATTAACGATGTTGGGAAAAAGAGCAGTTTCATGGAGTCGTGATAGTAGAAACTAGCCTGTAGGGGGCTAAGACAAGAGAATGATGAGGAGGTGGTGTGTGTAGACCACATATACCAGGATTGGGGAAGTAGAAGGAAGGAGATTAATAGAACAGTGGAGTCAAGCCGGGATTTTTTGAGAAGAACTGGAATTTCAGAATCCATAATAACAGTATCTTCGTTGAGGAGGTGGTTACATGACTGTATACCTTTCTCAAAACTGATAGAACGACACACTTAAAAAGATGCATTTCACTCTGTGTCAATTTTACCTCAATAAATTTTACCTCAGTACATGAGAACAGAGCTTTAGTTTTCCTTTTAGTGAAGATATAATGCACATACCATAAATGTCACTGTTTTTAAGGGTACACTACAGGGGTTTTTATTATATTCACAAATCATTTAACCATCACAACTACCTAACTCCAAAACTTTTCCACCACCCCAAAAAGCAACCACTTGTCCACTAGCAGCCACTCCACACTTCCCCTTCTCCAACTCCTAGCAACCACATAATAATCTACTTCCCTTTTTTCCCAGTTTTTTTAACTGTGGTAAAATAAAATTTACCATCCTAACCATTTTTAAGTGTATAGTTAGGTGGCATTAAGTGTTACACAGCCATCGCCACCATCCATCCCCAGAGCTCTTTTCATCTTCCCGAACTGAAATTCTATACCTATTAAGCCATAATTCCCCACTCCCACTTCCCCGAGTCCTTGGCAGCCACCATTTCACTTTCTGTCTCTACGATTTTGACTACTCGAAGTACCTCATATAAGTGAAACCATACAGTTAGTTGNTTTTGGCTATTGTTGAGAGTGCTGCTGTGAACATTGGGGTCCATGTGCCCCTATGCATCAGCACTCCTATATCCGTTGGGTAAATTCCTAGCAGTGCTATTGCTGGGTCATAGGGGAGTTCTAGTGTTAACTTTTTGAGGAACCTCCACACTGTTTTCCAGAGGGGCTGCACCAGTTTACATTCCCACCAACAGTGTAGGAGGGTGCCTGTTTCTCCACATCCTCGCCAGCATCTAGAGTCTTCTGATTTATGACTGGCTTATTTCACTTAGTATAAATGTCTTTGAGCTTCATCCATGTTGTAGCCTGTGTCAGAATTTCCTTCCTTTTTTAAGGCGGAATAATAATCACACACACATATATATACATACACAATACATCTCGCTTATCCATTGGTCCATCGACAGACACTTGGGCTGCTTCCACGTTCTAGCTCTTGTGATTCATAGTCTGTTTATTCTGATATTAATATAGACATCACGTCTCTCTTTTGGTTACTGTTTACATGGAATATACTTTCCTATCCTTTCTCTTTCAAAGTATTTGTGTGGTTTTTTTTTTTAAGTTTTTATTTATTTTGAGAGGGAGAGAGTGCAAGAGGGAGAGAGAATGCCAAGGAGGCTTTGCGCTGTCAACGCGGAGCCCAGTGTGGGGCTCAAACCCACAAACCCTGAGATCATGACCTGAGCTGAAGTCTGATGCTTAACTGACTGAGCCACCCAGGGGACCCCTATTTGTGTCTTTTTTTAGTTTAAACTTCATCTCTTGTAGGCAGTATATATTTAAATCATGTGTTTTTTGTTTGTTTTACCCATGCCACCAATCTGGTTTTTGACTAGAGAGTTTAAACCATTTATATTTAAAGCACTTACTGATAAGGAGGGACCTTTGTCATTTTGGTCTGTTTTCTATACGGCTTCTAAGATTTTTTTTTGCCCTTCATTTCCTCTATTACTGTCTTCTTTTGTGTTCAGTTGATTTTTTGTAGTGAAAGATCTATTCCTCATTTCTTTTTGTGTATATTCTGTAGCTGCTTTCTCTGTGGCTACCATGGGATGACATGATCCTGTGATGAGGAGCAGCAAACAGCAGTCACAGCGCAGATCTCTTGTATTTGGAGGCAGGCTCTTTTTGCCCAAGCTGCTCTTTTGCAAGCTGCTTTTAAAGTGTGTGCACAGCTGCCTGCCATGGGGCTGTGCGTGGATGGGAGATGGGTAGCTCCTGCTATTCTAAGAGCTGAAGTGTGTCGATTTACCATTCAAGCCTTCTCCAGAATCCCATCTAATCTACTTCTTTTAAAAATAGTTTTAAAATAGAATTTTAAGAGAAGACCAATCGTTCTTCATCTGTGACTTGAAGGAAAGATATAAACATAAAAGTATGAACGTTAGTACGTTGGAGGAGAATAAGTGTCTGTGGGAGGGCTCATATATAATTACTTTACTCTTTTCTGTGTAGTCAGAATCTAATTTAATGTTAGTAAAGTGGAGTTAAGGAATAATTCCTTTTAAGGAGAGATGAGGCCTATAAAACCCTTAGGGAATGATCCAAAGAGTCCAAGGATTTTTTTTTTTTAATCATAAATTTGTAATATATCAGGAATGTACA
>NW_027531290.1:36873-37529 GCF_008692635.1 Crocuta crocuta
TGATCCTAAGTTCTAGGGGCACCTGGGTGGCTCAGTCAGTTAAGCATCCGACTTTGGCTCAGGTCACCATCTCTCGGTTCATGGGTTCAAGCCCCGTGTCGGGCTCTGTGCTAACAGCTCAGAGCCTGGATCCTGCTTTGGATTCTGTGTCTCCTCTCTCTGCCCCTCCCCTGCTTGCCCGCTTTCTCTCTGTCTCTGTCTCTCTCTCTCAAAAATGAATAAAATTTTTAAATAAAAAAATTTTTATTTAGAAAATTGTAATCCTAGGCGCTAGAATTAAATAGGAAGTAGTCACTCGAATTGGCAAGTTTTAAAAGCGAGGTTTAAAAAAAGTAAAATTCCACTTTTGAACTTCTGCATCTTACATTGTTTGACCCTAGGTTTACTGTTGTTCATTTGGAAAGAGAAAGAAAGGAGAGATAGCAAGAGCCAGAGCTGGGGTCCAGCCTCCACTAACAGATATGTAGTGGAAGGTTGTAGGGGACTTTGTTGTCCATTGGTGTTATAACTTCTGTGATCAACATTTGAATGAACTGCATAAACATTTTTAAATTAGTATTTGATTGATTTCTAACAGGTAGGGTGCAATATTTGATATTCTGACTTTCAACTTGGCCCTGAAATGATTCCCTGTAGTCATCTCACAGTCTCAGCCG
>NW_027531290.1:37556-50281 GCF_008692635.1 Crocuta crocuta
CTCCCCCTTCAACTTACCAGTATTTGGCCATGTCCTAGCTCTGCAATGGAGTCTTCTGTCATTGTCTAGAATGTCAGCTCTCCCACCTCGTGATTCTAAAAGCCCTGAAAATTTGAAGACCACAGTACTTCTTAGGACTTGTGACCATTTTACCTTTTCAACCAAACTGACTAGTCAACAGTATGACTTCATCATTTTGACACGTAATTTACAAAGGCAGTAGATTCCCATCCTAGTTCCTGAAAGTCTAGGCATTCAAACTTAGGCTGAATATTCTACGTTGTTGGCCTCTGTTAAATGGGAGCATCTCAAAATTGTTCAACAGATCCTCAGCATTGATATGCTTCTTCTCGCTTTTTCTTGCAGGTTGACAATAAATGCCCTTGCCCAGAAGCTCAATGCTTATTGGAAGGAAAAGACCTCCCAAGAGAATTTTGAGACTTCAGCCATAGCCAGGCCAGTACCGTGAGTAGTAACTATAGGATATTAAAGTCTCAGGGGTTAACGTCTACAGAGGAAATGGAAGGAACAAGGGTAAGATGGTCCTTTCACATAGGAAGTTGAACTAAAAATAGGAAATCACAGGTACTGATTTCATCATTCTTTAGACCTCTTGTGTGGCTTGGGTCATAAATATGAAGAGTTTAGTACTCTCAGTTTATCCTACAGGCAGTGTGATATAGTGGAAGATGGTGACCATTTAAATGAGACACTCCTGGGTTGAAAATCTGGATCTGCTTAGTTAGTTTGGGTGAGCTTGGGTAAGTAAGTTACTTCACCTCTGTGAGAATGTGAAATGAGCATAACATTTGTAGCGTAGTACCTGGCATATAGTAGGTGTTCAGAAATGTTAGCAAATTTCCCATCTCTTTATTCTTAGTGAACATTGATGGACCTGTACCAAAGCATTTGAGGGTAGAAGTAAAGAACATGGCATAGCAGGAAAAAGGTAGAATTTATTGAGTCTAGGACGGGGAATTCCATACAGAAGTGTGGATCAGGATGACATGCCTCAGTGAGCCAGGAAAGGAACATAAAACAGAACTTAGAATGCATAGCAACACATATATAATCAGTTACACCCCTATTCTGACAAAGATTAGAGTGTTCAAAGTTCATTTTGGGGCTGAGACCCATGGGGGTTTTTTTAATGGAAGTTATCAGGCAACTGTATGATTCAAAATTTTGTCGCGGTGCAACATGACTGACTATTGTGTGAATATCACTCTAAAGATCTCTGCTCATGTCCAACCTCTACGGTTTTCAAAGACATGACAGCTAGAACAAGATGCCATGTTTTGCCTTTCAAATAAGCAGTGATAAATGCCATGAAACAGATGTTCATATATTGGTAGAGTGTGTGTGTATATGTTATTCAACTTTTCTGGAGGCAGAATTGTAATAATTATTACTCTTTATTGAGGACTTACATGCCAGTCAACTGGTCTCAGTTCATTACATGTATTTAGATTTATTGAATCAATACAACAACCCTGTGGGATAGACAGATGATATTACCTTTTTACGAATGTAGACACTGATATACTGAGAGCCTAAGTAACTTGCTCAAGATGAAACAAGTAGAAAGTGGTAGATATAAGGTTCAATATAGGCAGTCAGACCTCCAAGCCCAAGTGCTTAGCCATGACACTATTCTGGAAAGATGCAGTAGGGCAGTATGGTACAGCCCCTTTAACTACCTATTTATTGCAAACACAAGCTAAATGCTTTTCCTCTCTGCCTGGATGGAAGGATCTTCCATAGTCTGATGTAGCCTGAGGCAAGGATTTGTTGTCTCCAATGCTTCTCTCCAGGGCAGTCGTATTGGCATGCTTCTGCACGCAACTCTTCTGTGCATCCACGTGCTAAACCAAAGCCAACATGGCCTTTCCTCTCCCCTCCCACTACTGCTGAAACTGCCCTTTGCTGTCTCTGGCTCTAAATAAAACAGTAGCTGTATGGAAATATATGGACACCAGAGGTCAGGCCTGAGCTTAGAGTTTAGAGGTTTCAAGGCTGGAGCTGCCTGGAGCTAGGAGATAAGGAAGCTATATATCCAAAACCACATAAGAATTCTCTCTGTTAAAACAGACTTTTAAACAAGAAGAGGACATTGGGTTTGAGTGGTAGAAATATGAGTGCCCTTTATTTTCTTTTTTGTATCTTCCTGTATTTTCCAGTTTTTCTGTAATGAGCTTCTATTATTCTTCTAGCTAGAAAATAGCATTATTTAAACAAAATAAAGACTAAATAAAAAGATACGAACTAAGACATAAAAGAACTCGATCACTCTATTGAAAATGGCCACCGTCCATGTGTAGCAACCTGGATGGACCTTGAGGGTGTTATGCTGAGCGAAATAAGTCAGGCAGAGAAGGACAAATATCATATGTTTGCACGTATAGGAGGATTAGGAGGAACTTAACGGAGGACCATGGGGGAGAAGAAGGGGGAAATGGTGGGGGAGAGGGAGAGAGGCAAACCATGAGAGACTCTTGAATGCTGAGAACAAACTGAGGACTGATGGGTGTGGGGAGGGGAGGAGGGAGATGGGCATGGAGGAAGGCACTTGTGGGAATGAGCACTGGGTGTTATATGGAAACCAATTTGACAATAAACTATTTGTAAAAGAAAAGAAAAAAGAAAAAAAGAAAATGGCCACCGTTCAGAGCTGTATAAATGTAACATACACACATCACGCTCTAGGCTAAATTACATGTTTCTCAAACTGGCCCTTGGTGCCCCTGTGTCCTCTTTCTGCTTCTTTTCTCAAGCCTTCTCCCTCTAGTCTGCTTTTCACACCTTAGATGCTGACTATCTCTGTTCTATATGGGCCACCTCCTTTCACAGAGAAACACATTCACTCTGAGGTGTAGGTGACTGGGGTATGCTTCGTGGCAGAGCTTTGAGGGGCTTTGTGTCTTAAGCATAGAACTCTAGAAGGATTTTCCTTGATTTTACCCAGTTGTTGGACTGAAGCCACCATTTCTAGTTATGAGATTTAATCACATTTATAGGACTTGTTAAGATTAACGTTGAGGATATCAACCTAATAAAATTTTGGTTGAAGTATAAACAAAGACTTGAACGGAAAAAAAGAGAGGACTAGGGAGTCTGCAGGAAAATAAGAGTTTTTGACGATGATGCTTCCATGACCCTCACAAATGCATTTTAAACTTGTTACACAGTTGGATAGAAGCAAATACGATGATTCTGTGGGTTTTATTTCTTGGTAATACTGTAATATATATTCTTCCTAGTCAATTCTAGAATTAAAATGATGCTCTTGTTTGCTTAGAACAAGAGATTCTGGATAAATATTATTTATTTCCATAAACAATGGTAGCTTACCATGTTAAGACTTGTTATTATTTTTCTTATCCATAACTGGTATAATTCTTAGTTTATTTGTGAAGTTCAAGATGTATACTTTAGACACCTTAGACCATAACATTACAGTTTTAACACAATTCATATGTAAAATTTTATTCTTTCCTTTTTAGGGTGTGCCTTTCTAACGTAAGAGCACAGAGCTAGGATATACACAGTCATACTTCTGTTTTCCTTCATTCAGGAAGATTCCTGACCAGACATGGGTACAGTGTGATGAGTGTCTTAAATGGAGGAAGCTTCCTGGCAAGGTTGATCCATCTACGCTACCTGCAAGATGGTTTTGTTACTATAATTCCCATCCAAAGTACAGGTAAGGTTCTTATGCCAGAGAAAATTCCTGAGTTGGCTCTCTATTCTAAAACACCTTTAAAGAAAGGTTTTTTGAGTACAGTTGACCTATAATGTTACATTGCTTTCACACGTATGACATGAGCATAGTGACTTGGTAACTCGGTATGTTATGCTGTGCTCACAAGTGTGGCTACTATCTGTCACCGTACAACACTATTACACTACCACTGACTGTATTGCCCATGGTATAGCTTTTCTTCCTGTGACTTATTCATTCCGTAACTGGAGTCCCACTCCCTTTCACTCGTTTTGCCCACTAAAACACTTTTTATCTCAAGTCCCTACTCGTCAGCCTGGCATCCAAGCCCCTTGCTAACTGATCCCACCCTACCTATCCAGCCTTACTTTTCACTGTACTTACCCCAAATCGTATGCTTTAGCCAGGCCTCTGGCTTCAGTGTTCCCAACACACGCCATGCTTATTCCCTCCTCCATGACTCGATAGTGTCATTCTGCTTGCCTACAGTGACTTTCTGCATTCCATCTGCCTCTCCAAATCATATCCATCTGGGAAGCTTAAGTATTTTGTGTGATACTTCTCCTGTTGACAATAGTTTACAGTGATTTTTATGCTAGCTTCCCGTGGTGTTTAATTCTTGGCATTTGTTCACATACTGTTTTGTATTTTTTTAGATGCTTTTCATATGTATATGCTTTGGCTCTTCAAGAGATTGTAAACCATTTGAGAACAAGGGCTTTAAATTTCACATTTAGTTGATGATTTCACTCATATGTTTCCTGTGCCTGAATCTCTTATAGTACATATTGTACATTTAATGCCATTTGTTTACATGTCCCTTGCAGCATCTAACATCTAGATAGTGCCTGGCATATTCACGAGCATTCATTTCAACTTAACAAATATTTATTTGACTCAGTAGTCACAGAGACTCAGAATAATTATCCTGTTTGCTTCAATTCAGCTGCAATTTTCTTAATATTTTTTCTGCATGATAGAGAGCAGGAGAAAAAAGGTACTAAAAGAGGGAATGCTTTTTATTTTTATTTATTTTTTTAATGTTTTATTTATTTCTAGGAGAGAGAGACACACACACAGCGTGAGCAAGGGAGGGTCAGAGAGAGAGGGAGTCACAGACTGAAACAGGCTCCAGGCTCTGAGCTGGCAGTCAGCACAGGGCCCGACGCGGGGCTCGAACCCACGAACCACGAGGTCATGACCCAAGCGAAAGTCGGACGCTTAACCGACTAAGCCACCCAGGTGCCCCGAGGGAATGCTTTTTAGAAAAAAATGTCTAAAGTGGAGGAAATTTAGTAAGTGAGGTCTAGGTCTTTCCTCCATAGTCTCCAGATGTGCCTAAGCACCTCTGCCTGGAGAATAACCGGGATTGTGTGATTAGAATATGGGACTGAGTGCTTAAGAGTCTCATTTTTGAATCCTGTATCTTCTATCAGTTTATACTCAGTCCGGGAAACATAGCCTTCCAGGACACTGCCTCCTTATAAAATGAGTAGAATGGGCACCTGAGTGGTTCAGTCGGTTAAGCGTCCAGCTCTTGATTTCAGCTCAGGTCGTGATTTCATGGTTCATGGGATCAAATCCCACGTCGGGCTGTGTGGTGACAGTGTGGAGCCTGCTTGGAATTGTCTCTCTCAAGATAAATAAATAAAACAAAATAAAATGGGTGTAACAGAGGGTTTCCAACTACTACTAATTTGTATTTATTTGCTCCAAGGATTGCTTTTGATCTTTGAATACACTTTGTAGTACTCCTTTTAGTGTTAACTCCTAAAATTCTCTTTCTTGTGCTTCCATATAGCAGATGTCTTTCCATTTATAGAATCCTCCTTTCTCTCCTCTTTGCTAATCTCTGCTGTGTTATTTTTGCACTGTAAGCTCCTAATCCCCTTTTTGTTTCTCTCTGTCATAGCCTCTGATTTTCTTCTTCAGGCATCATCACTTAGTTTAGGGATTCTCATGCTTCTAAACTGCACTTGGAGAATTACTTTCTTAGTAAACAAGAGAGCAAAAGACCGAGGTCCTACTCTCACCAATAATCTCTTTGTATGGAACCTCCAACAGGTCTCTCTTGAAACTCACTGTGTAAAAATAGAGATTATGCTTCTTGCTGTCCACCATAATAGGAACTTTGTAGCTGTCAAATACTTTGAATGTCGTGGGAGAAAGGTGATATCCACACCAAAAATAATTACGTGCTGGTGAATGTTGTGGGAGAAAAGTGATATCCACAGCAGAAATAATTACATGCTGGTGAATGTCGTGGGAGAAAGGTGAAAGGCACCAAGAGTAATCAGAGGATGGTATGCCTTGAAATAAGAATTGCTACATGTTAATCTGCACACAGGTTTTGTAATGTGGATGGAATCTGAACTCTGTGGTGTTAGAGGGTTGTTAACCTCAATGACCTGCCTTGTCATAGTTGTAAGGAAAGTAAAGGGCAAAGCGGAAAAGCTTGTTTTGTTTCCAAAAGATGATTTCTTCTCTGTACTGCAGGAGATGCTCTGTTCCAGAGGAGCAAGAACTCACTGACGAAGACCTGTACGTGAACAAAGCTAAGAAACAGTTGAGTATACCTAAGGTTCTGGATCATATGGCAGAGGAGCCTGACCCTAATAGGACAGAGGACCTTTGAGAAGAGAGACAAGTTTTTGTTCCTTTTTTGGTTTTTAACGCTTTCCCTCTCACTTCTTTGTTCTCCCAATTCTTTATTCCTGTTGATCATCTCCTGAGTGTGTAACTAGTGATCATCTTTAGTCTCTCACCCTCCCTTACCCCTCTCTCTTTTGATGGGACATTTGAACTCTCTCTTAAAGTAGCAGAGCTTGGGAAGGTGCCCTTAGTTATTCAGTGAGGCCCACACTATTTTTAAATTGGACGGACCATTATAACCTAAATCTGCAATTGGTAATCCATTTCAGATAGAGGCATTTCATGAGGGAACTAAACAGCACTTTTGTCTTTTAGTGATCAAGTTCTTGAGAAGAAGAAGCTGCCAGTGTACAGTGAGAACCACCAGGTGAGAGACAGTCTGTCCTCTTTCTTTTCTCACATGAAAATTTCCCCAACAGAGGACTTAGATGGAAGGAAGCAACAGTCTTGAAAGCTGCATAGAAATCACAAACCATTCTTCGGGTGGTCTGTTTTCCGTTGGATCTTTTGATTTTGCTTTGATCTGCTGTTACCGATGTTCAGATCGCCAAAACTAGAAGAGCCAAGTCATGTATTTCCCAGATTGGGATTCCATACTGATTCTGGACAGTGGGAATATCACGTTCAAGTCACAGAATATTTAGGGTCGCGCTCCATTCTCATACAGGCTGCTCCTGTTGAGTGTCTGGTTTTTCCTCAGTCTCCTTTCTTCCAGGATCCAAGGGGTGATTCCTTCCTCCTTCCTCTTGGGAAGAAGAGGTGGTTCTTTGTGCCCCTGCCCTCTCCCCGCTTTCAGGCTGGCTGGCTTTATGAAGACTCTGCTGTTTTGAATTTTCAGGAGCACTGTCTCTCGGACATGGTTGCCCAGCTCCGGACGCTGAAGGGTGCAATAAGGTTGGCCGTCCTCTCAGGGACACTCCTTTCCTGACAGCCACCATAGCACCCATGTGTCTTCCCCACCCAACCTTGCCTTTTTGCATGATTGTCCTCTTGACCCTCTTTCCCAGAGGTATCTGCTAGTCGCATGTTAGACTCACCATCTCCCCACTCGATCAGGGTAGGTCAGACTGGTGAGGATAGAGGCAATTTATTCTTCTTCTGACATCCTACCGAGACCCGGGTATATGAATACACAGGTTTCAGACCCTAATGTCTTGGCTTAATAGTCTGATCTGGAGATTGGGAGATTGCCTGGGACTGCCCTGTCCTCATTCAGTTTACCTTCCCATTACATCCCTCCACCTTCATCATCTGTACTGTCTTCATAAGCTGGCTCTCCCACAAATCTTAGATGCATGTCTCTGTGTGTGTGCACTGTGGATATACATTAGTCTTTTGCATGCATTTCTCCAAAACCAGCACTGACACTTGCTGCAATGCTTACTCCCTCCACCCCTGCCGGCATCACAGATCTCAGAGGAGTGAAAACCCAGCCTTAAAACTGGGTCACAGGAGAGAATTAGGTGGTGATTAGGGGGCTTGGGTTTTATGTTGTGGGTGGGATGACTCTAGGAGCCAATAAGTGAGTTGTGGAGGTCTGTTGGTGTCCAGCTGATAAGGTTATAACTGAACTGGGTTCAGTGTTCTAGTGTACATTACCGCGCTGTTTGTTTTGTGTAGGAAACCAGTTTCTTTTTATTTGGCCAAGTGTTTTCTCCGAGCATCAGAAGGATTGACTCATCCTTTGGTATTTCATTTGAATTTGGGATTTTTTTATGAATCCTTTCTCTCTTTGCTAGGTATTCACTAATCCACTGAAGATCCCTGCTATTCAAGATATGGATGAATTGAACAATAAGACAATTGGATATGAGGGAATTGATAGTCCTAGCTGGCCTCCATCTGTTGGAGAAGAAAGCAGGACACCTTCTCTTCAGCTTAAGCCTCTGGATTCCAGTGTTTTTCAGTTTTCCAGGTGGGTAAAAAACACAGTCTGTCTTTAATAGTAGTAAGCTTCAGGTCCGTTTTCCTGTAAAGTAAGTCGGGATGGTTATCGTGTTTATGCTTATGTTTCTCCTACGGCCTAGCATGGAACTCAGATGGAGAAACACCATTTGGGGCTGATAGACTTGTCTGTTGCGTGTACTTCCAAGTTCTCGACATTACACCTGCTGCGTCAAGTCTGTCTGTCTGTCTCTCTTGAGGTAGTCATCTGACAAATACTCGTTTATGTTTTGCCTGTTCACATTACGTTGGGAACTTTGTGAGTGAAGTAACGGCCATGAAAGCTCTTTGGAAAGCATAATGTGCAATCCAAATGTAAGGGAATGGTGCCTAACACTTGTCGGTCACATAAAAAAAAATAACCATTAGAAGTTTGTGTCAGTATTGGTATGAGTTTAGTTTGGGGCTTCCCATGTCCATCTTCTAGCACCTTCTTGATACGATTTTGTTAGTCTTTATAGTAGGAAGAAGCATACCTTTTCTTTCTCTTAAATAACAGGAGTGTTTGAAGTGCTGAAAGATATGACTGCCCTGTACTACCATGAGACTGGAACTCAGGACTCCTAATTATGACTTGCCTTCTCCTCTCTGCTATGCTTCTCGCTTCTGGCAGGGCCAAACCATAAGGCAGGTACAGAGTTGCTCTCTAAAAGTAGAAACTTCTGTAGTCATCAATAATGCGATGATTATATAATGGGTTGTTTTCTTCTTAGGTGAGTCTCTTCAGCTTCTCATCTAGCCAGGCGTCTCTGCACGTGTGCAGGTCCCTATTCTGTGCTTCTTCCACAATTAAGCCCTATAAGTATTGGAAGAACCGCATGACCCCCCACCCACTCCCAGCCCCCGAACACGAGCACAAAGTCTCAAGAAGAAGTAAGCTGTTAGGAGCAAAACAACACAACGCTAAGGGGATTCAATGAGAATCTGTATGAAATCATCTAGAACAGCGCCTTGGAAGATAATAGGCACTCAGTAACTAATGTTAAATCTGAGTCCTAATGAAGGAGCAATTTCTAAGATTGAACAGTACTGCAGAATATAGTCCATTCAGTCCCAGGGCCTTGAGTCTAATTCGACTCTGTTCCCATACATTGTTTTCCAGCTCCCATTGTACGTTGGGAGGGATAGACAGTAAAGTGTCATGTGTTTTCGAAGCCCATTGTTCTCTCTCTACTTTGATCTCCTTGAGATGCTCACACACCCAAATTGCCACTGACTATCAATGTTTCCTTGCCCTTGAAAGCTATTCGTTCCCTGCTGTGACCACTTTTCCTTTTGCTTCGGTGTTTGTTTTCTTACTCTAGAGTGGTTTCTGGTCATCTGAAGGAAACTGCAAATGCTGATACAGGTTGTATGTTTTATGAGTGCAGTATGGCAGTACGTCCATTGGGTGGCATACTTCATCAGTCTTTAATGACATCTCCGTAGGAGTTCTTTATGGGGCTGCTGTATCCAGATTTGGGTTTTGGCTATAGAGGATAGGTAGAGTACGTCAGTCGTGTATAATTTTAATTTGACAATATGCTTTCAAGGGAAAGAGATACGTGATCATTGATGCTGCTAATGTTATGTTTTATGTAAGGTCAGTAAAATGATTATGTCATTTTAAGCTACATGTATAAAGGGATTCAGATTGATTGCAGAGTCCACCTTTTTATAGGGAAGAATGAAGGTACGCAAGAGTTCAGTCAAATTTACAAGGTTTTCTTTGTAAAACAGTGTTTGAAATAGCAGGTTTAGTCAGGAGTTACAAAGGTCCCTGTTATTATCAAAACCTAAAGCTGATAAGGCTCCTTGGGTCATGCAGTACAGCTCTCCAACTCTAGGTAAAATAAAGCCCACACTGTCCTAGAGAGGTTTTAATAGTTCTAGCGGGGTACAGGGCTTCAGTGGAAATAGCTTTGTGAGTTTTCACAAACTAGCAAGGGGATGGGAGGACTTGCAGTAAAGAATAGGTTCAGCCAGTATGTAAGCAGGCATAATCATTTAGCTGATTTTTGCTAAAGGAAATATTCCTTTTTTCTTTATTCATTCTGCATATATTCGAGTGCTTGCTGAATGAAAGGCACTGTTCTTTTTTGTTTGTTTGTTTGTTTATTTTTGAGGGAGAGAGAAAGAGAGAGAGGGAGCGTCAGAGAGAGAGAATCCCAAGCATGCTCTGCATTATCAACACACAGCCCAACACAGGGCACGATCTCACGAACCGTGAGATCATGACCTGAGCCAAAATCAAGAGTCCGACACTCAAATGACTGAGCCACCCAGGCGCCCCTGAAAGGCAATGTTCTAAGGCAGTAATGGAATCAAAAACGAAGGCGCTTATGTTAAAAGTTATATATGTAAGGATCTCCAATATATGCTACTTTTCATATGCATGATACAAACTTAAGGTCTAAAGTATCCATTGCTATATGGGCAAAGGAGAGAATTAGTGGCTATAAATTATTTAGACACTTAGAGATCTCTTGAATAAACAATATGTCAAAGGCTGATTATAATTAGTTCATGTTTTAAAAGGATAACAAAAAATGCCATCCAAACGACACTGTGATAGTTGAAGGAGAGGAAGAAAGACATTCTTGTGTGTTTAAGGGAATATTTGAAACAACAAATACAGGTAGAACTAGAACAGTTTTATAAATTAGTAAGGTTGATTCAGCAGCTAGTATTAATATTTTAAAAGATGATCTTTGAGAGCAACTTCCAGAATGGAGAAATGAAGAGTGTGATGGACTCTTTCATGAACAAATAACAATGTAACTGGAAAATATTATTGAACAGAGTAAAACAATCATTCAGAGTTCCTAGAAATTGTCCTAGAGGCAATACAGCAAATAAATCTTTATTCAAGAAAACCTATGAAATTTCAGAAACAACAGCAACAATCTTCACCATTTAGCTTGCTCTCACCCCCCTCCAAGCCGCATTTTACAAAAACTTCTCAGGGAGCTCTAATCCAGGTGGGTATGGTCAAGAAGTTGGGCACTCCCTCTTTCCCTAGCTCCCAGTCTAGAGCTGTGGTTTCACCTGGGAGGGACAGGCCTCTGACATTTCTCATCTCCCCCAGTTCTGTCGTGCAGAAGCTCTATTCCAGGCAGACTCAAGAGGAATAGATCTCTTTTCTCCTGTGTAGCCCCCACTCAGGGTCAGAGCACTCACCTGGGAACAGTATATTGACAATACTGGACTCCTGTTGCTCTACCAGCTTGCTTATAGGGCAGAGGTGCATGCCTGAAGAAGCAAGCCAGAAAACATCACCCAGCACCTATTCATAAAGAAAATTTTCTTTTCTTTCTGCCACTTCTACACAGTGGCACCGAGGGTCTGCTTAGGGAAAGAGGACTGACTTTATGTGGAACAGATCGTGGAGAGTTCCATTCCTAAAAGCACTGTCAAAAATAATGGAGGGGCACCTGGGTTGCTCAGTTAGGTAAGCATCCAACTCTTGGTTTCAGCTCAGTCATCATCCAAGGGTGGTGGGGTGGAGCCCTATGTCGGGCTCCGCGCTGAGAGTGGAGCCTGTTTTAAGATTCTCTCCCCATCTGTCCCTCTCCTCTGCCCTGCCTAGCTCTTACTCCCTGTCTCTCTTTCTCTAAAATTAAAAAAAAAAAATGGAAATCTTGATGAGCAGTAATTAAGAGGGCACTCATAGCTCCATGGTACAGGTTACAACAAGCAAGATGACTGAGCAATCAGAAGTTTGATAACAGAGAAAACCAAGGAAAAAGTCAAGAAGACCTCTCCTGGGATCATAGTCAGCCCTAGGATTAGGAAGGCTGTGCATAAGCACAAGGCTGCAGTTACTCAAGAGCAATCAAACTAGGACATAAGGTAGACTTTAAAGCAGTCCTCAAGCCTCACACAGATCAAACAACAAAGGACAGGGCTCTCACTGGCACTAAGCTTGACGTAAGCACAACCTCTAACCACTGGCTGAACAATAAGCCTTTCTGACCCAGGGGTGATTCCTAGGAAATCAGGCTTAAAAAGTAAATCACACTTTTCCTAGTAGACTGGAAGAGTGTGTGCATGCTCAAAGTTGTGCCCTCTCACAGGTGATTAGAAAGGGAAAATCCAAGCTGCTACTACCTGGCTCAGTGCAGGGTAGAAACCGATTCCTTGAACTGTGATAGCAGCCTCCAAGCCATACATACATCCAATGGCAAAGGATAAAAATCTAACTGGCTAAGAGTGCTTAAGCATAATCTCTGACTAGTGAAGTGCCCTATACTGACCCAAGGGTGATTCCTAGGTTGCCAGGTAAAAGATAAAAACCAAGAAGAAATCTGAACAGGAACATCAGAGGCTGTATACTGTAGAGGAAATAGGTTTCATGGAGTCAGTTCAGCCAAGTCACTAAATAAACAACCAAGCAAACAACAACAGTATCAACCACTCCGGGAGATGG
>NW_027531290.1:50608-61618 GCF_008692635.1 Crocuta crocuta
GGGACGCCTGGCTGGCTCAGTTGGTGGAGCGTGAGACTCTTGATCTCAGGGTTGTAAGTTTGAGCCCCACATTGAATCTAGTGATTACTTAAAAATAAGAAATCTTAAAAAAAAGCCAAAACCAAAAACAACCATCCAGGTGCCTGGGTGGCTCAGTCAGTTAAGCGTCAGACTCTTGGTTTCTGCTCAGGCCATGATCTTGTGGTTTCGTGAGTTTGAGCCTGGCATTGGGCTCTGTGCTGGCAATGTGGAGCCTGCTTGGGATTCTCCCTCTCTACCCCTCCCCTGCTCACACGGTCTCTCTTTCTCAAAATAAATAAATAAACTATTAAAAGGTTTTTTAAAATATCCAATTGTCAACAAAAAATTTATGAGACATGCAAAGGAACAGGGAAGTGTGACCTGTACATAGGAAAAAAAGCAAATAATAGAAACTGCTCTTGAAGAGACCCAGAGGACTGATTTAGCAAAAACTTCAAAGCAGCCATTGTAAATATGTTCAAAGAACTAAAAGGAGACCCTGTCTCATCAACTAGAGAGTATCAGTAAAGGGACAGAAAATACATATACCTACATCTGTATCTGTTTCTATATCTATATATTTTATATGTAAATATAAGTATAAAAGAACCAAATGGAAATTCTGGAGTTGAAAAGTATAGTAACTAACATGAAAGTTTCACTGAAAGGACTCAAAAGGGCATTAGAGTTGACACAAAAGAATCAGCAGACTTGAAGATATATCAGTTATAGATTATGCCATCTGAAGACCAGAGAGGAAAAAAGAATGAAGAAAAATGAACAGAGCCTCAAAGTAAATGTGGGACACCATCAAGTACATTAACATATGCAGAGTCGAAGGTATAGGAAGAAAAGAGGTAGAAAAAATATTCAAGGAAATAATGGCTGAAAACTTTCCCACTTTGGTGAAGAACATTCATCTGCACTCTACTAAACTGAGCAAATTCAAAATAGGACAAATGCAAAGAGATTAACAGCCAGACATAGCATAGTGAAAATATAGAAAGCCAAGGACAAAGAGAACATCTCTAAAGCAGCAAGAGAAAAATACTCCACATGTACAAGAGAACCCCAGGAAGATTAACAGCTGACTTCTCATCCAAGCAGTGGAAACTAGAGGGCATATTCAAGGTAGTAAAAGAAGAAACAGTGTCAGGCCAGTCTCTTNTATTTTTAGAGAATGAAGGTGAAATAAATACCTCCCCACATAAACAAAAGCAGATGGAATTTGTTTCTAGCAAAACTGCCTTTCAAGAAATACTTAAGGGAGTTGTTTAGGCTGAAAGCAAGTGATACCAGACAGTAATCCAAATTCACCGTGAGAAGACAAAAGAGCACTGGCAGTGGTATCTAATTAATTATAAAAGACAATATAATGACATTTTCCCTGTTTCTATTTTTTTTTTAATTATTTATGTTTGTTATTGAGACAGAGAAAAACAGAGCATGAGTGGGGGAGGGGCAGAGAGATGGAGACACAAAATCTGAAGCAGCTCCCGGCTCTGAGCTGTCAGCACAGAGCCCGAGGCGGGNGCCACCCAGGTGCCCTTCCTGCTTCTGTTCTTCACTAATTTAACGAATAATTTCACAAAGCAATATTTATGTGTTTGTATATGATTTTATATACATACATAACTTAATTATTAGGTTCATCTACAGATGTAAAATATTTACCAATGACAGCACAAAGGAGGTGAGTGGGGAGCAAAGCAGTACTGGAATAAGGAAATAATGCCATAGTAAGAAATGAAGAAAACTTAAAATGGAAAAATAAGAAGGTTGATTTAGCAAACTCTGTAAACATTATCAGTATGTGAATGCTCTGCTTTCTTCTCTCAGCTTCCTCAAAAGACATAACATTACATAAAATAATAATTATAGCAATGTATTGTTAGATTTGTAAATGTTAAATGAGAAAACATCCACATAACATAAAAAGAGAAACAGTAGAGGAAGAAAGGAACAAAGAGCACATGACCCATGTAGAAAACAGCTAAGTAGCAGATGTAAATTCCGTCATTTTGATAGACATTAAATACCATGAGTTTACCTTATCCAATCAAAAGACAGAAATTATCAGATTAGATTTTTTTTTTAAATATCCAGATACACAGGAGACACACTTTAGATTCAGAGATGCAAAAAGGTTGAAAATAAAAGGATGTAAACAGATATACCATGTAAGCAGCAACCATAAGAGAGCTGGAGTGGTTATGCTACCATCAGACAAAATAGACTCGACTTTTTTTAAGTTTTTGTTTATTTATTTATTTATTTAGAGAAAATAGGCGGGGGAAGGGCAGAGATAGAGGGAGAGAGAATCCCAAGCAGGCTCCACCCTGTCAGCACAGAGCCCTACGTGGGCCTCGATCTCACAAACCGTGAGATCATGACCCAGCCGAAATTAAGAGTCAAGCTCTTAACTGACTGAGTCACCCTGGTACCCCAAGACAAAATAGATTTTAAACAAACAAACAAAAAATGTTACTCGACATAAAAGAACACTTCATAATGACAAAGTTCATCAAGAAGATATAATAATTATACCTATATATGGACCTAACAACAGAGCCCCCAAAATACAGGAAGCAAAAGCAGACAGGATCAAAGGGAGAAAGAGATGTCAATAATGGTTGGAGATTTCAATGCCCCACCTTCCATACTGGGTAGAAGATCAGCAAGGAAGTAGAAGAGTTGAAGAATGCCATAAACCAACTGGACCTGATGGACACGTATAGAACACTTCACCCCAAAAAAGCACAGTGCATATTCTTCTCAAGTGCACGTGAAATATTCTCCAGATGAGACCATATGTTAGACCATGAAACAGCCTCAACAAATTCAGAGGGTTGGTAGCATACAAAGGACATACTCCAGTCACATTGGAATTAAATTAGAAATCAACAACAGAAGGAAATTTGGGAAATTCACAAATATGTGGATATGAAACAACACTTCAGAAAAACAAATGAGTAAAAGGAGAGATCACAAGGGAAATTACAAAATGTCTTGAGAAGATGAAAATGAAAGCAAAGTATATCAAAACTTGTGGGATAAAGCTAAAGCACTCCGAGAGAAAATTATATCTGTAAATGCTCGTTTTAAAATTGAAGGAAGATCTCAAGTCAATAACCTAAACTTCCACTTGAAGAAACTACAAAAACAAGAGCCAGCTAAACTCACATCAAGCAGAAAGAAAGAAATAACACAGATCAGAATGGAATTGAAATAGAGAGTAGAAATACAATACAGAAAAATCAGTGGAAACAAAAGTCAGCTCTTTGAGGAAAAAAAAAAACAAACAGAAATTAAAACAGTTCCTAGAAGAAAGCTTTGACATTGGCCATAGGAACATTTTTCTCAGTATGTCTCCTCGGGCAAGGGAGACAAAAGCAAAATGAAACTATTGGGACTACACCAAAATAAAAAGCTTTTGCACAGTGAAGGAAACCATCAACAAAATGTCAAAGCAACCTACTGAATGGGAGAAGGTGCTTGCAAATTATATATCCAATAAGGGGGCTGATATCCAAAATATATGAAGAATTTCCACAACGCCAAAAACACCCATAAATAACTCGATTTAAAAAACAAGCAAAGGACCTGAATAGACATTTTTCCAAAGAAGACATACAAATGGCCAACAGACACATGAAAAGATGCTCAGCATCACTAATCATCGGGTAAAGGCAAGTCAAAACCACAATGAGATACCACCTTACACCTGTCAGAATGGCTAGAATCAAAAAGACCAGAAATAAAAAGTGTTGGCAAGGATGTGGAGAAAGAGGAACTTCATTCACTGTTGGTGAGAATGCAAATCGGTGCAGCCACTGTGGAAAACGGTATGGCGTTTCCTCAAAAAATTAAAAATAGAATTACCATATGATCCAGTAATTCCACTGTTGGGTATTTACCCAAAGAAAATAAAAACACTAATTTGAATAAATAATAATGCAGCCCTATGTTTATTGCAGCATTGTTTACAGTAGCTTGCCATTTGCAACACTAGAGGGTATAATGCTAAGTGAAATAAGTCAGAAAGATAAATATCATATAATTTCATTCATATGTGGAATTTAGGAAACAAAACAAGCAGAGAAAGAAAAAAGAGACAAAGAAAAAAGACAAACCAAACAACAGACTCTTAAATACAGAGAATAAACTGGTGGTTGCCAGAGGAGAGGTGGTGGGGGGATGGATGAAATAGATAGAGGGATTAAAAGTACACTTATCTTGGGGCGCCTGGGTGGCTTAGTCATTTGAGCGTCCGACTTTTGCTTGGGTCATGATCTCGCGGTTCGTGGGTTCGAGCCCCGCGTCGGGCTCTGTGCTGACTGCCAGCTCAGAGCCTGGAGCCTGTTTCGGAGTCTGTGACTCCCTCTCTCTCTGACCCTCCCCTGCTCACGCTGTCTCTCTCTCTCTCTCTCTCTCCTAGAAATAAATAAAAACATAAAAAAAAAAGTACACTTACCTTGATGAGCACTGAATAATGTATAGAATTGTTGAATCATTATATTGTACACCTTAAACTAATATAACACTATGTTCATTATACTTCAAATAAATAGCCACCAAAAAATTAAGAAAAGAGTTAGTCAAATGATTCTATTTACAGTCGCTTCAAAAATGAAGTATTTAGGAGTAAATTTAACAGAAGTACAAGTATGACTTGGGAACCAAAAAGTATAAAGAAAACTTAAATGAATGGAAAGATACTTTGTGCTTATGGGTCGGAAGATGTAATGTTGATAAGATGGCATTACTCCCCAAATTGAGGTACATATTCGATGAAGTCCCTGTCAAAATATCAGCTTGCTCCTCTGCAGGCAGACCTTTGAGGAGTACGACAAAAAGAAGAAAGAAAATGAGAAGAAACTATGCAGTTGGAAAAGAATTCCTGCTGTTCAAACCCTAAATTAATCCTCACTAAAATGAGTGACTCCAGGTCTAGGATAAGAATCAATCCCTAAAGGGAAGAACCAGACCTTAATTTACAGAACTAGTGAGTACTTAGAACCAATAAGTAAAAGTCACCTATTTTTCCCTCATTCACAAAATGGTTTCTTTTTTATTTCCTCTTATGTGCAGGGTTTTGTTCCTTCATTCCCATCTAGCACAGTTAGTTAAGCTCTCTTCGGTCAAGGAGTTTCTACTTTGGTACTTTAGTAGGGAACTTAGAAGAGACCCATATGCACCCTGTAAAAAGTGATATACGTTGTAATAGAGTGCTAAGGTGCTATGGGAATTCGGAAGTAGCATTTGAGCTGGACTCAGACTTGCAGTGTTGGGTAGGAGAAGGGCACTCCAATCAAAAGAAGCAGCATAAGAAATGATGGAGCGTTGCTTTTGGCTGGTGGTTTTGAAGGCAGGTAATGAGAGAGCATCTAGGGCCACGCTGTGTCCCAGCGCTGCCACTGACTAGCTGCGTGACCTTGAGAAAGTCAACTTCTCTAGGTCTGAGCATCCTCTTTAAAAAATGTAGATAACACCACCGCCTACTTCAGCGTTACTGGGAAAATTGAATGAGACCACACACATTAAGCACCTGTCACACTGTCTGGCACAGAGTAAGTGTTCAATAAATGTTTCTTCTGTTTTGGAGTCCACTCCAAATGGACTAAGTTAAGGCATTTGAGCTTTTCTGTTGTGGGGAGCAGTACATAAAGATTTCAGATAAGGGTATAACATGATCAGAGCAACGCCTTAGGAAGATTAACTTGGCAGCGGGTTATCTGGAAGTGAGTGAAGGGGAGACTGGAGGAAGCCACAGCAATAGTTCAGGAGAGGTAATGTGAGCTTGAAGTTGAGTGTTGATAGTAGTAGAACCATATGAAAGTACTGAGAGTTTGCTGGTGTCATAACACATATCGGAAGCATAGGAGAAGGAACAGGTTTTAAGATGAACATGGAAAGGCCAGTTTTATACAGCCTGAGGTACCAGTGGGACTCCCAGGAAGGAATGAGTGATGGGCAATTGGAAATTCAGTCCTAGAAATCAGGGCTGGGGGAATGACTTTAGAGTTACTGACCAGAAGTTATGGCCAAGAGGTTGTACGAGATTACCAAAGAAAAATATGGGGAGAGAAGAGAAGAGAATTAAGGACAGAAAGAACCCTTAGAGGTGGGAAAACGAAGAGAAGGCAGGTCGTTTGACTGTCACTGCCTTTCATAAAACTTTGGGTGTTGCTATCTAGTGTCCCATACTCTGCCTTCATGAAGACCTCTGAACTGCCTGTTTTACTGTCTTCCTCACCACCTGCAGTGGCCCTTACACATGCTCTATAGACGGATCCGTGTGTTCGCACATCGCCCACAAAACTTTTCCCCCCTGAGGTTGACCCAACAAGATCTATTAAGATGCAGACCAGTTTTCTTACTGAGTGAACACTGGCTTTGAAGAACATTCGGGGTGCTGTGAGAAGCTAACGTTTGAGATGTCTTACATATGTTCTCAAAAATTGCAGAGAAAACTGCGTGGCCTCGACATACAGTCAGGTGGCCTATAATACATGCCTGACTCTTTCTCATTGAAAATTCGAGAGTTAATTTTTTACCTTGAACCTTCTTTGGTTTTCTGTAGGGAAGACAGAACAGTGATGTGGGTAAAAATTGGGGTGGGGGTCCCCATCCTACTGCATGATTTTAAATTGCCTACAGATTTCANAGGGGACTCAAGATTACTGTCCGGTGCTTTCCTGAAGAAACGAGGGAGTGCCTGTTTGCCCTGACAGAGGGGAGTTCTTTTGCCCTAAGAGGGAAATGACTTGAATTGGCCGATTCAATTTGTTTGTTCCTGACTAGCACCCTGTGTTTTAATTAACTTTTACAAGTGAATAATGGGCAATAGCCACAATCCAGTTGGCTGGCAAAGGAACTGTATGGTGTTCTGTTGCAATATAAAAAAATATGCCTAAGTCTTTGATACTGGAAGGTTTTTGTGACACGTTAAAATTAACGAGCTGGCTCAGTTTTCCTCCACATATTCTCCTGGGCTTTTTATGACCTTTTTTTCCATTCTCTTGTTAGGGGATTTTGATTTGTGTGTGTATTTTTTGTTTGTTTGTTTTTCTGCCTTTCCTTGCATTCTGGGAACTCCTAAGTCAGGCTGGTTTCAATCCTAGTTTCAGAATTCTTACCAAGATCAACCTGGTCTTGTTATATCCAGATGCTGACTTTCCTACCTTTTGACCTCAGCTCTCCCTCCAGAGTGATTGCTATCTCAACAAGTTGCATGAGTTGAAGGGTTTGGAGTTTGGGGATTGAGTTGTATTCCCAACCTGAAATGCTCTGTGGATAAAAGCTCGAGTCAGTTTTAATGCAGGAAATTTGGAGAGAGGCTCCACAGGATGAGAATATATTGAGCTTATATTGTGAAAGCTTAAATTTTAATTTCCTCTCCTTCTTGCAGTAAGTACAAGTGGATCCTGGGAGAGGAGCCGGCAGAGAAACGAAGAAGGCTCCAGAGTGAGAGGACAACACCTCCTCTCGATTATTCCATGCCCGGCCCTTACAGGAGGGTTGAGGCAGCCGTTGCCTACCCAGAAGGGGAGAATAGCCATGATAAATCCATTTCTGAGAGAAGCACACCACCATACCTTTCCCCAGAATACCCAGAAGCAAGCAAGAGTACCAGTCAGAGTAGGGAGGTCTCCGTTCTATATTCAGGGGCCCAAGACCACCACCAGGGGTCCCTGCTCCCTGAAGAATTAGAAGATCAGATGCCAAGATTGGTAGCAGAAGAGTCTAACAGAGGCAGCGCAAACATAAACAAGGAGGAAGTGAACAAGGGACCCTTTGTAGCCGTCGTGGGTGTCGCAAAAGGTATTAGAGATTCAGGCGCTCCCATTCAGCTGATCCCTTTTAACAGAGAAGAGCTTGCTGAGAAAAGAAAAGCAGTTGAATCTTGGAGCCCAGTGCCGTATTCCTCTGTGGCCTCTGTCACCACCCCTGCCGCAGCTGCTGGGGAGAAAGGCCAAGGTTACGAGGAGAGTGGAGGGCGCAGTACACCAAAGACCAAGAGCCAAAGAGAGCTGGAAGAACTGAAGAGAACCACAGAAAAACTGGAACGGGTTTTGGCCGAAAGGAATCTGTTCCAGCAAAAGGTTAGGGCCGCACCTTACCACTGGGGTATAAGACCTCATTTTGGCCAACGGAACAGACCGCTGGAGCTCTGGGTTTCGTATTCTGAGGCTTCTAACCGCAAGAAGCCGTTGAGTCCTTCTGTGCTGTGTCTCAGGTTGAATGAGCCCCAATGGGCTTCCCTCCCATGTTTGGGGATGGAGAAGGCCCGTAAGTGGAGTATGGATAGAGAAATCACAGAGCGAGTGTACTAGGGGCAATTTGGGGCACTCCCATCGCACGTGGGGGTCATTGAGTATGTGTTTCTTGGACTGCAGGTGGAGGAGCTGGAGCAGGAGAGGAATCACTGGCATTCTGAATTCCAGAAAATCCAAAACGAGTTGGTGACCTATACCACCCAGGAGACAGAAGGCTTGTACTGGAGCAAGAAACACATGGGGTATCGCCAAGCCGAATTCCAGGTTCTGAAGGCCGAGCTGGAGAGAACCAAGGAAGAAAAGCAGGAGCTCAAAGAGAAACTGAAGGAGACAGAGACACACCTAGAAGTGCTGCAGAAGGCTCAGGTCTCCTACCGGACCCCAGAGGGAGATGACCTAGAAAGGTTAATTCCTAGGGTTGAGTTATCAGCTTGTGAGTGCTAATGGGAAGCATCCCTGAGGACCCCCAGTCACTAGCCATAGATAAGGGCGGAAGCCTTAATTAATGCACAGGCCACCAAGGATTGAGGAATCCGTAGAGAGCCCCAGTCAGTCTCCCCGTGCTCGGTGGCACTGCGCTTCCTTCTTTCTGTCTAGCTAATGGAAACCTAATTGTTGAGAAATGTAGGCCCGTTTTTAAGGAGCTTCGTTTTGTTCTGTTGGCTAATGACTTCATGTCATTTCTTCTGCCCCCTCACTGCATCATACAGGGCTTTGGCAAAGCTTACGCGGCTGCGTATCCACGTCAGCTATCTCCTTACTTCTGTCCTCCCTCACTTGGAGCTTCGTGAGATCGGGTTTGACTCAGAACAAGTGGATGGGATCCTGTATACGGTGCTGGAGGCAAATCACATACTGGATTGAACACCGGACTTAATACTCTGTACACCCTCCTGCACCCTGTTCTCCTCTCTTCTCTCTTCTCTTGTCTTCTCTCCTCTCCTCTCTCTCCCTCCTTTCTCCATCTCTTCCTCTCCCCTCCCCTTCCCTCTCTCTCTTCCTCGCTGTCCCTCTCCCTCTCACCTTTATGCCTTATATAGAAAATCTTTGAGTAAATCCTGGCTCTTACTCAGCCTGCTTCTTACTCAGTTTTGGTGTGGAGAAAGAGGCTAGTTAATGGGCTTTCGGGACTTCCAGGAACAGAAAAGGAATAGTCACCAATACAGGTGACCTGAAAGCTGTAACTCTCATGACGTAGATACTCGTATATCCTTTCTGAAATGGTTTGTATCTGTTTAGGTGAAATCAGTCAGCAAACACTGGGTCCAACGCAGTAGGTGTGTGGGTTTAAATTAAGAAGTAGAACTCATGGTTTCAGCCTTCAAGGATCTAACAACCTAGTTGGAAACACAAGACACACACACACACACCAGGTCAAATAACTTGTACAAGGGAGTGGTACGAACATGACAGAGACATTCTGAGGGCGGGGGGAGGGAAGTTGAAGGAAGGCATCACCTCAGAATTGGGACCTAAACTAAGATTTGTTTAAAGCATGAGCGTGACCACACTGTTAACGGTGGTCTTTCTTTAGGTGGTAGGACCATGGTTGGTATTTTCCCTTCTTGCTATCTTCCTGCCTTTTTCACATTTTCTATAATAAACCTGTTACTCTTCTTACATTGGAAAAAATAAATTGTTTTTAAAAAGAATGAGTAGGTTTGGATTTAGAAGTCAGATGAGAGATTGTTTAACANNNTGATTTTGATGTCAGATGAGAGACTGTTTAACATACAATTTTATATTTGTAATTTATGTTATATTTAGCATTATCTCTGGAAAAAATAGCGTGAACCAAAGCATCGAAAATGCTAGAATGTAAAAAATATGTTTGTTTGGCAGAAGCGATGGGCTCATGTAAAGGGAACTATAAAGGTTGAAGTATGACCCATCTACCCACCCTCACGTGGTATTTGCATTTTGATGAGGAGTTCTTGAAAAAATCTTCAGGGCTCAAATTTAAAAAAAATATGTATGCACTGGGGCGCCTAGGTGGCTCGGTCGGTTAAGTGTCCAACTTCGCCTCAGGTCATGATCTCACGGTTCGTGGGTTCGAGCCCCACGTCGGGCTCTGTGCTGACANGACATTTTGTTTATTCATTACTTTATTGTATTTATATAGCACATACTCTCCAAAGAGTTCAAGGTACTCTTCACAAGACGTTGAAGAATGGACACATAAAAATATACCAGCAGTGAAAAAGAAGTAAAGGAGAAATTTTAAAAGAAGGGAGTGGGGTAGGTGAGGTCAAGCAGTCACAATGGGATTAGTCAGTGCAGAGAAACATTTTGGATATTCTGTTTTCCTCTACAGGGTTACAGAAGACTCTCAAGCTTATTTTACCTCCTTGGAGAGGAAGCCTATCATAGGGACTCTAGTGAGACTGTCAGGAGTGAGGGGAGGCCGGAGCCAAGCTTCACCATCAGAATGAGAACTGAAAGATCCCCCTGGCCCCCTCGCTCTCCCCTCACTGCAGCTGTGGACTGCCGTGTGGTTAATCTTCGTGTCAGGTAGTTGGGCCGTGATATTGAAGGCCCCAGTTGTCTAAATGTAAATATTCCTGAGAAAGGGGGAATGTATTCAGCTCTTCTGTCAGTGATGCTTGTTCTTCAGATGGGGGCTATGAAAAGGTAGAGACTTTGCACAGATATGGACACTGTGGTTGGAAGATGGTGTGGGAAAAAATTTAGAGCATTAAAAATGCAGTCT
>NW_027531290.1:61764-65291 GCF_008692635.1 Crocuta crocuta
AAAGAATCCAGGCAATTTGGCTTTAAAACAAAAAAGTTGGAAAAAAATTAACTCCTCTCTACTGGTGCTTACTCTCAGCCCATTTCCCGGGACAGTTACCTCTGTGAGTCCATTTACCGTGATGCCAGAATTACCTCTTTGTTACCTATTTACAGAGAGACTGTGCCAGCATGAGGACCCTTTAACCAATGTTCAGTGCCATGGTGGAGAGATTAAAAAGTGTCACCCAGCTTTACCAGAGCTAATATAGTGCGGAGGCAAAAGACATCTGGAAGAAGAAAGTGGGTGCCTCCTTCTGGCTGTCCTATTAGGTTAATATAATCATAATTGCCCTTTCAAATGTCTCTCATAATTTATCTTTGGGCTCTTCTCCAATCAGCATTTAGGTCCTTATTATCTCGTGCCTTAAGAAGTGAAATAGGTTCTTAATTCACCCCCGTTCCCTCCTGTTCTCACTCCTTCCGTCCCCTCTATTCACGACCACTAAATTACTTTTAATAATCTCATCAGGTTATGCCTCCACTCAAAGACTTGCTAGTGCTCCCCGTTGCCAAGCAAGTGTAATACAAAGTCCCGTCCGCTGTCACTGTGAGCTCTAAAGTCCTTTTTTAACATTCCAAACACAACCCTCATTCCATCCAAGCTGAACTAGTTTTCAGTGTCTGAACCTGCCTTGAGAATTTCTCCTCCACCTTTGCTCTTCCATTTCTTTAGCCTGGAATGTTCTCTCTCATCATCTTTCCTGTGGTTCAAATGTCAACTCCCCCACCTGCACCCAGTTCCTCTGACTAACCCAGCCAGGCAGAACATTTTCTCTGAACATATAGGCTTTGTGTCATTTCTGAGGCCCTTACCACAAACTTCCTTGTCCTGTCTTCCTATTAGAAAGCTCTAGATTCAAATATATAGCTGCCTACTTGACATTTACATTTACACGTCGTACAGGCATTTCAAATAAATGTTAAACAGTGACACACACACACCCTGGGACTGTTCCTTCCCCCAGTTTTCCTTGTTTTAGAAAATGGCACCTCCACCCACCCAATCACGTAAGCTAGAAACCTGGAAGTCATCCTTAATTTTCCTCTTTTGTAGTCCCCCACGTTCAGTCTGTCAGAAAGTCTGTCAGTTCTATCGCCAAAGCATATCTTGACTTGACTTTTTACCACAGCTACCTTAGTCCAAACAACCATCATCTCCCACAGATCATTACAACTCGTAACTGGTGTCCTTGCTTCCACTCTTGTTCCCACGGTCGTCTTATAACAGCAGCCAGATTTTTAAAAAATACAAATCAGATTACGTAACTCCCTGCTTAAAGCCCTTCAGTGACTTCCCATTGCGCTTAGAGTAAAACCCATACCCGCTACTTCATCTGGCTTGTCTCTTGCTATTTTTCATCAGATCTCACTTTTGGTCTTCCCACTGAAGCATGTCAGGCTCTTTCCTTGGAGCCTTTCCCCGTACTGTTCCCTCTTGTAGAATGCTCACGTCTCCAGTTTAGGCATGGCTGCCCATTCCTCATCCTTCAGGTCTCCATGTAAGTGTCCACTTTCTCAGGCCTTCCGTGCAGCCTTTTTTTCCTTTCTCTACCCTACTCTGTCATTATTTCCTGTTTTGTTTCATTCCTGGCACTTCTCACAATGTGCCGTTACCTATTTGGCTGTTGACTTTCACCCATTCGGGAAATACTCACTGGCTACCTACTGTGTGCCCTGTGATACGGAGTGGTAAATACAACACACATGATGTCTGTCTGCCTCTTCCCCTAATGAGTTCCGTGAAGGGAAGGGCCTTGCACACTTTTGCCAATCAGTTTATCGCAGAGCTGATCATAGTACCTGTAGGTACTAGTATATAGTAGGTAATGAGTAAATAATCCTTAATGAATGAGTTAATCATGGGAACTTCTCAATATTTTCATCTCCCTCAAGAGCCTACAATAGTGCCTCATTCGTAGAAGAAGGGTATGAACGAGGTAGATCATAGTCTTGAACCTTAAATTCTGCAGATGCAAGACTGAAATAGTAAATGGAACAAGTTGTAGGGGTCAGTGTGAACCGGAGCTGCCTAGTGTTTTCTCTTTGGTTGAGTTTTCATTTGGATAATTGAAAAGGCTACCAAAGGAGAAAGGGAATATAGGTGTTCTTTCCCACAGACTCCGGATGTTATTGAAAGGAAGCTGCCTAGCATGCAATTTTAAAATACAGAGGATACAGAATACAATCAGGATAAGTCTATAGGGACCTCTTGGGAGTGAGGGGAAAAAAAAAAAAATTCTGTTCTCTTTTTCCAAGAGCACCGATAGCTTCTTTCAAGAGAATAAAGAAGAGCTATCCTTAAACAAAGAGCAGACAGAGCAAGCCTCAAGGAAATAAGTTCCTGGCCCATGTTAGGAAGTCCGTACATGCTTGTTGGATGAACAAATTGGCACCTAGTGGGGGACCAGGTCAGAGACTTTGCAGAAAGATACGTTGTCCGTGTCCGGTGATTGCAAATAATCTGGGACAATCGTTTAGAAGCAGAGACTCAATCAGCAGGCTCTCAGTTCCCAGAGGCACTCCCCACATAGAACATGTTTCAGAGTTCTGTACTATGAGTCAAAAGCTCTTTCTGTGGGGCAGGGGCAGGGGAGGTCTGGGTGGATCAGTCGGTTATGCATCTGACTCTTGATTTTGGCTCATGTCATGATCCCAAGGTTGTGGAATCAAGCCCCGAATCAGGCTCTATGCTCAGCACAGAGCTTAAGATTCTTCTCTGTTTCTACTCTCCTCTCTCTCTCTCTCTGTCTCTCTCTCTCTGCCCCTTTCCCCAGCTCAAGCTCTTTCTCTCTTTCAAAATAAATAAACTTAAGAAATAAAAACTCTTTCCGTAGTACTGTGTTAGGAGTGAAGCATGAGGGTATGCTCAGGAAAGCTAGGGGTGGTGAGTTCAGGCTAAGTCAAGTGTAATTTTCCCAAAAGAATAACTTGGTCTTGGTGACAAGGACATCCCTAACTTAGAACTTCTCTTAGGCAGAGAAGAAATTCAGGGACCATACTTTTTGAATCCAAAGGGAGGGCACATGGTTGGATAATAAACTAGACAGTTTGAGGAAACTAACTTGTCTTGGGTGTATGAAAGCTTTAGTCATTGAGACATAAATAGCATTCATTTTTTTCTAATGTAAAATAACTGCAGAAGAAATGTGTTTTGTTACTTGCCTCCATCCCCAAGTCCGGTTTTGATGTGAATCCTTGGAAACCCCCAACCCACTTGTAGATAAGAATAGTTCAAATGTTTTGTGTGCCTTCTGCGTGCCAAACACATTTCATACATCTGACCATTGAGTCCTCGGGGGCAGGCAAGATGACTTTAGGCAGAGGTTCTGGAAAATGTTCCCCAAAGGCCTGATTTTCCAGAAGACTGGAAACCTGTGAAGACTGAAAAGGCAGAGGTGTGTGGGGAGGGTTTTCCAGGTTGTAGGGAAGAGTATGAGTGAAGTCACAAGACTAGGTGTGAGGAGGGGGTGTGATAAAGCAACAGCA
>NW_027531290.1:65360-69909 GCF_008692635.1 Crocuta crocuta
GTTGTACCTCCGCCATTGTCCCAGCGTTGGGGACATTAACTTCAGTTTGAAGTTCCCTTGAACTAAGATTTTCTCTAGGAGTAGGACCTGATTGATCATGGTTCTGTTCGACCTCAGATTTTCACAGGTCTGGACGAAGGTCAAAGAGCCATCACCACTCCTTTCTTCTCCAGCTTCTCAAGTCTGCTTTTCCTCTGGCCTCTGTTAATGGAATCTGATGAGTAGAAGTCTAGTCAAGGCCTCCAAGGTGTTCAGACTCTCGGAGAGAATCTTGAGAAGTTTTGACCTGGGAAAGCATATCCCTTGCAGACCTGTGGTGGGAAATATACTTGGTCAATTGCCCCCACTCCCTAAAGACACACATTTTGGTGTGACTTTGACACTACCCTTTGGGTCGCCGATATGCTTTGAATACAGTTAACCGCTTGTTCAAGACCTACTATATATTTTACCAGAAGCACAGAGAGAGGCAGGTATCATTTCCATNCACTACCCTTTGGGTCGCCGATATGCTTTGAATACAGTTAACCGCTTGTTCAAGACCTACTATATATTTTACCAGGACCACAGAGAAAGGCAGGTATCATTTCCATTTTACATATGATGAAATTAACATGTAAAGAATTGTGTCTCTCCCAAGGCCACACAGCTAGAGCATACAGAGGCCAAACCCAACCCGGGTTTGTCTGACTCCAAAGCCCAGGCTCTTTTCCCACTACACCATACTGCAGGTCCTGAGAAGGACTAATCTCATTTTCTTTTGATAAGAAAATGCTAAAGCCAGCCCACGACGCTACTAGGAATTTCCAAGGAAGAGAGTTCCACAGTCCCACACAATGTTTAACTGCCCTCGTGATCAGGAAATCGTTCACTCATGTAACGAATATCCCTCCAAACAATGTGGAAATTCATTTCCTCCTGACTGGGTTTTGCACTGGGGCTGTCACTTGGCAACTTTCCTGATATCAAAACAGCCATCAAGATCCTATTCTTACACTCCAGGAGGTCTTGGACTTGTTGGCCTCTGCCTGTGAGTGTTCTCACTGGCTCCTCTGCACCCCCACCCCCCACCCCAGACAGTGCTGAGGTGGACAAGTTTCTCAGGGAGTGAGAAAGTGACACTCGAGAACATACTGGCTTATTATTACACACAGAGGAGTAAAATTAACCACACAAAGTACCTCTGGAATTGTCGAGAAAAAGATGGCACCACCTTTCTCATCTTGTCGGCCTTTTTCTTGATTTCTACTCTGTCTCCATCAGAGGCCATTGAATCATTGAGTTGAAGAGTGTGTGTGCTTCTCAGAGAAGTCCCATGCTCCCTCAAGTTCCATTTTTAAAAACCCGTTGGACTCATCTCATTCTGCCTCTTTTTAAAAAAACACTAAACTGAGAAACTAGTGCAGATACTGACGCCAGGTGCTAATCTAGGGCTGAATGGGCTTCTCTTCCTAGAAAAACAGATGTGCTTTTTCATCAAGGCACACAGTACCTTTAAATTTTTTTAATATTTATTTACGAGAGAGAGAGAGAGAGAGAAGAAGTGGAGGAGGGGCAGAGAGAGAGAGACACACACAGAAACCAAAGGAGGCTCCAAGCTCTGAGCTGTCACCACAGAGCCTGACACGGGGCTTGAACCCATGAACCACAAGATCATGACCTAGGCCAAAGCCGGACGCTTGACCGACTGAGCCACCCTGGTGCCCCTGCACTCAGTGCCTTTAAATCGGGAGAGCAGATAGATAGCCTTTGTGGAGGATGCCGATCCACCTCATTGCATCCCGTTGGGTAAAATCCCCGAAATAAATGCAAATGAAGAGGCTGCTTGTAGTTTTGGTGTTACTGGCCTTTCTCCCAAACAACTGGCACAGAACTTTGTCAAATGTCACAGACTTGTGAAAGTGCTGTTGAAGAAGGGTCGCCACTGAACCACTGGGTTGGCAGCCACACTGCTCATACTCATTTGGCATCTTATTTCACATCACATCATACATGTCTCTTTGCAAGCATGTGCATTCTTTCAGTGTCATCGCCACAAGGCCATGTTTGCAAATAGAAAAGTTCTTCAGAACCCTCCGAAGGAAATGACTTGTGAAGTGGCGAGGGCACCGTTCTGAAGCCATGGGACCTGGGGGATGGGAGGAAAACAGAACCCGATGACCTGCCTGTACAGTGACATCCCGCTCTGTTAATCTCTAAGACAACGGCCACCTGCCTCATGCAGAGATGAGGCCCGGAGCAGGGACCTGTAGGCAAGGGTTTAACTGGCAATTCCTGAGCTGCAATCTTCAGGAAAGTGGTAGCTTGTGTGAGGCGGAGGGGGTGGTCAGATTACAGCTTCTGTATTGCTGTGCCCGATAACAACCTGTTAATATTTTATCAGTGATCACATCGCAGCATAGAGGAGCCACCACTTAGGGCCAGAGTGAGAGATAACCCGCTGGACTTCCTGTTTGAGGTTTTCTCTCCCATTGAGATAACAGAATTTCGCATCAAAGCTAGGAGCCGCTTGCTTGGGCAGGGAGACCAAGCTGGGCAAAGGCCAAGCTTCAGGAGGTGCACATGCATTCCCCAGCCTGGGGCCTCTGTGTCCCAGAGTGGGCAGTTACAGGCACAAAAATAATCTGTCCACGGGCCCGGGGCTGAGTGAGAGGGAATGGTTGACGCTTCAAGGCCTCATTTGCCTTCCTCTAGCGCTGTGCCCCTCTCGCTTCTCTCCCCCCTCCTACGGCCTTCCACGTACGTGTGTATGTCTGTGTTTCTCCTCTGGTCCAGAGCCAAAAGGCCTCGGGTTACCTGGACAGACGCTGCCTCTGCTGCCTCTACCAATTTCCAGAGACCTGCCCCAGGAAACATGAGAGCGAGGAGGCTGAGCCCCAGGTCACTCTTTCCATTAGAGCGCCCAGGAGCCTGTGAGGCAAACTCAGAGGGGCTCTGGGTTAGCTGTGCAGTATAGCCCTGTTTCCTCCTTAGCACTACTGTCCACCCTTTTCCCCTATTTCACATGGTACTTCAGCCATAAGAGGCAGTTTCTTTTGGTCTTCCTTCCCCTGGAAGCTTCAGTGGTACCAGACCCCCACTTCATATGGATTCGGATTTGAGGGGCCTTACAAACCTTTCTAAACTAGCCCATGACATCTCTATCTTATGGCACTTTTCTCTCACCTCTCACAGGACAGATTGTATCATGCCTCGTACCACACTTAAGTGTGCATGTCTTTTTTTTTAGACAGTTTAAAAAAAATTTTTTTTTAAAGTTTATTTATTTTTGAGAGAGAGCACTGTCAGGTCAGAGCAGAGCCCCACGCAGGGCTCAGACTCCTGAACTGTGAGATCGTGACCTGAGCCGAAACCAAGAGTTGGATGCTTAACCGACTGAGCCACCCAGGCACACCAGGTGTGCATGTCTTATCTCCCCTAGATCAGCTGTCAACTCCTGCAAGGCACAGACTTTACCTTGTTCACCCTTGTTGCACTCAAAGACCTCAGCACATTGTCTGACACAGAGTAAGGGTGCAGGTGGTATATGGGCAGGCTGTCTGACTAGAGAGCTGGTCGAATGGATATTTCACCAGCTGGAGGAAGGTCTCTCAGAAAGTTAGAACTTGCCTTTCCTCCGAGAAGCCAGTTTCGGCCTCCCCCTCCCCCATTAATGATCCCATAGGAGTAGGTCACTAGGGCCTCAAGGGGGAGAAAATATGAGTCACACTATTATCAGAGGAATGAGGGAGGGCAGAAACATCTCTCCTTGTGCAAGGGTCAGAGCCATCAGTTTGGGGCATAAACACAATGGCCTTCCCTATCCCCTCGGTTGTGGCTAATCTAAATTACTTTATGATGGAAGGCAATGGGGTGAGCTGAAAGACGTTCAGCTTGGACTCAGACACGGGGAGATTTCTAGGAAACTATTTAGAGTAAGGATTTTCTTGTTCAACCAGCCAAAGGGAACACTTGCTTTTTATAGGGTCTGCCCTGGTTTTTCTAGTTGAGGATGAAATTCTACCTTCCTCTGTAGAATCTTCCCTGGTGAAAAGGAAGGAGGACATCCCAGGGCAGCCTCATCCAAAGATGAAGGGAAGCTCTGTGCCCTGTTTCTCTCGAAGGTCCTTATATCCCAGCAGCAGACCGGGGCAGGACGGCAGCAGGAATCTGAAGAGCAAAAGGCACTCAAGCCTTCTGAGACAGAATCCCAGAACCACGTTCCTGTGGGAAGAATGTCCAAGCTTATAGTCAGACTCTGACACTAGGTGACTTTAATGAATTTACTCACCTCTCTGGGCCTCTATTTTCTCTCCTGTAAAAGACCTGCTTCATTCCGGGTATTCGGAGAATACAGTGAAATTGTGGATCTGAAAGTGCTTTGGCTGCCAAGTGGTGGGTCACCAGACGTGTGCCCACTCGGCACAACACAGTCAACAAAGCAACCCCATCTTCCAGCCCCTGGTGGCCACGAAAGCACTCGGGTTCCTGGCGCCAGACGGGAGACATGACCTCTTATTAAACTTCTGTTCAGAGAGCCCTTTCCATGCTATTCCTTCTGCCGCCAATT
>NW_027531290.1:69951-78159 GCF_008692635.1 Crocuta crocuta
CAGTCCAGAACCTGCTTGGGATTCTCTCTCTCCCTCTCTCTCTCTCTGCCCCTCCCCCACTCATGCTCTCTGTCTCTCTCAAAATACATAAATACACTTTAGTTAAATTTTTTTAAAGAAAGGGGGTTGGGTGCTGGGGTCCAAGCCTCTGCACCAAAGAAGGCCTACTTCAGGAGTGCAAGGTAGTACTGGCTTCTGCGTGCTGAGGCCCACTAGGTCCGGAGGCTGGGGCTGCTGAGNGCCCACTCAGTGAATTGGCCCTGCTCTCCCACATCCACCTCAGGGGAGACAAAGAGAATTTACGTGTCCCCAGTGTGACTTTGCTGGCCACAAGTTTGTTTCCACTGGCACCTCGGGGACCCTGGAAGGCTCTTCCAATTATTGGATCAGCAGAGTCCTATTTGGGGTGTCTCCAGACTGGAGCACTAACACCAGCAATGTGGCCCTGAGAAAATCTCTTTACATGTGGGCCTTGGTTTCCCCATTTGCTGAATGGAGGTTGTCAGATCTATTTTGCCTTCTTCACAATGCTGGTTCAGAGGATGAAAGGAACAAATACATAGCCATTTAGTAAATAACCTCAGTGAAATGATTATGAACAGGGAGGGGCCCTGGACAAGATGAAACGGTTAAGGTTCCCTGGGAAGGTTGGGGGGGTGTCTTTTTTTAATTTTTTAAAAATGTTTATTTATTTTCGAGAGAGGGACAGAGTGTGAGCAGGTGAGGGGAAGAGAGAGAGGGAGACACAGAATCCAAAGCAGGCTCCAGGCTCCAAGCTGTCAGCACAGAGCCCAACGCAGGGCTTGAACTCACAAACTGTGAGATCATGACCTGAGCCGAAGTCAGATGCTTAACTGACTGAACCACGCAGGCGCCCCCATCTTGCTTTCTTAATGTCTCAGTTAAAGTCTAGAATTTTTTATCCACCCAGTGGGGAGAAAAGCCGGTCTCTTTTCTTTTCTTTTTTATGTTTGTTTCTTTGCTTGTTTGTTTAGAGCGCATGAGCAAGGGAGGGACAGAGAGAGAGGGAGACAGAGAATCCCAAGGAGGCTCCCTGCTAACAGCACAGAGCCTGATGTGGGACTGCATCCCATGAACTGCGGGAACATGATCAGAGCCAAAATCACGAGTCAGGTGCTTAACCGACTGAGCCAGCTAGGCGCCTCAGGAGTAAAACTGGTTTCTACCCCTCCTCCCCTTTGCCCTGTTCTCCCTGTCACATCTGCCCTGTCGGGGCCCTTTTGAATTAATAAAACAGTAACAAAAGTACTCAATCAACCAGTGTTTATTGATCACCTACTATGTGCCCAGCACTCTTACAGACAGTCTGGGGGATACAGAGAGGTCTCAGATATGGCCCCTACCCTCTAAGAGTTTACAATGTATTTGTGAAATCAGATACACACACATGAAAAGATAACTGTCCATCCAAAAAATGTGAATAATAAGCATCAAAGAAGCAATATTTACACGTCGAGGGTTGGAGGAGGGAGGGTAGGAGAGGGACGGAGTGGTCAGAGGAGACTAGTGTTGGAGGTGGTGCTGAACAAGTTCTTCAGACATGAGGAAGACGTGGGTAAGTGGAGAGGGCCTTCCAGCTTCAGAGAAGAGCTTAATCACAGGCGAGAAGGTGAAAAGGTGACAGGCATGTTAGAGACAACCAGTGAGTCCCTTCTGTTGGCCCCAAGGTTTGGGGAGGTGGACAAGAGTTTGCCAGAAGCTGGGCGGGCATGCTTCGGCTGGTGAGGGAAAATGTGTTTGCTTTAGCTGTGTGACTCCCACCCCCGACTCCATCCCCAGGGGAAATGGAACATTTTTCACACTTGGCACTGAAACTGTGTCCTGGGAACCACCCTCTACTGTCCCACCTCAACTGAAATCCCAAGCAGCAGCTCAGCTATGGCTTCGATCGGGGGCTACAGCTCATTGAGCATTGTTGTTCCGTGAGGAAGCCCTCTGACACCTTCTAGCAACTCTTGAGATGTCTGGTGAAGGATGGGGCCAACCTGAAGGGTGACGGGGGCCCTGCTTGGCGCTGCGGTCACTCAGAGGCTCTGTACTGCTCTGTGGGGAGACCCCAGGGGACTGACTGCAGCGTTTGGGCTGATTTTCCACTAGGGAAGCTGCCTCTCTCTGGCCCAGTAGAAACACCCACTGGAGTGTCCACCCAGCTTCTGAGACCAAAGTTCTTATTCTTTCTTGGGCGGCATCAAGGAGTGGTCTCTTCTTCAGTCCCTCATGGTCCCCACTCTTTCATCCCCCAGCCAAGAGTCATCGCTAGAAAAACTAGTTTCCTCTTCCTAAAGAAACCACTGTGTCGGACCCGTAGCCTTGTTTCTTAGCAGGAAGCCAGATCAAGGGGAGACACGGGCTTCCGTGAAAGTTGGGGCTGCAGCTTCTGGGGAGGTTCCTCAGTGGAGTCAGAGTCTGCTGCTGCCTTGAGCTTTCCACCATATCTTCTTTCTTTGTGCTTTCCTCTAGTGGGGAAGCCAGATCCCCAACCCACGACGGAAGGGAATTCTGGCAAATGCCCTGGGCAATGATTTTTTTGTGGCCCTCGGCTGCCTTCCCTCCCTCTCACCCTGCACCCAGTTATTCTCTGTTCCCTTGGTACCATGGGATGGTTTTATTTCAGTTCATGCACAAGCCAGGCTGAACACTGTGGAGTCATAACAACAATGGGACGGAGGCTCCGGACCTCATTACTGGCCAGTTTCTTTTGAGAGAAGCTTGGAAAGTTGGTGAGAGCCGTGCCCATAAAAGCCACCACTCTTTCTCTCCCCACGTCTCCCAGCAGTGAGCTAAGAGCCGACAGCCAACCTAAAGAGGGAGGGTCTCCAGTCACAGAGAGGATTAGTCAGTGGGATATAATTAGTAGGTTTGGGAATGGATTCCCAGGTAAATCAAAGGGCAGAGGGGAGCTTCTGTGCCATGGCCTAGGGTAAGAGGATGGAGTTTGGAGTTGAGGGTTGAGGACTCCAGGTGGGGAGTGGGTGGTGGGCAAGGTGAAGGAAACAGAAAGGCTGGCTTGGCAAGTNGCACTGTCCACTGTTTTTCACAGACCCAGCCACCCCCACCCCCGGCTCTGGTCCCTGGTTCTTCACACGTACCCTGTCAGGCTGTAGGAGTTAAACTCACTCTTGACCTTGGGTGGTTGACCAGGCCTTGGAGAGCCCCGAGTTGCGAGGGGCTGGGCCTGGTAGGCGTCATAGTAGTTGGAGCGATTTCCCGGGAGTGGGCAGGAAAAGCAGAGGATGATTCCAGCTACCAGGGAGAACAGGGAGGAAATAATGCCCAGGTAAAGAGCCTCTCCGATCTCAAATTTCATGCTGTCAGGTACCAGTGGGGAGTAGAAGTCCCGCAGGATCCCATGAAGATTCCAGGCAACAGGGATGAAGCCCAGGAGTCCTCCAAGGATGAAAAAGACTCCGCCCACCACTGCCAATCTGTCTTTGACTCGGGAGTCCTGGCAGAAGACTGTGCATCTCATGCCCACCACAGAGATCATGCAGGCCAACGAAGAGATGGCACTGGATGTCACCATCATGGCCTGGGCAGCCTGGATGTCAGCGGGCAAGCCTAGAAGTGTGCTGTAGATGTCACACTGGGTGATGCCCGTGCTGTGTGTAGCACACTCCATCCAGAGGCCCTTGGAGAAGCCGACTGCCGTCACGATGCTGGTGCCGACGTAGGAGCTGGTTCGCCAGCTGGGGAGCAGCATGGCCACCAGGGTGCCCAGCAGCCCCAGGAGGCCCAGGATGTAGCCTACAAGTTGGAGGCCAACAGAGGCCATGGCGGACCTCTCAGCAGAAGCGGCTTCAGGGCTGGCTTCCTTGCCGTCTGGCTGCAGCTCTTTCTCCTTGGATCTTGGTCTTTAAAAATCCCTCATTTCAGAGTGTCTCTACCAGGCCAATTTCTCTCCTCCTTACAAGTGTCTGTGGGTGGCCACAAGCAGGCTCAAGAAGGCATCTAGAAGACCTAAAAAAATCCATAAACCAGATTAAATATTGACCAGAAGCTTATGAGAAACCAGAAAATGCTGGATGCCTTTTGACCTTTGTTATCTTTAGAAATAACACATGAGAAAGAAAAAAAAAAAAAAAACTTTGAAAGTGGAGCCAAAATGTCATCGCCTCCTGCGTAGGCACATGCCTTAGGTTGGCAGCCAGACAAAGCCAAGGGCCAGACGGGTGACTCCTTTCTGAGAAGGTAGTGGTGGAAGTGGCAGTTGTGCTGGACGTGTTAGCTCCAGGTCAGATTGTTCGCTGGCACAGTTCTGTATCCAAAGCCTCTGTTTAATGCATTGCCCAGCAACAGTGCCACAGGGCCCCTCAGTTGCAGACTGAGGCCAAACTCCAGGAGCCGGGAACAGGAGGAACAGGTCCTAGGATATAGCTTTGGACTCCAGGTTATTAGAGGCCTCTCAGATCTCCAGGGGCCTAGAGGGCAGTGGTCTATCCCTGAGTCATCCTCCCCAAGGTGAAAATCTACTCCAGGGCAGGTTGGGGTAGGCAAAAGAGACTTCTGTCTACACTTTTGAGAGTTCAGGTCCCCCCAACCCTGCCCAAATGTCCTCCACAGGCCAGCCTAAGCTCTCCTGCGTACATAACACAATCAGACATTTCCTGCATTCTCTCTTAATAGATCCCTTTACCAGCCCTGGCCTCTCAGAAAGTGTGGACAAATTCTGTAGAAAAGTTTGTGCCAACCCCCAGGGGGAGCCCTGAAATTCCCTAGGCTATCTGCTAGGGTACTAGGATGAACAGAGGAAAGGGGGGTTGTTCTACAATGGAGGGCTTTGAAAGAAGAAGTCATCTGAGCCAGACCTTTAGAATCTCAGAGCTGCCTAGGATTTTGCAGTGTTCAGGGTGCAACCCCACACACTTTTGCCAAGGTTCAAGACCCTGAGGGTCAAGGGCACATCCTTTTACCCATACTCTACAAGACCTTCCAGCCCACTAACTTTTCAACCCCCCCTAATCTGGCTATTCCATTTTAGCCTTCCTCAGGATTTCTCTTTTCCTAATCATCTCTTAAATTCAAGTAGTCTTCAGAAGCCCAGTCCTTTCTCAATCAACACTCCATCCTTCAGCAAATGTCCCATGACTTCATCTTAAGTGGACCTAATCCACCCCATGACTTAATCTCCAACCTATCCACTGGCACTTCGAAATCTGAATTTCCATCATAGACCTTCCTCATGGGCTTCGAGACTGCCAGAGTAAGCACCTATTTAAATGTCCACTTGGAAATACCATACATACCTCAAATTTGACATGTTCAAAAGAGAACTCGTCACCTATCTTATTGCACTCTTCCCCAACTGGTTCTTCCTTGCATCTCCTGTGATCACTGAGTAATACCCCTATCCATCCGGTCGCACCAGACCAAACTCCTGGGAGTGATTCTTGATGCCTTTCATGCTTATTCATCACCGTCATGGTCAACGTCTCACCAACTCTACTTCTAGCATATACCTCAAATCCATGGCACTCTTCTCCCTATCACTACTGCTACTTGCCCAAGTCAGTGCTTCATCATCTTCTCTCCTCCTGACTATAGCAATTACTTCCTAACTTGTCTTATTTCCAAGCTTGTCTCCTACAATTCATCTTCCACGTTGCTAAGGTGATCTTTCAACAGAGTAATCTGATCAAGTGTCCACATAAAGCATTCCAGTGGCTCCCCATTGGCTAAAGGATAAAGTCCAGACTTGTTTGTACTCAATGACCTCTCAAGCTTCATCTCTTGCCATTGCCCTCATCATATTCTTGCTGAACTAAATTACTTTCAGTTCCTCAATTGTGTTATGTTGTCTTTTGCTTCCAAACCTGAGTGCAGGCTGTTCCTTCTATGCAGGATACCTAGCATTCTTCTGTCTCTGTGTAGTGACTTCTCTCTGTTTAGGGTTCAACTCATATGCCTCTTCCTCTACCTTGGATCAAGTGCTACTTCCCCATGATTTTGTAGCATTTTGTGTTTACTTACCTCCATCGTAGCAGTAGTAGTAGTAGTAGTAGTAGTAACAGTAATAGTAATAATAATGGTGATAATAACACTTATGTAGTGTTTCTGATGTGCCTATTATAAGCACTTTATACATGTTAACTCAATCATCACAACAATTTTTTTGTGGTAGGTACTAATAATCCCTATTGTACAGTTATCGCACTGTATTGCAGTTTCCTGCGAAAATCTGTATTCTTCCCCACTGGTCTGTGAGCTACTTCCGGGCAACGACTGTATCTTATTCATCTCTGTATCTCAGGTGCCTTGCATAGTACATTACCCAGATCAGATGGTCAAAAATATCTTCTTAATGAGTGGATGAAAGTGATAAAGAGGTTTGAGGGACCATATGATATGGACTTTCTCAATGAGCTAATGACACTTCAGCGTAAGGGACTAGAGCTGTCTGCTGTTGGGCAAAAAGGTTGAGAGAGGGAATTAGAGGAAGGAGGGCAATGGCGAGAGAGGGAGAGGGAGGGAGGGAGGGACGAGAGAGGGAGGGAGAGAGAGAGAGAGAAACAGAAGAGAGCCAGGAAGAGAGGGAGAGGGGGAAAAAAAACAGAGACAGAGAGACATACAGAAAGAGAGCCAGAGAAATAGACAGAGAGAGAAAGAGAGAGAAACAGAGACAGAATTTCATCATTTTGTATGCATATGCATTTGCTGAATATCTTGCCTCTTCAAACTCTAAACCACCTGAAGGAGGAAACATATTAAACGTATTGATTATTAAATATTTTAAACATAGATTAAACTTCTGTTGTGCCTCTGCAGCATTGGGCACAGAGATGAGAGCCAATACTATTCATCAGTGATGAGTAGAACAAGGCCAATGCTGATGCAAAGCAGCGGGGGTGGGGGGGCACTACGCATTTGATGGGATGGGGAGGGAAATCTGGTGTGAATCTCAGCCCTGGCACTTACTGGCTGTGACACTGCACAGGTCCTTTCCATGCACGGTATTCTTACTAATAAGCGGGCACAATTTTACCCTATCCTGATCATGACTGTGCATCTCGGTGGGGCTTTCAGTGCTGTTTGGAAATCCTTCTACTTCTCCCTGGTGAGCATCTCCTGGCGACTACGTCAGACACTTAGCGCTTTCTCTGAGCTCCATGCCTGACCTCCTCCCTCTGCAGCTCTTACCCTGCCGTCATCATTTTCTTTCCATCAAGATTCCTAAACAAACCATTTAATGTTGACGTCTCTACTTCTTCCCCACCCCACTGAATGCCCAGCCCTCTGCAGCCTGGCTTCTGCCATTAGCCTTCTGCTGAAACTGAGGTTACCAGCAATTATCTTGTCCCCAGTCATACTTCTGTCATCTCGCCTTGTCTCTCTCCTTCACAGAACTGTCCTCTCCCCTGTCTTCTGCCAGAGCCCTCCCAGTGTCCCCTGCCCCTCAAAAATGATTCTTCTAAGTCTTCTTTATAAGTTTTTCTTCTTGTGCCCACCGTATAAATCTGACTATTCCCTCCAGGGTTTCATCTGGATTCTAGACTTCTCTTTCTTATTTTTCACATTCTCTAAGGGTGGTCTCATCAATCGGTCTCTATGCCAGTGACTCCTGAATCCATAGTTCTGGCACAGATCTCTCTTCTGGACTCAAGATTTGTATAATCAACTGCGTTGGGATTGACCCCATCTGAATGTTTTAACGGCACCTCAGACTCAACACTTGCAATGCTAATATCATCTGCTCTCTTCTCTCTCCACCTTCAAACCATTCCTCACACAGTGTTCTCTATCTCACTAGGAACATCCCTCATCCAGCAACTCAAGCAGGTCGTCCTTGATTCCTCCCTTCTTCCTGACATGTAATCAATGATAAAGTCCTATCAGATATACCTTCAAAATATGTTCCGAACGCATCCACTTGTCTCCATCTCCACTACCTGTACTTTAGTTCAAACCATGCAGCTGTTCTCTCTTGTCCATTTGGAATGCTCATAGGCACCTCAAACTGGTCTAATTCCACTTCCGCAATCAATTATCCATCCAGTAGCCAACGATCTTTCTAAAATGGAAATCTAATCCTAAAATGCCACCCCACCCCTTTGCCACGCTTTAAGAACTTCAGGGCCTCTTAACTGCTTTCAAGATGAAGTTAAAACTCTAGCACAGGAAACCAGGAAAGCCCTCCAGTGTTTGGCTCCTGATTTTCTTTTCAGCCTCATTTCCCATCAGTAACATCCAACC
>NW_027531290.1:78388-80823 GCF_008692635.1 Crocuta crocuta
GAACATGTGCATTTCTCTAAATTTGCCTTTCTTTCTGTTTCTAAGTCCTTAAGTATGCTATTCTACCATCCAACACTTGTTTTGCTAATTTCTGGTCATCCTTCAGGACTCATCCTCTCCTTGAAACCTTCCTTAGACTCCCTCTTCCAACCGAAGCTAGGTTGAATACTTTTCCTTTGTATCTCCTAGCTACGTACAAGTTTTCAGCGAGTGTTGGTGAGCTACCTTGAGGTTTTTGGGGAGAAGACCCCCTGCTGTTCTGAGAAGCTCTCCTTCTTCAGCCTTCTTGGGATGGTGGCAGAGGAGACCAGCTTCGGTTTCCCATGAAAGTCAGCAGTGTCCCCAAGAGGAGAGCCTCTCCCCAGAGTCAGTCCTGACTTGGTAAGCATAAGTAGGAGAAGTAGATTGGGGTGAGGGAAGACAGAATCTAAAAAATGCCATCCCCGAGGCTTGGAATCTCTAGAGTCTGATTTGGCATGGCTGGACAGGAGGAAGAACCAGTGGCTGGGGCTTTTTTAATTGGGAGAAATGGCCCAAAGGAGGTCAGCTTTCAGCCAGGGCCAGGAAAGCAGGGAGGGACAAAACAGCAGGTGGTTGGATAGTGTGCCAACCACCTGTGTTTGTGTGATGAGCAGTTGATGCTTTAGAGGAAGAGTCCTTACCTGAGAATCAAAAGACTAACTAATAGTCCCAGTTCTGTCTGCCTGAGACCTGTTGAAGAAGTCCACTAACTTCTCCAGGCGCTAGTTTGCCCGTCTCCACGATTTTGAGTCACGATTAAGGTAATGGGGACAGGAAACCACTTGGACAAATATAGAAGACTGAACAGCTGTTACTAGAAGCAGACAGCTTTAAAGGAAACTCCTCTCTCTGAGGGATCCTCCTAGAAGTCAAGCCCTGCCTGCTTTGGAGGAACAGAAAACTCGAGGCCTTGACAGCTGAATTTGTCTTCTGGGCATGAGGCCAACACACTCCACGGCCCAAAGGTTGGGCAAGAAGGCTTCATTTAGGATCCTTACCTAATTTTCCTTAGGGGAGAGATTGGAACTGCAGGAGAGGGTTGGGAGGGTCAAGACTGACAGGAGCTCCTGAATTAACCCCTTCTTGCCCGGGTACTTGCCCTGCCTTTCCCCAGTTCCTGCCCCCGAGAGTCTTATGCATGGCGCCTCTTCTTTGGGCTCCCGTAAGATTGAGCAAGGTAAGACAGGTGGGGTTCTCGGGCTCAAGGAAAGAGCTGACGTGGTGCCCTGGGGGCTATGGAGGCCAGTCAGCCTCCTTTATACATCCCTTGATCTGACAGCCCCTCTCAAGAATCCTAGACCCATGCTCTCCTCTCTGCACCTCACTCCCAGCTGCTGAGGGCTCCAGTGAGAGTCAAAGCCACTCTTCTGAAGCCTGCTTTCTGCAAGGAGTGTCCTTGGAGCAGTTCACCTTTCCTTCTGCATCGCTGATGGATGACAGCTCAGGGAACTACAACTGGATTGAGAGATTTTCTAATTGCTTTAAAAAGAAGTTCATTTTTGTCCTGACCTCCAGAGGAAACCACTCTCACTCTGCAATGCTAGAAAACACAGAAAGGCAGGATTTAGAAAACAGATATCATCTACAGTCTCTCTAGCTATAAACGCGGTTCGTGTTTTGTTTCCACCTCCATTTTCAAAGAGGACACTGGAAGAGAGAAAATGCCTCAGGACAAAGAAGGAGTCTCTCTTTTATTGAGATCGAATTGGCATATAACATTGTGTTGATTTCGGGCGTGCAACTTAATGATTTAATATATGCATATAATGCAAAATGATCACAAAAAAAAGTTTAGTTGGTATCCATCACCACACAAAACTGCCAATTGATTTTCTTTCAATGAGCACTGTTAGGATCCACTCTCTTAGTAACCTTCAGACATACCATACGGTATTGTTAGCTACTGTCACGGTGCTGTGCATTACGTCCCCAGGATTTCTCTGTCTTCTAGCCAGAAGTTTGCACCTTTTGGCTCCCTTCACCCATCTCACCCACCCCTGCCTCTGAAAACCACCAGTCTGTTCTCTGTATCTATGAGCTCAGGGTTTGGTTTTGTTTTCAGATTCCACATATAGGTGAGCTCTTTCAGTATTTGGTGTCTCTGTCTGACTTACCTCACTTAGCATCCTGCCCTCACAGCCCATCCGTTTTGTTGGAGATGGCAGGGTTTCCTTCAGAGAAGGAGTTTCTGACAGACTTTACAGACCAGTGGGGGGAGACTTATTTAAGCAGTTGAGGGGGAGACTTTATGCCTTCACTCAGAAATCCACCTTCTGCTGACTCCCCAAGGCTTCAGGCTGAAGAAGGCACTGAAGCTGGATGTGAGACCGTGCCGCTCCCAGTCCTCCTCAGCCCACTAAGGTTGGGCACCGGGGTAAACTGTAGCCCCTTTCCCCCCATCTTGGTACCCAGGT
>NW_027531290.1:80930-85220 GCF_008692635.1 Crocuta crocuta
CACCTCGGTCCTTGTGCCCTTGAACACTCCATTCAAAAATTCCTGTCTGATTTGGAGAGTGCTCCCCCAGGCCCCGTAGTTTCAAACACTGGAAACTCTGAAGAAATAAAGTGTGCACCCGAGTTATCCCTCCCGTGCCCTTCCCTCAGAAACCCAAGGTGGCCCAGCCTGGCAACACCATGGGCCAAGTTGATAGCAACTAGGAAGCAAGAGCCCACGGGTGAACTTAAAAGGCAGAAAATAAATCAGAATTGCGACACTTACAAAGCAGTTCTTTTGCAGAGCCTCGAGGAAGGAGCCGTAATGATCCCGGAGAGGGAGGAAAGGGGTCGTGATGGAGGGGAGCAAGGTGCGAGGGGCCCCAGGCTGAGGTGATAAAGGATTTCTAATTGTTAGCCACAGCTTTGCAAAATCCATCTGCAAATCTTAGCTTTGGGTCAGAGACTTATTACAGATCAGAATTAAACCCCTGGAGTCTGTGGAAGATTGAGGTACTTAAAAAAAAAAAGTTTGGTGAGTTTTGTGTTTTTCCTGTCAAAAACTCCAGCTGGGCTTTTGTGTGGTGACCTCTTGTAAGCCCAGGAGAGGCCTTGGGGGGAGAGGGGTTTGGCTCAAGGAGGAATTCGGAACATTCCAGCTTTGGAGGTGGGGAGAGGAGGGGGCTCTGATAGGCCCATTAGGTGTCCCTGGCGATGGGCCCTGAGGCCCAGCAGGAAGTAAGCCTCATAAACACAAGCCTGGTGAGCTAGTGCCCATGAAGCGCTGCACTGCGTCTAGCCCTGCGGACTCCTCTCCCCAGCTTTATTCTCTAGCACGCTCCCAACCCTGCCCCACCCCTGAGGTTGACGCCAGTGTGCAAAGGCAAAGAAGTNGATTCTGGTGGGTTCAGAAGAGCGGTTTCCTATAAGGTGGGACTGAAGTGGTCACCATGGGCCTCCCCTTTGTACCATAAACAGCAGTACCGAACCCTGTGCCATTTGAGTTTCTCAAAAGTTCTGTGGAGTGGANACGCTGTCTCTCTCCTCCTCTCTCTCTCTGAAAAAATAATAAATAAGAAACATATAGATGTTACTGCAAATAACCCGGAAAATAAAGTGTAAGGAAGAAAATAGAGGTCCTCATAATACCACCGGCAAGGGACATAATGTTAATCACTTTAACATTTTGATGTACTGTAGAAGACATGAATAGAAACATTTGTACAAAGTTGAATCACGTCATACCCTTCAATTCTGTAACCTATCATTTCTAAAAAATGTAATAATATGGCGTGGCCTTATTTCCATGTCACTTAAACAACAGACCTGCATCATTCATCATGGCCACATCGTATTCTGTTATATGGAAACACAATTGATGTAACCAACGGCTAGTGGACATTTTGATTATTTCCATGGTTTTACTATAACCTAACATACTACTGAAGGCTTTAAAGGCTCATACAACGTATTGCAAAAGCAGGGCGGCCATTACACTTTGCAGATGAGAAAATCTAGGCCCCATGAGATGAAATGAATGAATCACCCAGCATCCCAAGTTGAGCAGTAATAATTAGACCTGGAATCTAGGTCCCTAGATGTCTGGCTCAGCAGATTTTCCAGTATACTACACTGACTCCCTCCCAAGGGCTCCTATGCAAACATGATGAGGCTAGTGGCCACGCTATTCATTGAACATTTTCTGGGTGTCAGGCCCTTTGCTGAGCGTTTTCATATACATTGTCTCACTGAGCTGCTGCAGAGCTGAGCCAGGCCTGAGCCCCAAATCCAGCCAGCTCTGGCACTTGACTCCTAACTATTATGCTGTACTCCATTTTTGAAGTAATATAAAAGCAAACAAATTTGTTGCCCAGTGTGAATTCAGCGAAGCAAAGCAGAAACCATCCTCCCTCCTAAGGCGGCCCAGAGCTGGATTGCCGGTACATCTGGGTTACTACCCACGCCCCCCACCCCTGCTGCCATCAGTGCTCCTGAGCAGGGCCTCTCCAGGGTGCTACCCCTTGGCAGGCTGGATCAGGCTAAAAGGGCGGCCAGAACTCCAAAGGGAGTTTAGGGGAATGAAAGTAAGCAAGACTGAAGGGGTGGGAGGGATAGCAGGCTAATCCTCTACCGGCTGTGTGACCTGGGGCAAGTCTTCACATCTTCTTTCTCCAGGCTTCACCCAGGTCACTTCCTAAGGCTGGACTCATGAATATGAAAGCATTCTGGCAAGTAGAAAATGTCAGTTGCGTGCAAGACAGAATGTGTAGGAGAGGGGCACCTTATCAGCTCATAGTGACTCTGCAGTTGAAGGTAGGGAAAGGCAGAATCTCAGTGGCAGGTGCCAGGGCGGATGAGGGCACTGTGTTGGCAGGATGTGGTTACCAGATTGGCAATCGTTCAAGGACTAGGTTTTAACACTGTGTTTCCTACAGGTCAGCACTGTCACATCCTGGTGGATTCATGCCAGAGACTATGACTCCTCAGTGTTGAGTCTGCGAGGCTCCTTAGTAATCAGCTAAGACCCCTGCTAAGATTCAGAGAGCTTAGATAGGTTGGGGAGGGGTGGATGGAGAGAGACCTGAAAAAAGAAAGAGGAAAAGAGCCGTCTGAGAAAAGCAGTATCTACTCAAGGAGAGGAGTGAGCAGTGAGATAATAAAGGGAAGAAAGTGAGGGTCTGGGAAGAGAGGGGTTAGGAAAGAGAGGGGAAGAAGAGGTAGGAGAGCGGTCTTTGAGGAACAAAACCTGAGAGAGGCCTATATAAAGCAAGGTCTTGAGGGAGAGAGAGGACACGGTGCCATGAAAAGAGGGGCCTAGAAGGAGAAATGAGAGAGATTCTAGGGGCAAAGGGGGCAGGGATGAGAAGTCTATGGGAGAAGGAGTTAGGACCCCAGGCAGAGAGAAAATTCGAGACATTCCATCCCTATCATTCCACCAAACCAAGAGATTCACCTCAAGGTCACGAATGACCACACCTGACCGCCCATGCCACCAAATCCAGTGGGCACTTTTCAGTCCTTAACTTCCTTGACCTCTATGAGGCATTCAATGCCCCAAGATAACTTTGCCCTTTCTTCTCTTGGCCTCTGTGATACAACTCTCCCCTGACGTTCTTCCTATCTCTCTGGCTACTTCTCCACTGAGTCCTCCTCCTCTGCTAGATCCCGAGATCGAGGTATTTCTCAGGAGCCTGACCTAGTTTTTCCCTCCTGCATTCCCACTCTTGGAAGGCCCATTTAACGCTCATGTACTTCGATGCCTCCCATATTGTCATTTTCCTCTGAAGTCCAGGACCCAATATACTGACATCTCTGTTTGGGTATTTCAAAATCATCTCAGACTCAACATCTCCAAAATTGTATCCTTGATTCCCTTCGAAATAAAACCAGTCCTCCATCAAGTCTTCTCCATCTGGGAGAGCCAGTTGTTTAGGCCAGGAACCTCAGAGTTAGACTTAATTTTACTATTTTTTTTTTCTCTGACCCTTCACACCCCATCTCATCCGATCTGTACATCCTTTCAATTCTACTTCCGCTCTATGGCTCTTTTATCCGTGTATTGGTTTCCCATGTAAAATTGATACCTCCATGACCATTTCTTACCGTCGTCTTTCAAATTGTGTGGTTTAGGGATAATTTTACACCCTTAAAAATTTTTAAGAAGCAACACAATGTCCTTCAACTAGTGAACGGATAAAAAGTGTGGCACAATTGTACAATGGATTACTGCTCAGCAATAAAAAGGAATGTACTATTGATAATAGGCAACTGCATGGAGGAAGCTCAGATGTATTATGCTGACTGAAAGAAAGAAGCCTTTCAAAAGGCTGTTTATGGAATAATTCCATTTATATGGCTTTTTAAGAATGTTCATTGACTCATTTTGAGAGAGTGAGAGAGAATGGGGCAGGGGGCAGAGAGAGAGAGAGAGGGAGAAAGAGAATCCCATGCAGGCTCTGCGCCAACACAGGCCTCTATCCCACAAACTGTGAGATCATGACCTGAGCTGAAATCAAGAGCCAGATGCTTAACTGATTGAGCCACCCAGGCACCCCTTGAAAATGACAAAAGTATATGACATTTTAGAAATGACAAAACCAAATTAGTGGTTGCCAGAGGTTCGGAGTAGGGGAGGAGTTGACCACAATGCTGTGGCATGTGGAACTCCTTTGACTGCTGGAAACATGACAGAATTGTTGTTGTATAACTTTACGCATTTGTCAGAATTCATGGAACCGCACACCCCAACGCATGAATTTTATGTGTCTTTCGTTCCACATTCTGTCACACAGATTATTCAAATGACATTCAT
>NW_027531290.1:85416-94007 GCF_008692635.1 Crocuta crocuta
TGACCTCCAATTACATTACTTTCAAGAGAACAACATAGTGATTCAACTTCTTTATACATGACGCTGTGCTCACCACAAGTAGAGTTGCCATCTGTCACCTCACAATGCTAGCACAACACCACTGACTGTATGTCCTGTGCTGTACCTTTCATCCTCATGACTTATTCATTCCATAACTGGAAGCCTGTACCTCCCGCTCCCCTTCACCGATTTTGCTGCCTCGCCCACCCCCTTCCTTCTGGCAACTACCATTTTTTTCTGTGCAGTTATTTTTTAATGTTTTATTTCTTTTTGAGAGAGAGAGACAGACAGACCATGAGCGGGCGAGGGACAGAGAGTGAGGAAGACACAGAATCCGAAGCAGGCTCCAGGCTCTGAGCTGTCAGCACAGAGCCCGACGTGGGGCTCGAACCTGTGAACCATGANAAAAAAAAAAAAAAAAAAGACTTTATTTTTCAGTAATCTCTACACCCAATGTGGGGCTTGAACTTACAACCCTGAGGTCAAGAGTCATGTGCTCTACCAACAGCCAGCCAAGTGCCCCTCTGTTTTTGTTTGTTTTGTTAGATTTCACATGTAAGTGAAATCATACGATATCGACCTTTTTTGGTCTGACTTATTTCAGTTAGCATAATACCTTCTGTCCCAAATGGCAAGGCTTCATCCTTTTTTGTGGCTGAGTAATATTCCATTGCACATAGATACACCACATCTTCTTTATCCACTAATCCATGGATGGACATTTGGGTTGCTTCCATGTCTTGGCTACTGTAAATAATGCTGCATGTATCTTTGTTGAATTCATGCTTTTGTTTTCCTTGTGCAATACTCTTTTTAATTTTTCAGTTTTTTAAAAGATGTTATTTTTAAGTAATCTCTACTTCTGACGTGGGGCTCAAAGTTACAACCCCAGGATCACAAGTTGCATGTCCTACCAGCTGATCCAGCCAGGCACCCCAAAACTATTTCTTTTAAAATTTAAAACAATAATCCCAGCGCACATTAAAATAAGCAGTGTATATTTATGAAAAATAACTGTTTTCCAAACCAAGCAAATTAGCAAGAAAAGGAGCACCAAATTACATTTTTGCAAATCTGTTTCATATCTGACTCAATAAACAGGCAGCCGGAGTCTCATATCTGCTTTTGCATTCAGTCTGTTGCAATGCATTGTTTTGGTTAAGGTAAATGAAGCAAGTCCCACCTCACAAAAATATGTAGGTAGAGAGGGGTGTTAGTAGGTTTGGGGGCAGAATTCTAAGAATGACTCCCAAATGACGCTCACCTGTGTATAAATTCCCTCCCCTCTGAGCGTGCGTGTCTACAATGTTATTGCTTCCATGATTATGTTAGTTATTTGGCAAAGAGAAATTATCCAGGTGGGCCTAATTTCGCCTGAGTCCTTTCAAAGCAGAGTGCTTTCTCTGGCTAGTGGCAGAAAGGAAGTCAGAGATTCAGTAGTGGGAGAAGTGCCTCTGCCACAGCTGGTTCAAAATTGGAAGGGGCCCCATGAGAAGGAATGTGGGGAGCCTCTAGGAGCAGAGGGTGGCCTTTGGATGACAGCCAGCAAGCCAATGGGGAACCTCAGACCTACATCCTGAAGGAACAGGATTTTTCTAACATTCTGAGTGAGCTTGGAAACAGACTTTCTTTCCCCAGAGCCTCCAGATAAGGGCCCAGCTCAGTCAACAAGACAATTTGACTTCGGTCTTGTGAGACTCTAAGTGGAGAAGTCGGGTGAACCCACCTGGCCTTCTGACCTACAGAACTGTAAAATAATAAGTAGGTGCTGTGTTAAGTTGTTGAGTTTGTGGTAATTTGTTATGGCAGGAATAGGAAGCTAATACCTTGTGGCTATTCTATTCTTCAATACCACACCTAAACCTCACGAGCGAATGTTGAATCTGAAATCATATCAGAAAAACTTTTGTACTCTGCTACATTAAAATGCATTGCTCTGTCTTGTACTTTGAATGGATCTATTATCTATGCATGGTTTTGCGACCTTATGCATTAGTCATTTGGAAACTATAGGCCTATCCAGTTATACAGATCTTCCAATTATTGACTCATTTTATGATTGTACAATAGTAAAAACTACATTCATCAATATCACGACTAATCTTATTAGAAATGTCTTTAAGGTACTGAGAAACTCTTAAGCTCACAGTTGCAGATTACGTTTTCCAAAATTCTGTTTTTCGCTCGAAAGCCTAAACGTTATCATGGATAGCAAAATACTAGAAGTTGTTTTCCTTGAGACGACAGAATCCTTATTCATTTTCAATGTGACACTGGCCCAAGTCTGAAGAGTTTGTCTGTCAACCACTCTTTCAAGTAAAAACTAATAGTAATAATAAAGAGTGTTCTATGAAAAACGGGCTGGTTTAGTTCGCAATTCAATTGAGCAAATGCTTTTCCTCATGACACTCACCATATTTCAGTAGAAGTGCTTTATACATCCTTCCTATTTTGTCACACAGAGTATTTGAAAAGACATGTACTCAAAGGGTTGAAATTGAAGAAAATTAATAATCTTTCCTGTTTCATCAAGACAGTCTGAAGTGAAACTGATACTTCTTCCACCAAGACTACACCGGTGATGAAGAATAACATGAAGATTCGTTTGGCACCACCGACTTGGGACGTGCTAAGGTGCCAGCATTTTTACCCACTACTGCATTTGCTCCATGAGGGCGAATGTCACCGTAGCAAAATGGCAAATAACATCTTAGATTTGTCATGCGAGTAGCTTTGACTGAACCCCCTCAATGAAATTACCCCCCCCTCCCCCCAGTGGCCTTTGGATCACACTTTTAGGGCTGCTGGTCCAGGCCAAATCTGGAAAGCGAGGTAAGAGGGAAGGTGGAGGTGAAACTTTAGTCGTGCTTAGAAATGTCCTGTAAATAGAGGCGGCAGCTGGGAATAAAAAGGAGGAAAGGATTTCTGGATTTCTGCCCCGAAGGACCGGTGCTGTTCCCCCTTCTACTCCTGACCTGCCCCAGCCAAGTCAAAAAGTACCCTCTCAACACTCCTGGCCCCCTTCCCGGGATTTTGGATGCTTTGTCTTGCAAGGCCAAAATACAGAGACTCCTACCCTGGCCCGTACACCTGTCATGGCTATTTGCGACCCAAACCTAGAGCCCCAGGGCTGTGCTAGACTGAATCTATTAGTCTTAGACTGGCTTCCCTACCATCAAATGACATTCCATTCCTATGGAATGAGCACCTGCTGTGTACCCAGTCCTCTGCCAGGTGCTGATGGGAGGGAGGAGGGACGACAAAGCCCCTTCCCTGATCATGTTGATAGGGAGACTCCCGTCATATCTGAAAAGGGAGCTCACATGAAATGGCCGTGGATATTTGCATGTTTCGGAGTCTTCCTGGAGTAAGTGTGGGTTCACAGGGGACCTGGAAGGCAGAGATAGATCTGGAGTCGTGGGGGAGAGAGGAAGCCTTCTAGACCCAGGTAGGGAGCTGCAGACGATCATGTGCAGGGCCAGTGTAGCAGTAAGGCCTGCTGGCAAGAGGGAATGCTGGGTAGAGTTGGAGGTGAGGCTGAAAATATAGGGAAAATTGTGACCACCTGCCATGTGCCGCCAGTCACAGGTTGCTGGGGTAGGTGGGTGAGCAGGATGGAAGCTGGGTTTTCGGAAGCCAAACGTGGCCAAGGGTGCAGAAAACACCTGAAAGTATGCAGGACGAAAAGAGCTAATACCAATTTACCTGCACTATTTCAGTTCATCTTCAACTCTCCAGCCCTGTGATATGGGCACTACTCTTTCCATCCCCAGGAAGTTGAGGCTCAGCGAAATTGGTTAATTTACCCCAAGTTATCTGGATAGTAAACTACTGAGGAGGGATTCCAACTCAGGCCTGCTTCCAAAGCCTAAGCTCTGAATAACCACAGTGATGGAGGGGGAAAGAGGTTTCATTGTAATACTGATAATGGGCAGCCATTGGCAACTACGTGGATGGAACTAGAGGGTATTATGCGAAGCGAAATTAGTCGGTCAGAGAAAGACAAAGATCATACGACTCTCCTCATATGAAGACCTGAAGACCTTTCCTCATATGAAGACCTGAAATCACTGTTGCACGATATGCTAACCAACTTGGATGTAAAGTTCAAAAAATTAATTAAATACAAATTAAAAATATATAATGATAACAGGCAACATATGTGGAAGACTAAATATGTGTCAGACTGAACAACCTATACACTCTTTTTTTAAAAAATGTTTATTTATTTTTGAGACAGAGTGCAAGCAGGGGAGAGGCAGGAGGGGGGCCAGGACAGAGGATCCAAAGCCGGTTCCGTGCTGACAGCAGAGAGCCCCACGTAGGACTCAGACTCGGGGACCGTGAGATCATGACCTGAGTTGAAGTCAGATGCCTAACTGACCGGAGCACCCGGGCACTCCTGAGCAACCTATCCACTCTTTCATTTAGTCTTCACTGCCGCCCTGCGAGGTCGGGACCCTTACTGTCTCATTTTACATATGGGGAAACTGGGAAATGAGAGGTTAAGCCATTTGCTCCAGGCCACACAGCTAAGCGCTGCAGCTGGACACATCCAACTGTTTGTGACTGTAGAGCCCAAGCTTTTCCACTTTAGGATGCACTGCAGAAATACCGACACTAGATGATAGGGACCTGAGCTGGGGTGGCAGCCAAGCCCCTCTGCAGCAATGGCTGGTGAGGGCTGAGCAGAGCTGTCATGAAGGAAGAACTCACAGCACTTCCAGCTGCACCTATTTTTTAGTTGGGAGGTGAGGCCATTGACAGATGGGTCCCAGCCCCAGAGCACCGGTAATGGTGCGGTAGAGACTTGCTCAGGTTGCGACACCAGTCACCCACTTCCATTGGCCTCTTCTGCCATCTGCCTAACTCCCCAGCAGCGCTCAGGCCTCTAAGTGAGGCACCTGGGGCAATTGCCAAAGGGACCAAACCCTCCACACGGCTGTCTTCTAGAGTCTCGTGGAGGGCGGAAACCAAACAGATCTGCACTCCAATCTCAGATCTGCCACTCGCTGGTTATTTGGTAGGTCACTTCATCTCTCTGTGCCTCAGTTTCCTGCTCATTTTTAAATGGGAGCAATAATAGGGGCACCCGGGTGGTTCAGTCAGTTGAGTGTCTGACTCTCGATTTCGGCTCAGGTCACGATCTCATGGTTTGTGGGATCAAGCCCCACGATGTGCTTGGCACTGACAGTGCCTGCTTGGGATTCTCTCACTCCCTGCCCCTCCCGCGCTCACGAGCACACTCTCAAAATAAATGAAAAATAATTTCACAAATCTTAAAGAAATAAATGGGAGCAATAACAGTACCTACGTCATAGGATCTCCATAAGGAGTAAATCGTAAAGAAAGAAGCGTTTAGCACAGTGCCCCAACACACTGTAGGCACTCAACACATGTTGCCATCTTTGTGGTGCAGGTGACTATTCTTATTAGCTTGTCAGGACCCACTCCGAGTTCCCAGTATCTGTTGTTACTCATACGGGATCAGCAGGAGCGTGGGACCAAAAGGGAAAGGGAGGGGAACGCGCTTCTAGGTATTCGGAGTCTTCCAGAGGCCTCAGGCCAGACTGGGAAAGAGGCTGTCTCTGAGAAGAGGGTTTGGCCCGGCAGGCCAGAGAAGCCAGGGGTGGGCCTGGATGGATCGAACGGCGGAGGGAAGGAGTCTGGCTGGAAGTGACCTTCCTGGGCCCCCTCCCTCCCGCCCCTCCTGCTTCCTCAGAGCTCTGTTTTTCTAGGCCCCTGCGGTCCAAATGAGGAGCAAATGGGGAGTTGCGAGGGGGCTCTGCCCCAAGAGTCCTGCGTCACGCGGCCCACAGCCCGGCTCCAATGGCAAGCCGAGAGGCAGAGAGGGTGCAGGGGGAGAGCTGACCCAGCAACAAACTGTTCTCCAGGGGGGACAGCTTTGTCCCCGGAACCCAAGGGGCTGGGTCCAAGACTTGGCACATTTGGGACATTTGGACTTGAGGGCAGAGGTCCCAGGGACCATTTGCTATTTTCGCTTTGGGGACAGGCTGGGTGAGGGAGAGACTCTGCCCCTTTTCTCCTCTCTCAGAACAGACTCTGCCTCGCTTCTTGTCTCCATGTGGCCCCCACGCTGGCCTTTCAGGCTTCCTGCCCCCAACACCAGAGGCCCTGGCTCCGGAGGCAGAGGCTGGAGGGAAACAGTTAAGCTCGTCTTTCCCCAAGTGAGAGCAGAACCTGGTCCAGGTCTTTCCACTTGCCCTGCCAGGCCCTCTTCCGTCAGCTTTCTGATGGCCTGGGCTCTCGCTGTTCCCCGGACAGCCCCCTCTCCTCACTGGCCCCCCAGTGGCAGTGCAGTGCAGTGGCCTAGAGCACAGAGACTACCTGAGTTCAAATCCCAGCCTTGTCGCTCACTTTTAGCTCTGTGACCTTGGGCAACTATCTTAATCTCATCTATAAAATGAGGCTTGTAAGAGTATCTTCCTCATAGGGCTGTTTGTGAGACAAGTTAATCCGTGCAAAATGCTTAGAACAGTGCCTGGTACATAAATGTTTAACAAATGTTCTCCCGTCTTACTGTCTGCGTCTGTGCCAGCTCTCCCTGCCAGGATTACATTTCCCCCTCTCTCTGCCGACTTCAGCCCAGCCCAGCTCAACCCCGCCCCATCCCCCACCCTGAGGTCTCCCTGGCATTACCCATTCTCCTGACTTCTGTTAGTCCCCAGTGAGACTACACCCATTCTGACAGCGAAGACTGTGATATGAACACCACTGACTAAGTGAATCATGGAATAACGTGTTGTCCCCTCAGTGCCAGTTTTGTGACTGTGACCCACAGTAAGAAATATGTTTTGCGGCATGACACAGTACATGCATTTGTGTATCTTTAAATGTCGATCTCCATCTACATGTGGCTAAAACAAAGTTTCACACAAAAATATACATCTTTACCACGTGTAATCCATTATTCTACTTGCTATTAATTCATTTGGCTAAATGCTGGTTGCAACCCACTAAATTGATTTTAAGCCCTGACATTGGTTGTGACCCACAGTGTTCCCCATGATAAGCTGCACACAGGGTCAGATTAAGACCTTCAGAGGTCCTGAACTCTGAAAAGTTTAGAAGGGAAGGGCCATGGCGTGTTTACAGAGAGGAGGTCAAGTCAAGGGGAGCTGCAGTGGAGGGTGCGTGGAGGGCACTGGGGGCAGAAGCCTGGAAAATCAGGCTGGGTTTAGGAAGCAAAGGTCTTCAACTGCCACACAAAGAATTCTGGACATTTCCTCTAGGCAACTGGGAATAACTGGAAGTTTTCCAGGGCAAGAGGAGTATACTGAGGCCTGTGGTTTAGAAAGATCGCTGGGGTGGCTGTGGGGAGGATGGATGGATTGGAAGGGCCAAGTCAAGGACAGGGGAACAGACCTCGAAGCTATTCCAGGCATCCAGGAGAGAGCGGACGGATGAGGCCATAATCAAAGGAACAATCGGGAGAGTGGGGAGCACAGAGGAGACAGATGTGAGAAAACGGCTGAGGTTTTAGCTTCCATGACCCGGCCCATATGGTGCTGGTTACGGAGGTAGGTACAGAGGAGGCTTTGGGGGGAGAAAAGATCATTCTCAGGTTTTGATTCTTTCAACAAACAGTGGGACTGACACAGAGAAACTAACATTTTACTTTGTCAAGTTGGAGCACTAAAGGAAAAAAACTAACATCCGCTATCATTTCATAAAAGAAAAAATATTTTCTCCCTCCAAGAATAGGAAAGGCCTGCCTAATCCCAGAATGAAAGGCAGTCCTTTATAACTGAGGACATTTAGATTATTGAAAAACTCTACTTTGGATGTTTTTCCCATTTGGCTGTGACCCATTGAAAATATCACTGTGTATCATCCTAATTTGGGGGCTGTAACTGACTACCACAGATCTGGGGAATAGGCAGAGAGGTCAGCAGCTGAGATCCGGAGGAGTGGTTCTAGAAGTAGGTGGAAAATCAGAAGGTAATCATGGAGGCTAAGAGACGAAGGAGGGTTGAAGAAATGAGGACTTGGCCAACAGTGTCTTTTGTCACACAGTGTTCAAAGAGATCACCGGATTTGACAGTTAGGTTATTGGTGACCTTTAATAGTGCCCATTCACTAGGAAGATGGGGCAGGGGGCCACTTGTAGTAGGTTGAGGTACATACGAGAAGTTGGGGAGAGTGGCAGTCTATAGGCTCTCCTTTCAACACATTTGAGGGTGATGGAAAGAGAAGAGAGGAGGGAGGGAGATGGGAAGAGAAAGAGAGAGAGAGAGGGAGAGAGAGAGAGAGAATATGTTAGAGAAACAAGAGAACCCATTTGGGGAGGGAGGGGCCTTATTTTGGGCGGATAAAGAAGACCGCCATTTTATAATCAGCGGGAAAGAGCTGGTATAAAGAAGCTGAATTTTCCTGAAGAGAAGCACATCTGGAGGAAGGGCCCAGAGAAGGAGGGTGAATGAGGCCAAGGCCCAGGTAAAGGGATTAGCCTTTAACGAGAGGGGCACCTTGCCCCCTGAGATTGGAGGGCTGGAGGGGAAGGAAGTTGGAGAGGCAGGCCAGCTTTGGGGGGGTGGGGTGGGGCAGGG
>NW_027531290.1:94047-100214 GCF_008692635.1 Crocuta crocuta
TTAATTCATGTTTGAAGGCTTCTGTTTTCTCAGGGAAGTAGGAGGAGAGGGGTGGGGCAGGAACATGGTTGGGAGCTGAAGGAAGTTTGGAATGTAGCCCAGGGAATGTGGAGGCTGGAGCTGGGGCCGGATGGGGGACCACGCTTGACAGGGTGGCTGAGCAGTACCAGGGCCCAGCTGAGGTTGGTTGAGTCCGTCTTCCCCTGTGCAGGCTTCGTCTCCCTCCCTAGACTGTAAGCACCTTGAGGCAGCGTCCTCAGCACTTTCCTCTTTCTAGACCGTTCCTTTCCCAGGCAATGCCCAGTGCCATGTAGCTCGGAGGAGGCACCCAGGCCTCTCAGCAGAGCCTGGCAAAGCAGTCACTGACAAAACCCAGAAATACTACAGGGCTGTTAGGGGAAACAGGTAGGATCATAATCACCCCGACAAGAAGCTCCTCCTCTTGGCCGTTCCCACACCTTTCCTTGCCATCCTGCTGGCCATGTCACTCCTGTTCTGTGCTGACGGCAGAGGAAAACAGCCAGGCTCCCACTTGTGCCCAGCGACACTTGCAGGCCTTAAATCCCTCAGGCTGGGGAGAGCCCAACAAGAGGGGCCAGCAGCTTCATCTCCCATGAGCTGAATGGGGTGGTGGCCACTCTTAGGAGATAGCAAGACAGTCACTGTGCGGGGAGAACAAAAGCCACGCAGACAGGTCTAAAGGCTAACGGGGCTCCAGGAGAGCATGCTGGGAGTTGGTATGAGGGGAACCCTGAGGCCTGCTCAGACAGCCAGTGGTGAAGGACCACTAGGGAAGAAACACAGGTTCCCGGTCGGAGGTAGCATGATGAGTGGCATGGCTGAGGAAGGTCCATCTCTTCTCTCTTGCCCGCTTCCCGCTTGCCTATTTTCACAGACCATGGCCAGGGAGAGGTCAAAAGGATCCCAGGGAGTGACAGCAGGTCTGCTTCTTTCTCCTTCACGTGCCCTTTTCCTCCAGCCCTCTCTTCCACCCGGCTCCTCCTCTTAGCGTCGCCCCTCAGCTGAGCCAGCGGAGCCGTCCGAGCAAACTCTCATCTTCCGGAGGTGCATGTAGTGAGAACCATGACAGACTGATAGAAACTCAGGCTCCCAGCAGCCCTCCTTTCCCCCTTCTCCAGGATCCAGGATCCAGCCTGTACTTACACAATTTGGGGACAGAGAGCTTATAATAAACCTCTGTTTATTGAGGGCTGGGACAGTGCCAAGCCCTTGGGTTAGATGGTGGCTGGGCTATTAGAATGTTTTTCCTTTGATGGAGCCAAAATGTGTCTCTCTGCAGCTTCAACCATGGGCCTCAGCCTTGCCGTCTGAAGTCACGCAGAACAAGTGTTTTTTGCCCAAGTGTGTTCTCTCCTCTGCAGAGAAGCACTACTTTCTTTCTTTTATATTCTCACGTATCTTGATTTTTTACTACCCAAAGAGCATCAGGTCTTGTGGAACTTTTTAGGAAGTTAAGGAAAGCATAAAGAAGGAAGTAAAAATCCCCCATAGTCTTACCGCAGAAGCGACCCCGGTGACATTCTCTCAGCTTCCTGAAGTGAGGGGTGTGTGTTTCCAATTTTCCTTTGCTACAAAGCACAGAGTGGGGCTGGAGTTTGAAGAGGGGTGGGGGGCAGGGAAATAGCAAAGAGGGGCCCTTGAATCAAACTATGCGTTCTATGTTGGCATCTGATTTTTCTCCCCCAGCTTTCTGTGTTGATCACTATACTTCTAGAACATGATTGTGAGTGCCTTCTTCGTATTAGGCTGCAAAGACCTACCCCGATTAATGTAACCGGCTTCCTATTATGGGACATAGAGGTTTTTTCAAAGTTTTTGGACAATGACAAACCCGACTGTGACGAATACGCAAGAGGCTGAGTGCATGCCGGTGCTGGACACTGAGCTCTGGAGGAGTATTTGTAACTGGAAGCTTTCTGGCAAAGGCCCCGAAGACTGGCTAAGGCCAAGGACTGTGCTGGAGCCGCTAAGCTTGCTCCCGGGTCAGTGCCCATTGACCCAGCCCCCATCACAGAACGTCCAGGCTGGCAGGGCCCTTTGAGGCCGCTGGACCCACACCCTCCTCTCACACATGAGGCAACGGAGGCCTCCAGGCCAGGGATGGGTCTTCAGCAGCTTAGTGGCCTGGCCTACCCGCCCCCACCCCCGAGCAGCACACTGGCTCCTGGACTGGTTGCTGAGCTCTGAGGTTTGAAATCTGACGTAGAAGCCCCGAAACGCTGCCCAAACACCTTTCCCGGACCACTTCCTGCTGAGGCTGGAGAGGAGACTCGGGCACTTTTGCAAATGAACCAACCCATAAAGCAAAGGGCATGGACGATTTCAGGCTCACCCCACAGGCAACTGGACCTGCTCCATCCAGAACCTTCCTTTTTTTCCCTACCCCAGGTAGCATGCTTAATGGCAGGCACCTCACGTTAGGTCCACTCGGTAAATCTCTCTGGGGTTTGAGCCGAAGTGACGTATGAATCCCTCACTCTCCTTAGCCAGGTCAGCTGGCCCTTCTTGCCAGGAACGGGCTTTGCCAAAGGCCTGTCTAGCCAGCCCTCTGCGCCTGACAACTTTCTGTGGTTTTGGGTGCTAATGAGCTTCCCTCCTTTCCCCCCTCTGGCCTTGCTACTGCCTGGGGAATTTGCACAAATGGTGTGTGATTTGCCCCTTCTGTGTTTTCCTTTCTAACTTGGAGGTAAAGAAAACCCCTCACCCCCCACCGACTCTCTGTTTATTCAACTGGGAGAGCTTTCACACCCGGGAGGGGGGAGGGGGAGGACCCAGCTCCCCCTCCCTGAACTCCCGTTCTAAATCTTCATCCCTCCTCCCAGGTCCCCCAGCCCTGCACTGCCCTGAATAATTTATGAGTCCAAGCAGGCCTTATAAAAGGGTCTCCAAGGAAAGGCCAGAAGAATGCAGGAGGTTCTGAGAAATAAGAGCCCCAAAGCCTGCCTGGCTTCAACCCCCTAAGGATGGACCCTTCTGTTCCCACTGCCGCCCCTGTCCCAGCCCTGGCCCTGGCCCTAGCTCCAGCCCTCCCGCAGGCCCCCCAGGCACCTCCTGGCCTATTAAGTCCATCACCACTTGCCTCTGGACAACGTGTAGGTGGCAGTGGAAGGTAAGTGGAACTTGGCCTTTGGCAACCTGAACTCGGGCTTAGTGGGGTGGTGGGGGAGGAGGGAAACTGAAACGTCCAGATGCCCCCTGCTCTCCGTGGAAGGGGAAGGCAAAGTCTCACAGCCTTCAGAGGCTGTGCTTTCCACATCTCAGGCTGGGATACCTCAACTGGCTTCTCACCTCGCTCATCCCTCCGGGCGGCAGGAGGGGACAAGTGGGCATTGCCAAAGCGGAAAGCCGAGCAGCCAGGGCCTCGTGGTCCAAGTTCCTCAGTCCACTCAGAGGAGTAAAAGAGAGCCAAAGTCCCAAGAAGCTTTTGCCTGGGGGACTTTCTCCTTCCTGACCACACCATAAGATCTCCGTTTGCTTTTTTTCTGACCTCTGGAAGTCGAGCAGGGAAGCGGTGGGCCCAGGGATATTTCGGGCCCCTTTCCCCAGTCCAGGAAGACGGTACGACTCTGAGCTCTACTTCTTGGAACAGGAGGTGGAGGCAAGATATTTTCCACCCAACCCTCATTTATTCCTCCAAACATTTAACATTCCCACAAACACTGAGAGACATGCTTACTGTGTGCCAGGCATTGTACTGGGTGTTGGGGATTCAGACATCCTCAAACATAAATCTGCTCCTAAGAAGCTCAAGGCGAGTAAACAGATAATTACAAACCAGCGTGACAAGAGCAATGGTCACATTGTTCAAGCAGGGAGGAGAATCCGTGACCCGGGCTCGGGGTCCTCAGTAAAGGCTTCCTGGAGTAGACAGCGTCTGAGCCAAGTTTTGTAGAAGACTCTTCTGTTATCTCAGGGATTTCCAGGCTCCAGTTTCCTTCCTCCACTGATTGAGCTCCTCCTTCTTTGTCCTAGAGGAGCTTGCCTTTGGAGGCCTTGGCTGTCCTCTACAAATGACCCGCCAAGGCAGGTGAGGAAACTCATAGACTCGGTGAGTTTGAGCCCTTGTTATACACAGTCACGTGCATATGCAGCCATGTGTATTCACATTGACCCGGTCCCTCTCCATAGAGCCCTTGACCTTGGTCCAGGGCTGCAGATGTGGGAAAGCACCTCCACAGCCTTGTGCACGTTTGATTCTGGCTCTGGGAGGAGGGCAGACCTGAGGTTTCCATGGCAATTTGAAAGACGAAGAGACAGGTGCCCAGAGAGGAGAGGGATTTGGGCAGACTCCACCAATAGTCTGTGGTAGAGCTGGTGCTAGAATCCTGATCTCCCGGCACCTAGCCCCAGTGTTCTACCCCCAACCCCATCCCCAAATCTTTGCTGCTCAGTAGAATTCTGTCTCCTGGACAGTTTCCAAAGAACACAGGTGTTGGGACAGGGGCAGAAAAGCAAACAACCTCCAGGATTCTGTGCACTTGTTTTACAACCAGAACCAAGACACAACTCTTGTTGTGGGGTGGGGATGGGCTGTCCCCAAGGATGTCTAAGGTTTCTGCTAGATTATCTTACCTGTAGGTTTGTGACCCCTGATACAGAGGAGGCAGTTTTCTGGCCATATACTTTGACCCACATGCTAGTTTTGCTTTGGACAGGCTACCAGTGGGGCAACAGGTGCCGAAGTCCCCAAGGCTAACTGCAAGTTCCATCACCCTGTCAGGTAAGCTTCTGGCGCCAAGCTTGGAACTTGACATAGATCCATTAGCTCTTGAAATCCTCACCACAGCCCTGTGAAGCAGGTGTGGGGAGGCAATACCAGGATCATTCTTTTGTAGACCAGGAAACTGAAGCCCAGAGTGGTTAAGGGAATTGGCCAAGGCTGCCTTCCCTGCAGGCACCATCAATGACCCCTAAGAATGAGCCCCTAGGGACAGGGTTAGTGGAGGAATCCTTAGTAGGACACGGAAGACACAGAGCTACCTAATTCTTGGCTAGGAGACCTTCTGAAGTGGGAGGGTGAGAGCGGGATCCATGTCAGATTTGTCAGGTGCTGGGGTGGGGTCTCCCCACAGCTGTAGGCCCACCAGACATTACCTTCCTGCCTGGAGTCAATTTGTAACAATCCAGAAAGTTCTGTTACAATGCTTGCTTTCTTCCTTTCCCTTTCACCTCATTGCTGCAGGTAAGGGAAGGAGTCTAGGGGTTGGCTTCCTTTTTGGCCTGTACATAGGAGACCTGTCGAAGTTAGGCACCATATTTCTTTTCTGTCCACAGGCTCTTCTGGCCTAAATCCCACTCTTTTGACTATTTGTACAGAGATGGGGAGATTCTACTGCAGAACTTCCCTGTCCAGGCCACCATCAACCTATATGAGGACTCAGACAGTGAAGAGGAAGGGGAGGAGGAGGAGGAGGAGGAGGAGGAGGAGGAAAAGGACAAAGAAGAGGAGAAAAAAGAGAAGACAAATGAAAAGGGGCTGGAAGAGAATGGCAGGGCAACACGCATGGCCACAGCTCATCGTCCTTCTCCTCTCCTGTCGTGCCCAAACTGAACCAAGTCGGAGTCTGATTGGGGTTCCGGATGCTTGGCAANAGTTTGCCAGGAATCTCCAGATACAGCCCTCTGGGTTGAAAGCTGTGTCTTCGAGTCACCAGGTCACTCTGGCTACATTCAACTGACCTGTGAGCCTAGGGCTCGGGCACCTCATTTTCTGTGTTGCTGTTGTGTTGAGTGACAGGATCCACGGAGCTCTAGGGGAAGACCCGCTTTCTGAAGCCCCCCAGAAGCAGATCAAGAGAGCACATGCTCATGCAGAGAGGAACAGTTACTCTTTGTGTGGGGTGGGGGTCTTTGACTCCCCAGCATTCTAGCTGGCCACAGAGTCCTGTCTCCCCACGGAAGTCCTGACATCGGGCTTCACCTCCAGGGATACCAACATCAGATCCAAGCAAAGTTAGAGGCACCTCTCTAATGGGCCTTGCAGGAAAGGAAAGGTGCATCTAGAAAATCGGCTTGCTTTGGGGACCTCCATTTTGCCTGCTATCCATTGGGGGTCTGTGTATTTGTATGAAACTAATCAGGAAAAAAATAAACTAGATGATGTGTGCCCTTTTCCTGGAACTGTGCAGATTTCTTAACTGAACTAT
>NW_027531290.1:100282-100617 GCF_008692635.1 Crocuta crocuta
TGAAGGCACAGGCAGAGGGTCAGAGACCAGCTCAAGGCCAATTCATTGCCTTACCTGAGGTCAGTTGACAGATTTTACTCCATGGGGATATAGGGCCAGGGACCCAGCATGGGGCCAGGCTCTCTCTGTCGACTTGTGAAATCAGTTAGGCTTGATTAAACTTCAAAGGCAGCTTAAGAAAGTAGCAAAAAGGCTCCCAAAAAAGCAGCTTGAAAGTTGGGAGGATGGCTGAGAGGAAGAGTGAGAGGTACAGCCTCAGCTGAGCTTTGGAGATGAGTATATGTATGTGTGTGTGTGTGTGTGGCGGGGGGGTGGGGTGCGGGGGGTGGCAGAGG
>NW_027531290.1:100812-114151 GCF_008692635.1 Crocuta crocuta
CAACTTTATCTCCTCGATTCCCTTTGTATCTACCACAGTTCAGGTCTTCAAGCCTCTCCTGCCCCAATTAATCCGACTAATATTCTTGCCTCTGGCAGGTCCCTTTGCAATTCACCCTCCTCACTGGCCACCAGGTCACACCATGTTGTGCCCCTGTGTAAAACCCTACCATGGCTCTTCCCTGACTTCCCAACAGCTGGACTGATCTTTCTTTTTTAAATTTTGATCACACACCCTCTTGAGAATCTAGGGCTTCTCTCTTCATATATTCCCAAACCAAGTCCTTAATTTGACATTCTAGGCTGTTTGACAGCCTGGTTCTTGCCTGTCTCTTCAGACTCAGCTTTCAACAGTTGAAGCCTATGCTGTCTGTCCTTCAATGCGTTCATGCTTTCTAACACCTTTTGTGGCTTTAAGCCCCTGTCTGGAATGCCTCACCACTTTTGTATGTCTGGTAAGCCCCCATTCACCCAATAGGACTAGTTACTGTGAGGAGCCTCCCCACACCTTCCAGTCCAGGTTGGGTGCCCCCATATATTCAGTACCTCCTCTACCATAACATCTGCCTCTCGTCCTATGCAGTAAGATGGGGCTGTGTTTGATAGCCCCTTGTGACTTTATCACACAGCACGTTGCCTGGCGCAAAGGACATACGTACCCAGGGAACGCTGAAGGAAAAAGAGTCTCAGGTCTTCTTAAAGAACTACCTCTGACCCTCCACTTGCTACCTTCCCGTATCTTTGATTAGCTACAAACAGGGCAGGGTGATGTCATGTGACTCAGGAACAAAATGCTGGCCATATCTCCTTCTCCTTCCGCTTGAGACAGGCTGCTTCAGTTCTGAGCCCTAGCTGGGAAGTACCTGACTTTGGATAGACTTTGAGCGGGCCACCAAACGCACACGCTGGTGCCATCTGTTGGTCAAGATTTAACCTATTTCCTTAATAAAGGCCACCAGACAGTTGACCTTTGACCACTGTAGTTCTTTTAGTCCATTCTGTTTCTGCTTATAAGTAGAGTGGAAACCACCATGTGCCAGCTGTATGACTTTGGGCAAGTGACTTGTCCACTCACAGCCCCAGTCTCCTCATCTGTCAAATGGAGAAAATACTTCCTCTCAGGGCTGTTGTGAGAATTCAAAGAGACAATAGATGTAAAGTATTTAGCACAGCCCCTGGCACATAGTACCAGCACTCAGTAAATGCAGTTGTCATCACAATCATAGCTGGAGTAGTGGTTATTACTAATTTTATGACAAACATGAGCTTATCTGTAGAGTCAGCTAATGACTACTTTACTCAACTAATGACTGATTTATCTTGATCCACATGATCTCCCTGGCACTGTTTGGTTTACCAGTAGAAGAATCTTTGTAATGTCGTTTTTTTTTTTTTTTTTTTCTTTTTTAAAAGGTCAAATGTGGCTTCCCTCTACAGGTTTCTGACCCCTTTTTCCTAGGACAGAGGTTTCAAAACGTATTTTTTGTGCTTTAGCAGGAACACCCTTCTTTGGAATGGAATGCAGAAGCCCAGTATAGAAACCAAATGAAGACAGGGTTGCCCTGGTGGGAGGCACAATGGCTGATGCAGATTTCCTACCCTATTGTCCTCTCTCCCCGTAAACTAACTCCACCCTTCTGTGAGGCATCTTCAGGGATCCCTGGTTTTGGGGAAGATGGTTTGGAGACTAGTGTCCCAAGGGTTAAAACAAGATTGATTTGCAGCTGAAGGGGGATTAGTATTTTAACATGTTCAGTGTTCCGTTTAAAATCCTTGTTTTGGGTCCTAAGCTTCCAGCATTTCATAGCTCAAAAATTGCTCAAGTCCTTGTGCCATAGGTTGTAGGCATTTAAGATCCTTGGAATCCCAATATCCTTGGTTTTAGGGTATTATATAGCATAGAATTACAAATCCCTAAATCCCCAGGGGTTTAAAGACCATAAAGCCCTTGGAGCAGTAATTCTTAACTCAGAATGAGCTCCTCTCACTTTCCCTCCCCTCCTCCGCCTTATTGCACACGTGCTATTGGTCAGTGGCAGACATTTTGTCTCCCTTTCCTCCCAGTTCCCTGCCACAAAAATGGCTCCCAACCCCCCACCCCACCAACACCCACACACATGGTTGCCAAGTGATTGGAATTCACTGTTATGACTAAGAAGAGCCCAGTGTGAAGTGCTTTGTCGTTGGTGTATCCCGTCCTTGTAGCAACTTCAAATCCGGTACACAAAGTCAGGAGACAGCTCTCTGCCAAATTCAGTCTTCCCTCCAGCTCCATCTCAGCTGGTCCATCTTAGTGCCCTACACTTCCTCACCCCAGCACTAATGACTCCCGTATCCCCCACCCAAGAGCAACAGAGAGAGGCCACATCAGTTGAGTGTGCACCTGCATCTGAGCTGGGCTTTGAAGGACGGACCCAGGTAAACATGGAGGGAGAACACTTTCCAGAAAGAGGCAGCTGTATGACTTCCTTCATTACATAAATATTTATTGAGCACCTACTCGGCGTTAGGCATTAATATTATAATGATTTAAGAGCATGGGCTTTGGAGACAGGTGTATCTGTGTTCAAAGCCCGTATCTGCCACATGCTGGCTCTATCCATAGGTCCACTCTGCTCCGGTGCCAACTCAGCTACCAGCTCTCTGCTTATTCTTCTTTGGTTCTAGGCAAAGAAATCCCTCTTCTCTGCCCTGGTGGGTAATACCAACCTCCATCTCTCTCCTCCTCCCAAAATTGAACCTGTGTGGTGATAGTGGGCAGGTTTTCTTCTTTCTGCTTCAGGCCCCTGTTGCAAAATTGTTGCCAATCATACTCCCAAACAAGGTTGTTAGGTGGCTGGAGTTCCCTGTTTTGACCTGTCAGGAGCTTGCTGTTTGTTACTGTGTTATTCGTTTATTCCCAGGTGGGAAGGCTTGTAGCAACTTCCATGCAAGTACCGAAACCCAGGTACAAAACCTTGGCAAAGAGGTCAGGTGCTTGGGTGGCTCTGTTGGTTTAAGTGTCAGACTCTTGGTCTTGGCTCATGTCATGATCTTGTAGTTTGTGAGTTTGAGCCCTGTGTCAGGCTCTGCACTGGCAGTGTGGAGCCTGCTTGCGATTTTCTCTCCCTCCCTCTCTCTCTCTCTGACCCTCCCCTGCTCGCTTTACCTCTCTCTCTCTCTCTCTTTCTCAAAATAATACATAAACATTAACAAAAAAGAAAAACCTTACTAAAGAGTGAGTACTCAGTAAGTGGTAGTCACCACACTCTTTGCCAGGTACTTGCTATTCATGTTACACCCAAGATCTCCTATGGCACTATAAACACAATAATCTTAGGAGACGGGCACAGTTATTACGCCCAGTTATGCATGAGAAAAACTAAGAGTTAGCAGGTTTTTTGTACCTGGGTTCGTGTGCTTGCGTGGAGGCTGAGTCTTGTAAGCAGGGAGTAAACCAAAAACACAGTCGGCAGCACCAGGTCCCTGATAGAGCAGAACAGTGAACTCAGGCCACCATTTTAAACCAGGGGTTAGGGAGGAAAGGGGACAAACTGCCCATCAGACAACCATGCAGACATAGTTGGGGGTTGGTGGGTAGGTGGGTTAGGGGTCGGTGTTCCCTCTGCATAGGGAAAGCAACCCCTTCCACCACTGAGCCAGCCCTACCCAGAAGGGACAAAGCAATGGGGTGGCTAGGAAGATACGAGTCACAACAGCTGATCATCACTGAATTCTTCCTATGGACTGGGCACATGGCTAGGACCCTTACAGGGATTAATTCGTTCATATAACAACCCTGAGGGATGGGTGCAGTTAGGAAAACTGAGACTTTGGGTGGTTTTTAAAAAAAAAAAACTTGCCCCAAATCACACCACTGGTAATCCATAGCACTTTCTAAGTGCCAGACACTTTACATGTATCATCTAATTTAATACTTACACCAATCGTAAATTATAAGTATTAGTATCGATGAGGAAACTGAGGTTCAGAAAGATTAAGGAATGTGCTCAAGGTCACACATTCGTAATGGCTGAGCCAGTTTTTGAGCGATTACAGTACTTGCCCCGCGTTGCCCCGGTGATCAGCAGGACCAGGATTCACTTCTGTCTCATTCCAGAACCCTGTGCTTTCAGGCTTGGTGAAGGACTGAATCTATAGGAGGGCAGGAAGAGGAAAAGTTTCAGTGCTGGCTGGAGGGAAGTGAGTCAGAGGTTAGGAGTAATTCTGGGCCAGGAAAAACTGACAGATGCTGAAAGGTGTCACCGAGGGAGGGATGTTCGGGGCCTCCTTCAGGGCAGTGGCAGTTTCCCACAGGACTTGGGCTTCTTCGGGCACAGGGCTACCATGGGTCAGGGGCTGATGAGGGACTTCTCCCGTTCCTGCCTCTCAGAGCTGTGTGGACTCTGAGTGGAATGGGCCCCTGCTGCGCATCCTTCTTTCCGGCTGAAGAGTCTGGGCCCAGAGGGAGGAACTACCAATGGCCGCGGTGGTATGCCACGCACTGAGCTCAGCACCGCACAGGATTTATCCCGGACAAGGTTCGCCAAACGCCAGCTGGGTGAGTGGTGCTATCCTCATGTTCACAGATAAGAAAGTCGCTCAGAGAGGTTAAGCTGAGGGGACAGCCTGGGCAGTATAGCTGAGTCCTGTAGGCTCCTAACTATAGGCTCCTCCTACCCTCTACTGATTTCCCCAGAGAAGTCATGAAAGTCCTGTAAGGATGCACAGCTTTCCCACTCTCCTGGGCCATACATGGAAGAGAAGCTCAACTACCATGCAAAAGCATTTCTATCCCAATTACTGGGGACACTGGGGCCCGGAGCCAAGTGTAAATTAAAAGAGGGTTGAGGGAAGTCCCAAGAGCAAGCTGGAGTCAGGCTCTGGGTTCTTCACGAAGTCTTCCACCCCTGAGGGAGAGAACAGCTAGCTCCCCCAAAGCCACAGCAAGTCACCTGGGGTCTAGTAACAGCAGGAGATGCACTGCCCCCTAGTGGTCGAACTCGAGCCTGAGCCTGGACCTTTTTCACTAGGATCTGGAGGCCCATGTACCCAGAGGACTGTACCGCCAGCAATCTAGCGCCTGGTGGTTATGGGGACAGGCTCTGTAGTCTCAGGGGACCCTAGGTTCATGTACTGGTTCTCTTCTTTGCTAGCTAAGTGACCATGGGAAAATAGCACATTAGCCTTTAAGCCTCAGTTTCTTCTGTAAGATAAAGATAGTACTAATTTCACAGGGTTACTGTAAGGATTAAATGAGATAATACATGTCAAGGACTTAGCAGGGTACATAGCACATTATAGATGTGAGATACAACGGTATATATATATGGCACTGTTATTTTTTAACTCTTCCCTGCCATCTTAACTCCTCGAGCACTGTTCTTTTCTGACATATCTTAATCATCTTAGCAGTTTCATCTTTGACTCTTCGGGACTTTTCTATCTTGCTGTATTAGATCTCAGATACCCCCAAGCCCACTGTCTTGCCCCAAGGGCAGGTACTGTCAACACACTTAAGGCTTGTGGGCAAGACCTGGGCGAAGATGCATGTTTTCCTCCACATATACTTTTTAAAAATTAATTAATTTTGAGGTAGAGTGAGAGCACAAGCGGGTGAAGGGCAGAAAGAGAGGGAGACAGAGAATCCTAAGCAGATTCTGCACTGTGGGCTTCGAACTCGGGAACCATGAGATCATGATCTGAGCTGAAATTAAGAATCAGACACTTAACCGACTGAGCCACCCTTGCTCCCCTCTCCATATATACTTTTAAAGACTCTTGGGCTGTACATCTTTGTACTTCACTATCCTGTGAATGTTAATAAGCTTGCTTTACACAGTTTTTCTGCGTTTCAGAGCAGCTTTATATCCGCTATTTTATGCGAATCTCTTAATACTCCCCATATGTTCCCAATTTTCAGTGAGGAAATTCAAGATGATTGGAACAGAAGTGACTTGTTCAATGTGGCACAGAAAGTCAGTGCAGGAGTTAAGACTGGACCCCAGAGTCTTGTGTTGAGTCCAGTGCTTTTCCACCAACCCTTGCAACCACCCAGGGCCCTGCGCTCTGGCTAAACATGAAGAAGCATCGATAACCCAGGACGTGGCTTATTGTTTGGAAGCCACACCGCCTGCACTCTGATGACAGGTTTCTTGCTTCTACTGAGGCCAAGTTGAAACCCCAGTAAATGATCAAACTATGATTCTCCTAAAAGAAAGGACAGCAGACTACCAGGACTGGTGGCCCAAGACTGACACATGTCCAACACATGCCAAGAATACCATAAAATGTTAGCTGACAGGTTTGAGGAGAGGTGAGCATTATCTCCCCAGCCAAGCTGCATGTGATGCTGAGAAATTAACTTTTGTCCTGTACTCACAGCTAGCTTGATTTAGCCATTCACCTCATATTGGACATAGCTGTCAGGGGCTCAAAAGGCCAGCTCTGTCCTTAGTATGTGCAAAGACTGGGAAGTGTTGATGCATGCCACGAGCATGTGTGCTGACGGCAGTACCTGTTTGCAGGAACTGAGGGAAGCAGCATGTTAATAGCTCTCTCAATGTTGCTTGACGTAATTCTGGGAGTAGAGGAGGCAGGCTTGACTGTCAGTATGAGGGGCTGGCCTGCTCTCCAGCACATTGGCAACAGCACAGGTGCTGCCGCGATAACACATCATTGAGTGCAAGGACCCCCTCCTCAGCCTACATGTGACACCGAAGCCGAGCTTGGTTCTCCTGAGGGGAAAATCTTGTTACTCCCCCGTCTCCCGGAGCATTGGATCTCTGGGTGGCCCTGAATTTCTTTTTCTGCTGTCACTTGCTTTTGATGCTCTTATCGCCATGGCAACCCAAGACAGGGAGCCAGCATTGAAATCCATTTCCCAATAGACATATGTGAAATAGCAAGTGTACTCTCTCTCTCTCTCTCTCTCTCATTAGAGAAAAGGAACATTTTTAACCCTCTCTTCACGCTTCTGCTTTGGTCCATGGTGGAGAGGAAATACACTCACAATTCAAGGTGCTTGATATACGTCTTTCTTAAGTCTTCCTGCATAAGAGCTACTCATCTGGTTGGTCTGAGGTGAATCATTAGGGCGACTTCTCACCAGTGAGCAAGGTTATCACAGTGAAAAGCGATCAACATCTATGACTATATAGCCACTTCCTCCAGCTCTGGGTTTTTAGGTCGGGCCAGTTTGTTCTGAATATCTTAGCCTCTCAGGTTCAGATGAGAGAGAATAGCATAGGCTGCATTTTCCAATCCATTTTTTTTTTAACTGAAGAACCCTGAAATATAAAGATAGAAAGAAGAGGAGAGGGGTTACCAAGCATGTGCTGAATCTCAAATCAAGCCTTTATTATTAATGACATTTTCCTACTGCTCTGCTAATTGTTCCTTGTGCTGTAGCATTCCGAGGGGAAAGCTTTGAGAAGTGTGAGTGGTAGGATTCACGCATGAAAACTCCTCCTTGAACCCATAGGAAGGTTTGCCTAGGGTCTGTCTTGTCCCAACCTTTTCCTCACCTTCCACTGATCTCTGATTCCCTGGGGAGCAAATTTAGTTTGAATTCAAATTCCATGTTGAGCTTGTGTGTAGCTCTTTCATGGACACTCAGAAGTGATCTATGTAGTGAAATTGTTAGCCTGGGAGCAGGGGCTTTGCCTTGGGCTAAGAGTGACCATTTCGCCTGCTCAAACAGATCCATTCAAACTTAATTATCAAAACACTTTTGGAAAACTGAGGCACAATTTCCACAGGTAAGAAAAGTTTAAAATAAAAACCCATTCTTTGTAAACTTGTCAGATTTTATTCATGGTTATTGGATATTTTCTGAGGTAGGGGCAGTTTTTGTGGGAAAGGAAGAACACCAGAATCAAAAGACTTGACTCAGGTACCTGTTCAGGTGCTGTCATTGTTATCTGTAACATCTGGGATAACTGACCTAGTTTCCTCGTCTCTAAAATGGGGACAGTCTTTAGCCTAACAACACCACAGCCTTGTTGGAAAGGAGGCTTGAGTGCACAGTTATATAATGAAACCACTCTGAAAGTTGTAAAATGTTCTATGTAATTGCATTTTAATAAGCACCGTGAAAGGAACTTCAGTATAATAGTCTGCCTTTCAAAATGTAGACACAAGCCCCAGAAATTTCTGGAAGAAAAACCCTTGGAGATCTGGCAGAAAAGACATTCAGGGAAAATTACTGGAGAAACTAAAGTTCGTAGCTTCACTCCTAGAGGTAGCTCAAATATTTCCATTTTTCTGTCTGCTCAGCCTTTCCTGGATACTCCGTTTCCTACTCAACTTGGAGAAGCTGTCAAAGAGGCTCTGTCTTGTACCAAACTGAATTTGGAAGCAGAGGCTCTGCCTGAATTGCTGGGAGTGGTGACTTTTGATAGTTGCCATTGGTAATGGCTTACTGAATCTTCAGTTTATGCTATTTTTCCACAGGTAGGCTGCTTGCCCATTTGAGTAGAATGAATGTAGGCTGCTCTGAATGTACTCAGTGTGTTATGAAAGTGCACTTTTGTTTTCTATAAGCTACTTTAAGGACTCATGTTATTAAAATTCCAAAAAGATACTGGAAATTAAAAGAAAATTCTCTAAAATGGTGGGAAAAGCTCACAAATAATCCATAAAAGAGTTACTACAGGCACAAGAACACCCCCAAAATGGTAGGACAGAACCCAACTGACCAAAACATTTGCTGAAACAAAAAGTAAAATGAAGGCAGAGTCATTAGAAATGAATAGAAATGAAATTACTGAAACTAAGAAAGCTTCTTATTACTTCTAAAATTATTTTTTTATGTTTATTTTTGAGAGAGAGAGAGAGTGAGAAGGAGGGAGGGACACAGAGAGAGAAAGAGAGAGAGAGAGAGAGAGAGAGAGAGAGAGATGCAGAGTCTGAAGCAGCCCCAGGCTCTGAGCTGTCAGCACAGAGCCCAACACGGAACTCCAACTCATGAACCGTGAACCCATGACCTGAGCCGAAGTTGGACACTTAACCGACTGAGCCATGTGGGCATCCCTCTTCTTACTTCTAAAAAAGAGAAAGGTGGAGATACTAGTCTTTTTGCAATATATTATACACTTTTGTGTACCTCTCCCTTCCTAGACATACAAAACCATAAATAGTTCCATGAAGAGTTAGTTCAAAGGAAAATCCCTTACTACTGAGTAGAAGGTAAGAATTACAGATGTAGATGTCTGCAAGTCTTCCTTATATCATTTTTTGTGAATCTAAGAATATTACATTGCAGTTGGAGACACCACAACTGAAAGTATAAAGAAGAGCGTATGATTTAAAAGAAATAGACAGTGGATGAGAGAATTAGCCATATTAAAAATGCTTACAAAAACTAGTATCTGAAAGTGCAAATCTGGGGTTGGGTTAGGATGGTAACATTAGATGTGATTTTACTGTATGTTCTCTCTCTCTCTCTCTTTCTCTCTCTCTCTTTCTTTTCTTTTCCAAATGCTGCTTTAAGAGCTTTCACTGTTTTTAGACTGTTAAGGATTAGTCAGTCATTGAAAAAAGGAAGATTAACTTCAAAAGAGCAACGGTAAAACTGACAGCTTAATGGAAGCCATAGAAGCCAAGAGACAAGGTGATGATATTGTCAAACGGCTGGAAACGTCTTAAAAAATGAAACTACAGAGTCAAATTTGATATCCAGCAAAAATCTCTTTCAAAAGTGAAGGGAACATGCCCACACAAATATGTCCGATTGATCCTTTACAAAAGCACAAAAGCAATTCGATAAGGAAAGAGCCTTTCCAGAACATGGTGCTGGAAAAACCGGACATGCAGAGGCAAAACAGGAACCTCAACCCCAACCCCCAAGATATGCAAAACTTAATGCACAGTGGATAACAGGCAAATGTAATACACAAAATTAAGAAACATCTGGAGAAAACCATAGCAGTGCATTTGGGGGATCTACAAGTGGTCAGATAATTCTTAAACTTGAGACAGAAGCACCATAGCATGGAGGAAAAATGGATACATTGGACCTCATCAAAATGTGATGCATTACATAAAAGACAAGCTATATACTGGGAGAGAATATTTGCAAGGCTCATGGCCAAAAAAACGGTCGTGTCTAGACTACAAAAAGGACTCTCATAACTCTACAGTCAAAAACCAAACAATCCAACTAGAAAATGGGTGAAAAACATGAAGAGACATTTTATTGGAGAGGATATTATACATGGCAAACAAGCACATGAAAAGATGTTCGACATTATTACCTATATTAGCTGACTACAGCTGCCAGAACAAAGCACTATAAACTGGCTTCAACAACGGAAATTTATTTTCTTAAAGTTCTGAAGGCTAGGGGCACCTGGGTGGCTCAGTTGGTTAAGCATCCGACTTCGGCTCAAGTCATGATCACACAGTTCGTGGGTTCGAGCCCCACGTCGGGCTCTGTGCTGACAGTTAGTTCAGAGCCTGGAGCCTGCTTCCGATTCTGTATCTCCTTTTCTCTCTGACCCTCCCCTGCTCGCTCGCTCTCTCTCTCTCTCTCAGAAATAAATAAAACATTTTTTAAAAAGTTCTGAAGGCTAGAAGTCCAAGGTCAAAATGTTGGTATGGTTGATTTCTTTTGAGACGTCTCTCCTTGGCTTGCTGATGACTGCTCTCTTGCAGGCTCTTTACATGGATGTCCCTCTATGCACATGTGCCCCTGGTAATTTCTTTTCTTCTAAGGAAAGCAGTCAAATTGGATTAGGTTTCACACACGCACACACACACACACACACACACACACTACATAAATACAATTAAAATGAGAAATCTCAATAAGGTCAGTGTACGGAATCAATATCAATTTCCTAATTGTGATATTGTACCATGTTTATGAAAGATGTTCCCATTGGGAATTGGGCAAAGGTATTATGGGCTCTTTCTATACTATCGTTTACAACTGCATGTGAATCTAAATTATCTCATAAGAAAACATTTAGAAAAAGAAGGTGAACTGAAGATATTTTCAGACAAACAAAACCTGAGAAAAATCTGTCACCAGCAGATTCATACTAAAAGAAATATCAGATACAAATTATCAAGATAGGGTGCCTGGGTAGCTCAGTGGGTTAAGCGTCTGACTTCAGCTCAGGTCATGAACCTGTTGTTCATGAGTTCAAGCCCTGTGTCGGGCTCTGTGCCGACAGCTCAGAGCGTGGCACCTGCTTCGGATTCTGTGCCTCCCTCTCTCTTTGCTCCTCCCCTGCTTGTGCGCTGTTTCTCTCTCAAAAATAAAGAAACGTTAAAAAAAGTTTTTAAATAGAAAAACAAATGATCAAGACGGCAGCTTAGACATGCAAGAAGTAATAAAGAACAATAAAAATAGTAAATCTGTTGGTAAATCTTAAGTAAACATTGTATAAATCAATAATAATGATGGCACGTAAGGTCAACAATATACAGAGCATTCAATTATACAGCAACAACACCAAATAAGTCATGAGGAGAATAAATGAGGTTAAGTGGTTTATGCAAGAAGCATGAACTAGAGATACTAAGGATCATTTCACAATGACAATAGATTCAATTCAGCAGGAAAAGATAAAAGTTAAAAATTCTAATGCACACAGTACCCTAGACTCAAAAATTTTAAAGCAAAACTTGGTAGGAATAAAAGTGGGTACATCTGTAGTCATAGGACAATTCTATTCATACTTCTTTCTGTAAACGACAGAATAAGCAGACAAAAATTGGTAAAGCTATAGAACTGTGTTGTCCGATACAGTAGCCACTGGCCACACGTGATGACTGAGTACTTGAAATGTGGCTAGTTCAAGTTCAGGTGTACTCTAAGTGTGAAATACACACTGGATTTCAAAGATGCAGTATGAAAAAAAAGAATGGGCAGTGTGAATGGGGGTGGGGGGAAAAGGGCAAGCTTCAAGCCCTGCCCTGCAGAGACCCAGAGCCTTCTCCACGGCTCCCCCTGGCTGGACTCAGACCCAGAAGCAGCAGTGAACCACAGCCCTGCCCCCCGCCCCCCCCACAATCTGTTGGCAGCAGTGGCAGCCACTCTGAGCCAGGCCAGCCAGCCTCAGGGTCTTCAGGGCCAATGCCAAGCCTCAGAGAAGCCCTCAGCAAGCTGCTGAGGATGCTGTTTGGTGTGGCAGGACAAAAAGTATGCTGGCTACCCAAATACTACAGAGGGCAATTAGGAGCTTTTAGGGCCCAAAAAGGAGTTCTAGGTGCACGCAACTCAGCCACTTCTTCAAGCCATGGGGTGGTAAAGTCCTACACCTGGTATGACTGCTGGGGTCTCAATTGGACGAGATCCATGGATTTTGGGAGGACACAATTCAGCCCGTAACAGCAAGTAAGGACATGGAAAGATGCTCAACATCATTTGACATCAGGAAAATGCCAACTAAAGCCACAATGAATACCACTTCACGCCCACTAGAGTGGCCACAATAAAAAAGATAGACAAGTGTTGGCAAGCATATGGAGAAATTGGAAACCTCATACGTTGCTGGTGGAGATGTAAAATGGAGCAGCCCCTAGGGAAAATAATTTGGCAGTTCCTCAAAATGTTACACATAGTTACCATATGACCCAACAATTCTACCTCTAGGAATACACTCAAGAAAAATGAAACTGTATGAACATGCAAAACGTGTACCACAAATGTTCATGGCAACATTACTGATAATAGCCAAAGGGTGGAAATGATCTAAATGCATTTCAATTGTTGAATAGATTTACATATTGCCATATATCCACACGGGAGAATACTACACAGTAATGAAAAGGAACCAACTGCTGTTAGTTGGCTAACACAAGAATGAACCTCACAAGCTTTATAAGTGAAAGTAACCAGGTGCCAGAGAGCAAGTGTCATATGATTCTATTTATACGAAATGGCCAGAAAGGACAAGTTGGTAGACAGTAGATTGGTTGTTACCTGGGCTAGCAGTGGGAACGAAGATTAAGAACTCTCTTTTTTAGATGATGAAAATGTTCTAAAACTGGATTGTGATGATGGTTGTACAACTCTTTAAATTTACTACAACTCATCAGATTGTACATTTAAAATGGATGAATTTTACAGTATGTAAATTGTATCTCAGTAAAGTTGTTTTTAAAAAAAGTATGTAAAAACTAAGGATAAAATCCTGTAAAATGAAAAAAAGCTACATACTGTATGATTCCGTTTATATGAAACTCTAGAAAAAGCGAAACTGAAACTGTAGTGATAGAAAGCGGGTCAGGGTTGGTGCAAAGGGCTGGGGGTGGAGGTAGGGGATTGCTTCAAAGAGGTCCGAGGGAGCATTTGGGACTGATGGAAATGTTCTATATCTTGATTGCAGTGGTGATTATAATGAGTGTGA
>NW_027531290.1:114176-114775 GCF_008692635.1 Crocuta crocuta
TAAAAAAATTTTAAATCAGTGAAAGATTCTAACAGACTCTTCACAAAAGAAGATGCAAGAGTGGCCCATAAGTGCATTAAATGAGGCTGAACTTCATTAGTCATCAGTGAAATGCAAATTAAAACTACCATATGGAATATTACTGCACACCCTCCAGAATGGCCAAAATTAAAAAAGACAAAATTTAAGAATGCCAAGGGCTGGCAAGAATGTGGAGAATCAGAGCTCTCGTATACTGCTGGTGAGAATGCAATGATGCAGCTAACCTGGAAAACAGTTCGGAAGTTCTTTATGAAATTTAAAAAAAATCATATATACTCTCAATCCCATTCTTGGATATTTATCTTAGAGAAATGAAAACGTTTCCAAAAAGACTTGTACCTGGGGCACCTGGGTGACTCAGTCGATTAAGCGTCTGATTCTTGATTTTGGCTCAGGTCATGGGATCGAGCCCCGCATCGGCTCTGCTCTAATAGTCAGGAGACTGCTTGGAATTCTCTCTTTCTCCCCCTCTGCCTACCCCTCCCTGGCATGCATGCACTCTCAAAAGTAAATAAATAAACTTAAAAAAAAACAAAGCAAAAAAAAAAAAAAAAAAC
>NW_027531290.1:114815-115742 GCF_008692635.1 Crocuta crocuta
CAGCATATTCTTACTAATGGAATACTAAAAAGAATAAAACTTCTGATGTAGGCAACAGCATAAATGAATCTTACAAACATGCTGAGCAAGAAATGGCAGATATAAAAGGGAACATACTGTGTGCCTCAATTTCTATGAAACTCTAGTAAAGGTCAATTTTATAAATGACAGAAAACAGATCAAGGGGTGCCTGGGTGTGGGGGTAGGGGAGGTTATCCTGGTTGGGGAACAAGGGGACTTTGTAAGGTGGTTAAAATGTTCTATACCTGGAGTGTGATGTGGTTGTATAAATTTGTCAAACTCATCAAAATAGGCACTTTAAACGAGTGCATTAATTTGTATGTAAATTATATCTCTATAGAGTTTATTTTAAGAAATAATCAGGGAAATGCAAATTTAAACCACAAGATAACATTATACACTCGCCGGAATGGCTAAGATGAAAAAGGGCAGACCATTCCAGCATTGATGAGGATACACAGCTACCAGAACTCTTATTTATGATTGATTGGAGTGTTAATAGGTGCAGCCACCTGAAACCCATTTGGCATCTATCAGAGCTGAACACGTATGTACCCTATTGGCCCAGTAGCTTCCACTCCTAGACACGTAAAAGATATACCCAAAAGAAATACATAAATATGGGATCCAAAAGAGAAATATAAAAATGATTGAAACCACACTATAATATTCCAAAACTGGAAACAACCCTAACATCCATTAATGGTAGAATGCATTAAAAATTACAATATATCCAAACAGTGAAATATCACATCATAATAAAAGGAAATGAACTGCTGATATACTATGTGAATGAATCCCACAAACATAATGTTGAGTGAAAGAGGCTGAACACAAAACAATACATATTGTATGATTCCATTTACATAAATATTTATAGGCAAAACTAATGTGTGGTCTTAGAAG
>NW_027531290.1:115751-123696 GCF_008692635.1 Crocuta crocuta
GACTGCAGTTTTCTCTGGGAAGGAGAAAAGGAAATAATGGATGTGGGGGGCAGGAGGGTGGATCCTGGGGTACTGGCAATATTCCATATTGTGCCCTTAGGGGTGGTGGCATGGGTGTGTTCACTTGGTGATAATTAATCTATTTTTTAATGTTTATTATTTAATTTTGAGAAAGAGAGAGAGAGAGAGGAAGAGAGAGAATATGAATGAGTGGGGCAGGGGCAGAGAGAGAGGGAGACACAGAATCCAATGCAGGCTCCAGGTTCTGAGCTGTCNTAAACACAGGAATAGGGATATTTCTCCAACCTGTTTTCCATTTGGATAGTTTCCTTTTCTCAGAGGATATCACTGAAATGTGCATCTTATGTACCTTTTTAGATGCACCCTCTGCAGTACCAAAAATTTTTTCTTTTGAAAAATCTTATCTAAAATTATCATACTGTAAAACGACTTTCTCTTTTTTTTTTATGTTTTATTTATTTTTGAAAGAGATAGAGACAGCATGAGCAGGGGAGGGTNCCTGAGCTGAAGTTGGAGGCTTAACCGACTGAGCCACCCAGGAGCCCCTAAAACGACTTTTTCATTTGGTGTCCAGTTCTAAGAGTTTTAACGCATGTATAGATTCATGATCCACTACTACAATTAGAATACAGAGTAGTTTCATCCATCCCTGCCCCCCCCAATTCCCTTTATAGTCACACCCTCCCTGGCAGCCACTGATCTATTCCCCATCAACATAGCTTTGTCTTTTCAAGAGTTTTTTTTGTTTTGTTTTTATCATTTAAAAATCTAATAAATTGGAAGAAAAAGAAAACGTTGGCTAATATTATGTTTTTGTCTACTTAAGTCAGAACAAGTTCTTACACTGAGAGTAGAAGTGGGTGGTACATAACATCTGGGCAGGAGGAACTAGTTCTCACTGAAATATATGCCAAGGGAAATTGTGGAGAAATTAAAGAAAGAAGGGATAGAGACTTTGTGGATGCCAATTTCAGCCCTGCTGTATTCTTCCACTTTTCGTTGTTTCTTTACAAATTGGTAATCAGACAAAAGCCAGTATTTAGAATTTATCTACTTTCATATTGTTGATTCAGGTCTTGGCTTAGGAGAGGAAAATTACCCTGGGCATCTGAAAGTTAGTAGTCTAAACAGGAAGAAGAGAACCACAGCTAATTCCAGTTTTCAATTTTAATCATGTGTGGAGATTCCTTCAGGAATAAGCAAGGAAGTGAGCAAGTCTAGTTAAAGGGAGATGCTTAGGATACCATTAATCAGTCACCAGGGAATAGGTAACAACTTCTAATAAATGACTGAAATAACAGGACACAAAAAAGTCAATTCTCTGAGGTGGGGATGAACAAAATATTTCTCATGTCTCATATAATGTGACTCGGTCCTTGGCTCTTTCTCCTTTTCTTACTCCTTTTGAAAATGTGAGAAAATAAGTCACTCTTTATAAAATACAAGATTAACAAATTAGAGGGCCATCTGGGTGGCTCAGTTGGCTAAAGCATCCCACCCTTGATTTCTGCTCAGGTCATGATCTCACTCCGCATCTGGAATGAAGCTAGCTTAAGATTCTCTCTCCCTCACCCTCTGTCCCTCTCCTGATCTCTCTCTCTCTTTCTCAAAACAAAAAACAAAAAACAAAAAACCAACAACCAAAATACCCAAATTAAAACAATAACCACTATTAAAATAAACAACAAATAATGAAACGTAAAAACTACTTTATTCATTGGATTATCAGGGGAGCCTAAAGAAAATGCGCATGCGACTGGTGGGCTTCACCATTCCTGAGAAAACCCTGGAGGGAGTGTGCTATGCTTCTCAAAGTGCTCCATATGGCAAGGAGAGTCATACGTGGATAGTGCGGACTTGTGGAAGGTTATGAACTTGAGAAATCAGCTTGAAGCGAAAAGCGAGGAAAAAGACTGCGGACCAGTGAGAGGGCAGATGGCTATGTACTCCTTGATATGGCCTTTCTCCATTATTACTTCACAAATCTTGAGGAAAAATCTATAAATCGTCATATGCTTAAGTGTGATCAGATTTCCTTTAGAAGATGGTGAGGGGGGTGGTGTTTGGGGCCAGGTTCTGATTAGAGGCCTCAGAAAGCCTGTGTGCATTTAGAAGCAGAGAATGATTCAGAGAAACATAAGAGAACAGAGACAAGGGGCGCCTGGGTGGCTCAGTCATTTAAGCATCTGACTTCAGCCGAGGTCACAATTTCATGGTTTGTGGGTTCAAGCCCCTCATCGGTTCTGTGCTGACAGCTCAGAGCCTGAAGTCTGCTTCAGATTCTGTGTCTCCCTCTCTCTGCCCCTCCCCTGCTCGCTCGCTCTCTCAAAATTAAACATTCAAAAAAATAAAAATAAAAAACAAAACAAAACAGAGACAAAATCACAGAAAGAACTCTAAGCTTCCTGTGATCCTGGAATTGGCATTCAAGCCAAATATACTAACTGTTTGCTGGTGGCTAGGGTAGATACGGTGGATTGGTGTTCAGCTCCGCTCCCCCCACATTCTAGAGTGTCATCCTGTAAGTGCAGATGATGGAAAGTACGCATGGAAACACACTTCCCAGACTTCCTTGCAGCTGAAGCTCTGAACATGATTTAGGTTCAGCTAACCACATGCATGGGCATGAGGTTTAGAAGGTGAATATGGCTTTTGCTTCATTTCTGCTGCCTGTACTGAGAAGCACAGTGGTTGAGTTGTTTATTCTTCAGGAGAGTTAACAGAGATCCCCTGGTCTAGTTATTAACTACATGGGAGTCAAGAGACAATGATGGGGCACCCGTTTTGCTGGTGCAGATTGTACTATGTGGCATGTTTCTGGAACTGATAGCAACAGTAATGGCTTCCTGGTTGTGGCAATAGTGACATGGCTTTGGAGCCATAGGTTTTCTGACCTTACGGAGAAATAGCAGCACTCTGACGGCTTGGCTTTGGGATGTGGCTTTAGGAGTCATCCTTGAAGGCTCAGCTTAGCATCTGTTTCTACAGCTCTCCTAAATGATTCTCTAAGCCATTTTATACCCTGTAATAAATTGCTTCCTCTTTAAACTAGCCAGAGTGGCTTCTGTTCTCTGAAACTGAACCCTGACCAATAAAGAATGTATTATGAGGAGTGCTTACAGACAATAGCATTTAAAGAAAGGGGGAAACCCAGAATGATTAGATAACCTGATTGGATTTGAAAGCAGTGATGATACTGTTAGTATTAGATGGGATGTTGGTAGTCTATGGCACATAATGGTGAACCAATCAAATTATCACAAATGGGCATCTATAATGAAGTGTCTATTGAAGGCAAGGCTTGATGGACCAGGTAGCTGCTACTACAGATTATTTTGGCACTAATGATAAACCCAAAAACTGTGAAGTGGGATTTCTAACTGTGCTCTAGAGGCTTAAGAAAGAAAATGGTAATCTCAGGACTTAAACTCTAAACTCAAAGAACAGAGGACAATGAGTTTCTATTCTTTTAGCTCCTGTTGACCTAGAACTGACATAACTGAAAATTAAAGTCTGACCCTATGGGTTGTTAGATTACAACATATGCTGAACTCACAGTCTTGTCAGGTCACTTCTATTAAAGATAAGGGTATTTATTTGATCACAGGAAGACCCCTAGAATAGAAATAGGGATATCTGAGTGAATTCAGATGACTCTAGGCACTTTAGCAATGAGCCTTACTTGCCAGTGGAAGCGTGCTATTTGATGAGGCTGGTTCTGCCTTGCTTGAACATCCTGAAGCCTCTTACAAGGGGATGTCAATTTTCTTCAGGTACCACCCCTACCATCTCTCATTGCTTCCAGACCTACAATTAGAGTTAGGTCACAGAAGACTACAAGGGTACAAATACAAGTCTGAACTGGGAGGAAATAATTGCAAAATTTTGCTAATTCATAATGGCAGAAATCTGCAGAATATATGTAGGAATGTATTTTGAGGATACTATACTGTGGAGGAATGGATGTAATTTTAGATTGGGCCAAATACATATACACCTGAAGACTTACTAGAGATTCTAGATTCAATTACTAGCTTGCTGAGTTGAAAGTGGCCCTTTTTTTGCTCTGTTGACTGAAGCCAAGGCTGAAAATTAGCCCATATTAAATGAAGTTGATATGCCAGATATTCCTTGGTATAATATAGAGGAAATACTCCAAGGACTTAAGAAAATAGAAACATTGAAGTACATTTATGATATATAGGAGCCACTAACCTACCATGTCACCCAACAGCACCCAGGGGATGTTCTCTTCCCCAAGGCATGGAAAAATATATTGAGGAGAGGAGCCTTGTTGTTTTTGACACATGCTACAGCGGTAGTCTTCAGCAGGCCAGGGATAAAGGTGGGAGGCGCGGCCACTGAAAGGACCTTGCTAATTTCAATGAGAATAATGGGATCCTAGAATGGTAAAGACCAAGCAGCAACACTTAATGACAAGAGATGGGGTGAGCATGGCTAACGTGATAGAAACACGGCCAGAGACGTAATCTGAATGTTTTGACCTGCAGAGAAGTTTGGTAGTGGCTAATTGTTCTTCAGTTTCCTTACATGGAAATAAATGATCAGCCTACTAACTTTTACTTGATCTACAGAGCCAAAATGTGTCTGATGAACAGAGATCTACTTTAAGTCATTGTGATGGAGATTCATGGCCTCCCACTCAATTTGTAAGCCTGAGTCAGTTCACATACCCAGAAGCCCTTGAAGGGAAAGTGAGGTACACTTGAAGGACTCTGCAATACCATAAACATGTAGTCAATGTTCTTTCTGGCCTTCCTTTTTCTTTCTAGCCAGAGAGGCCTGTGGCCATTTACCAGGGTAACCATGACTGGGCAACTGGAAATGCCCATACTTTTCAGAGATTGGACACTGATGCTGAACTCACACTTATCCAGGGTCACTTAGAATATAATGAATGTCATCCACTGGTCAGAGTCAGGGCTTATGGAGTCACAAGGCAGAATTTTACACTGACTCCATCCATAGTGGGTCCAGTGGATCTGCAAATAATCACATGATTATTCCTTAGTTTATGACTGTATATTTAAAATAACTATACTCAGCAACTAACTGATCTACTGCATTTGCTCCCTGACCAGTGTAGTAAGGGCTATTTATGGTAGGAAGGGCCAACCAGGGTTTCCTTTATCTGTCGATACTGTAGCCCTGGAGAAATCACAGAGATGAGTGCCCCCCAAAGATATGAATGATAGTGTGTGGTTATATGGGAGGTGGGAGAGTGATTTCTATGACTTCCTCATTTAGCTTGGCTGCTTGGCTTGTGCAGAGGCATATGGGTCTTGGAGAATGATAGTTGATTATCAAAATTTAATCATTAATCCCAAACAGGATTTAAAAAAATCTTTTTAGGGGCACCTGGGTGGCTCGGTCAGTTGAGTGTCTGACTTCGGTGCAGGTCACGATCTCACACTCGTGAGTTCGAGCCCCGCGTTGGGCTCTGTGCTGACAGCTCAGAGCCTGGAGCCTACTTCGGATTCTGTCTCCCTCTCTCTCTGCCCCTCCCCCACTCGCACTGTGTCTCTCTCTCTCAAAATAAAAAAACATAATAAAAAAATCTTTTTATAGGTTATTTATTTATTCTGGGAGAGACAGAGATTGTGTGAGGGAGGGGCAGAGAGAAGGAGAGAGAATCCCAAGCTGGCTCTGTACAATCAAGTGCAAGAGCCCAATGCAGGGCTTGAACTCACAAAATCCCAAGAGCAGAAACCAAGAGTCAGCCACTTAATCGACTGAGACACCCAGGTGCCCCCCCCCAACTGAATTGTTTTTAAAGCTAGATATATCATAAGAAACTGCAGAACACTGGGAAAGACGAAGATCTTAAAAGCAGCTATAAAGGAAGGACATTACTTGCAGAGGAAGACAAGTAGAATTAGAAGGTAGGAAATCTATTGCTTGATACTTCTGGAATAGGGGAAAGATGTAGTTCTGATAACAGAAATGGAAGTGCAGTATAATACGAGAGGATTTTAAGCCGAGGAACGTAGCTACCAGGATAATTTGCATGTGTTGAAGGATCCAGTGCTACAGAGCTCCCAGTGTCACATGTATCAATCTTACTTTAAATAGCCACAGAAATGGATTCTGGCTGGTAAAAGCAGAAAAAAAGACTTTATTGAACTGGTAAGCTCATGGATCCAATAATAAGCGTCCACCCCCAGAAGGAGGAATAAAGTCTGGGCATCCGAAAGCACTTTAAGTCCCACCTCAGGACCAGAGTGTTAACGTGAAGATGGCACCATTGCCACCAGAATGTATTCTCCACTTTCCATCCTGCTCTGCGACACATTAAGAAATTCCAGGTAGAAGCACCGCATTAACCAATCCTCGGGCACGTGTCCACATGAGGTAGGGATTCTGGGAAGATAAATACCTGGTCTTTTACATGGTGGGTAGAAAACATGAGTGGTTGTTGGGCGGAAGGAGGGTGTGACTATAAACAACATGAGGGAGTTTTGAGGGGCGATGGAACTGTTCTGTATTCCAATTGTGGTGATGGTTATAGAAATATATACCTGTTTTAATATTCATAGAAGTGTACAGCAAAAATAAGTTACTGTATTGTAGGATAATTAAATAAAACATAACTATGGCCTCATGACTATTTGTAGAAATGAGGACTACATTAGCTATCACAGTTTCTTTCTCTTTAAGGTACACAATTGTATATAACAGTTTATTTCCCTACTTTTCCTTTACTGTTTTATATAAGGTGAGTTTGATGGTAATTAACTTTTTTTTAGTTCACATGTTACAGGATATCAAGATGGGATTGGGAATGAATTAGGACAAGTGGAGATCATTCATCCATGGATCCAAGGTAACCAATAGAAACTCAAATCTTCCCTTAGGTAAGAGGATTAATGTATTTTTGTTTTTATGAAGATTTATGTAATGACAGGCAGCAGCCTGCCATTGAGGCTATTAGCTGTTATGTAGGAGTATGGGAAGGGTATCATGCATGGTAAAAGAGGGAGATAGCAGAGATAGGTACTTGTAGTAGACAGACTCCATGGTGCAGCCCCTATGATCCCTGCTTCTTGGTGTACATGCCACTGTGTAATCTTCTCCCCTTGAGAGTGGGTAGGACCTGTGACTTGTCTTTAACCAACAGAATAGGAGATGAGACTGTATCACTGTGAGATTACATTATAGAAGATATTGTCTTGTTCTAGAGACAATCCTTACTAGATTTATGAAGTGGCCATTTTGGGGAAGCCCACACGGCAAGGAACCTTTGGGCAGCCTGAAGAAGGGGAGGGCAGCTGCTAGGAACTGAGTGAAGCCTCTAGTAACTGAGGACGGCCTCTAGCTGACTACCAGTAAGAAGCTGGGGCTTCCAGACCTATAACCATAAGGAAATAAATTTTGCCAAAAGCCTAAGTGAGCACAGAAGTCAATTCTTCCCCAGTTGAGCTTCTACATGAGAACCAGCTTAGTTGATTCCTTGGCTGCAGCCTTGTGAGAGCCTAAACCCAGTGCCCAGCTAAGCTGAGCCCAGAGTTCTAACCCACGAAAACGGTGAGATAATAAAACAAATACAGTGCTCAATGTCCATTCTAGCCTCTCAGTGTGCTTTCCTGTACTGCAGAGGCTAAAAAGCTAAGAGTATTTTCCAGATTCCCTTGCGACTAGGATTCTGGATATATTATAGGCCAATCAGATGCATACTCAGAGACTTGAATGGCAGAAGGGAGGTAAAGGCTATACTTGCTTCTGCCATTTCTGCTGGTAAACATAGTTGTGAAGATGTTTTCTTGCTCTACTGCAATTTAGTCACTAGCTTTTCGGTGGTGAGAGGTGGGATACTTGGCATCTCTTTTGCTGGTGTAAATCATAGCAGGCGGAGCATGGATCTGTAAGTAGCAGCTTTAGTGTTGGTTTTTCATCATGGTAGCAG
>NW_027531290.1:123805-126967 GCF_008692635.1 Crocuta crocuta
CCACTTAATTTATGGTAATCTTTTCCTCCTTAACTAATTAGAGTGAATTCTGTTCTCTGCAACCTAACCTTAATAAAGGATAGAAGTCTTCAAGTGATAGCTGAGTTAAGTATAAACAAAAATACATCACAATAAATAACAGTGATTTCTTTAAGCAAATAATTTTCATGTTTACTGTAATNACCTCATAACATATTTAATTTAATGTATAAAGTATAATGCAGCGGTTCAGTTTAGCACAACTACGTAAGATTTTTAATATTAAGAACTCATTTTCTTAACAAGTTAACAGTTATAAAACTATGTGTTCATCTTACTTCTCCTGTAGACTCAGAAAATAAATGTTTGCCTTTTTAACTTGCATTTATAATCATTTTACAATTCAAAAATCTAAGTATTCAATTTCAATTAATATAGGCTAAAATACAATACCTTTTAATCTTCAATATTTTGGTTTTAAAATCATATCAAATATTAACATATGCTCTTAGAAAGTATCTTTTTTGTAAATATAACTGACAAAATATTCAACAAAGTATGTGCAACAGTGCCTTTGTCTTTCTAGAGTTTACATAGTATAATTTAACAATCATTGCAAAATAGCAGGTGTATGATAGTTTACATATAAATTCTAAAATCTGAACACGTTTAAGCAAATCATTTTTCAGAAAAGGCATAGATGCTTATTTACCAACTCTATCTTTAAGTGGCAATTTTCTTGAAAAGGTTGACCACATCATTTTAAAGATAACACTAGTAAGTATCTGGCCAAGCCCAATTTATGAAATTTTCAAAGGGTCAACATAAAATTCTTGAATCTCTTTGAAAATAACATATTCTGTGGTGATGAAACCCTTTGTGTTAGGCCTTGTTCACAGTGGACTCTTGTCAAAGGCTGACTATACTAATTCCTTTCCAGAAAGGGAGAACGTCTTGGGTTACTCTAAAGAATTTCTGCCCTTTCATTGTTTCACATCTGAAAAGTCAAACAGCTTAAAAACCAAAGCCTTTTGTGAAGAAAGAAGCTCCACTGGATAACTTCTTCCCAAAATTTCCCAAGTTGATTTAATAAATTGCTCTTGTCAAAAACAGCACAGAGGATTGAACAAGTACAGTTTGCCTGTCTTTTTTTCTTTAAAGTGCTAACGAAGCCCATTATCTCTAAATGGACTTTCATTGTAATGACTGAAATATAAGCAGCATAAAATATTGAAATTACACATCTAAGACAGATAGATGATAAAAACTTTTTAAACAGACACCAGCAATTACCTTAACTATCTTTACACACAGATATACTTTATGAACTTGGCAGACTAATACAGTAATTCAGTCTATCTAATGTAGCTTAAAACATGACTGGTGAAAATTCAAAATCTAAAGCTAGAACCAAAGCAGTCACAAGCTACTCTGAGCCAAATGCCACAAACAGCAGTGCTCAGAAGAATTTCAAGTAATTGCTCAGTCTAAGGAGACACCTATATAGTTAACTGAATTGTTTCTTAACTCTTCTGAAGAGACTGGCTTTATCTGGCTGAAAATTAAATCCAATATTTCTTTTTATATGAGCCCAGAATTTTGGACTTGTTCTTGACTTGTTTTTATTAGTCAGCAGCTGCTGAACTGCTCAGGTAGGAAGAATGTACAAGTTACTAAAAAAAAAGTTTATTATTAGAAAACTGAATGAGATTAACTTCAAAAAGTTAGTATTGTTTCAGTTAGATAACTTGAAAATGAGGTCCCCATATGGTAATAATCACTTAGATTATTAAGGCTATAGATTTAAGAGCCTGGATTTCTAAACCACTGTAATAGGACTGAGGCAATTTGGAAAGTAGGATTTATTGGATGACATGTCAGCATCACTAACACTCAAATGTAATATTACATTTTCAAAATCATCACTAATTCATATGTAAACAGCAGCACAAACTAGTAACTTTTTTATTAAAAGTGATATGGTAGTGCCCTCTGGTGGTAACATTTAGCACATTCCCCTAATATTGCATATCACGTGAACTATAAAAAGTTTGTAATGGAGAATACCAAAAATTAGAATTACCACAAAGAAATGAATCATTGTGCGTCCGCATATCTTTTTTTAAACCTTCAAACAAATTGGTTTGTTTGAACCAGATAAATCCCTGATCCCTATTCCCAAGAATTAAGCTGACAGCTACAGAAATCTTAGTAAACTTGTCTATGACAGGCAATTCCTGTTAAAAGAGATTTACATCTTGGTTCTAAAACTTAACTGAGAGGTTTTTGCATTTTCTAGTTTCACTTTTACATCTATGGGTTTCTCAAAAAACCTCACCAAAGCCGGTTCATTCAACAAAGACGCAAGAATCTGTTCAAATGCAAATGACCACTGAGGTTCTTCCCTCAGAGAGGAGGGATCTTTCTTCAAGTGGCTCTCTGTTTTCCCCTCACAGGGTCCTCCAGAAGCACAGACTGTACCAGAGAATTCTTTGGCTGATGCTGTAGGGCTATGTAGTTTCCTTCCAACTTCTTCCATCCTGAGCAAAAGGCTAGTTACAACAGCAATAGCTTGATATAACGACTCTTCTTCAGGGTCCCCATGAAATAAGTTATACAGGGTCTTTGAAAACTGAATGAATTGTGACTGAAAGACACAAGTTAGAAATACCACATTCGATACTACATTTAGCAAAAAGAAAGAGAACTTAGAAGTAAACAAGTCTCTTTTTTGGAATTTGTTCTATTTAACCTTCACCACAGAGGTTACAAAAACGAATGATTAATCCCAAATAAATCTTGGTCCTAGAAAGATGGAACAAAATTCCATTTAAGTTTTTCTCATTTGCTGCCTAATAGCAGTACATTATATATGTATATTATATATATAATAATTCTTGGGCAACTTACCTACCAGCATTCCCTCAATGTTAGGTGGTTCTTAAATAGGCAAATTCCCCTATTTCCCCACATATGAATTGTTCATTCATTAAGCAATCTTTTCTTTAAAATGTTATTTATTTATTTTTGAGAGAGACATCGAGCAGAGAGGGCAGAGACGGAAATCCCAAGCAGGCTCCATGTTGTCAGCACAGAGCTCAATGAGCAGTTTGAACCCATGAACATGACTTGAGCTGAAACCAAGAGTGGGACACTTAACCGACTGAGCCATCTGGATGCTCC
>NW_027531290.1:127204-127582 GCF_008692635.1 Crocuta crocuta
CTACCAATCTTGTTTTTAAAGTTTATTTATTTACTGTGAGAGGGAGAGAGGGAGAGAGAGGGAGGGAGAGAGGGAGAGGGACAGGGAGAGAGAGAGAGAGAGAGAGACAGAGACAGAGACAGAGCACGCAACAGCATGCGCACAAGTGGGGGAGGGGCAGAGGAAGAGAAAGAATCCCAAGCAGGCTTCATGCTCAGCATGCAGAAAAAGCTTCACACAGGGCTCAATCTCACAACTGTGAGATCATGACCTGAGCTGCTGAAATCAAGAATCGGATGTCTGACTGAGCCACCCAGGCACCCCTCATTAACCAATCTTAACAAAAGAATAAGTTTTCCTTGATCTCTCCAAAGGGCTAGAGTGGGCAGCTCAAGTATC
>NW_027531290.1:127602-128192 GCF_008692635.1 Crocuta crocuta
AAGTGGGGGAGGGGCAGAGAGAGGGAGACAAAGAATTCAAAGCAGGCTGCAGGCTCTGAGCTGTCCGATATGGGGCTTGAACCCATGAACCAGGAGATCATGACCCAAACATGTTTCTCTTTAAGGGCTGAGATGGGACCCAACTAGGGAAATAAACTGGTTGGTTTGTTAGTTGCCCCTAGATAATCCATAGACGTTCCTAAAAGATATTTGTCAATTAAAAAGAAAAACTGATTCTAACACAAGAGTTCTATAAGTCAATCATCCTACTAGAAAAGTTTATCTAAATAAAAAGCAAATACAGGGGCACCTGGGTGGCTCAGTCGGTTAAGTGGCCAACTTCAGCTCAGGTCATGATCCTGCAGTGTGTGGGTTTGAGTCCCATGTCGGGCTCTGTGCTGACAGCTCAGAGCCTGGAGCCTGCATCAGGTTCTGTGTCTCCCTCTCTTTCTCTGCCCCTCCCCCATTTGCGCTCTGTCTCTTTCAAAAATGAATAAATGTTAAAAAATTTTTAAAAACGCAAATACAAAGAATATACTTAATGAAAATAAACAGTACCAAACTTTTAAGTTTTGTTTTTCTTCCTTAGT
>NW_027531290.1:128358-136320 GCF_008692635.1 Crocuta crocuta
TGAGGAATACTGTTATTTGACAGTTCTTATCTTGGTAATGTTCTGGGAATCTTCAGTATATAAACCAAAAGATTGATATTTATAGAACATAAGAACATAAACTGATTGAACAGTGTTTAACAAAGAGACAGATTTAGAACTGTGTCAAGTAGTAGTCATTAGTATTGTTTGAGCAGGTTCAAATAAAAGATCATAAGACACAAGTGTGTGACCTATTTTATTAATTTCTTATTCTTAGTACCTAGCATCGGGTGTGTCATCTAGTAGGCACTAAAAAAAATGTTTTCTGAATAAATGAACACTTCTAATAAAGTTGGAAATAGGAAACACTGAAATATATGTTTATACACACATCTTTTCTGTAGTCACACATGTCATAGCAGAGGAACTATTCTGAAACTAAAGTGTTTACATAGAAACACTTCAATTTTAACATAGAAAATCATTTTGGGGCATCTGGGTGGCTCAGCTGGTTAAGGATCTGACTCCTGATTTAGGCTCATGTCATGATCTCCCTGTGGGATTGAGTCCCATGTAAGGCTCTGGGCTGTCAGCTGTCAGCACAAAGCCTACTTGGGATTCTCTCTCTGCCCCTCTCTCATTTGTGTGTGCCTTCTCTCTCTCAAAATAAATAAATAAACATTAAAAAAACAGAAAATCATTTAAAAATTTGTTCCTACTCTTCTGTGCTCATCTGAAACTTAGAGATGATACACAGATTATTTAACTATTTTTGTAATAGCATGTTAGCAATTTTAGAGCTGGATACCCCCCTATTCATAAAAAAAGACATAGATTTTTTTTTCTTTGACAATACCATACCTGATTCATTCTTGGTAAATCCTTAATGCTTTCTTCTTTTTTGGAAAGCTCATCTTGCCATTGACTTAGATATGCTTGAATATCAACTTTTCCTTTGCCTGAATGAGTGGAATAAAACCATTTGATAGTGAACAGCTCACTGTATTTCCCCAATCTCAGAAGGAATAACTATGCTTGGAAGATATTTCATTGAGATATAAGATTTCACCATTAATAACTCAGGAAATTATCTGAATGTACCTTTTATTTCATCCACTGCCTTTCAGAATATGTTCTCCATATTAAACTAAAACTGTTACTTTGGGAAGGCTGGGGACTAGGGAAGATGTGAAGAGAGATGAAGACGGATGCATTTTTAGATTAAATAGTACACCCTGGCTTGATGACGTACATTTCATGTAGATGTTCTCACACATACTATTAAGTTTAAAATAGCTTCTATATGATGTTCCTAATATGCATATTCTGAAGTGTTCTATGGTGGCTTTTCTCAAAAAAATTGAAAACACTACTTAACCATTCATTCCTTTGAAGAGTTTAATAACGATAATGTGATTATTAATAAGTTAAGATTCATTGGAAAACTAGGTAGATATACCGAACAACCTAGGGAAGGTGTCATATTTAAATCTTTGGAAATTCATTTTTTTTTAACTAAATGTTACTCAAAAACATAAAAAGAATGATGGATTTTTAGAATGCACTTGACAGCCTTGATCGAAATCTTAAATGTGCTTTTTCTTTGACATAGCATTTTCATACTTCTATGAGTTTATCCTAGCCTAAAGAAATATGTATAAAAGTATCCTATAATGTAAGTATAAAATGTCTGTTGCAACACAGTTTGCAATACAATAACTGGAAACAACCTAAATGTCCATCAATATTGGGTTAGTTATTTAATTATGGTACCATCAAATCAAATGATGGAATACTCTATACCCATTAAAAATAAGACAGACTCAAATGTATTGACATGAAAAGATGTCCATGATATAACACAAAATTGAAAAAGCAAATTGTAGAGCAGTATTTATAGAATGTTTCTTTTTTTAATAAAAGAGAGACATCTATATGTCTTTGTATATACATAGAAACAAGTCTCAAAAGGATACAGAACAAAATGTTTTCACATTTACTTCAGGGTAGAGTTTAGTGGGGATATAAAGACTTCTGTTTAAATTTCTTTTGGAAGAATTATCTATTACTCTTGTAATTAGAAGTAAATATTTTCAAAACAGTAAAATTAAATGAATATGGGTCATTTACTGTAACTTCTGANGCCTTTAAAGGGAATCCACTTTGTGCCTTTGCCACTAACTATTCACAAAAACAGTAACTTAAACTAAATGATATTCCTTAATCATAGTACCTTTTTCAGGGCTCTTTTTTAGTGATTCTGCTTCCTTTACCCTTGTAGGCTGGGAAACTAGAGGAAAGGAAAACAATTGAATTTTTAAAAAATATTTAATAAGTAAATACCTTTTGAAAGTAAAAGAATATTTTATATAAAGAGGCACATATTATTTTCTTCAATTTAGGAAACCAATATTAGCTGTCATGACCTCCTATCATCAGAACACAAAGTATTCAAGAGATTTTATAATTGAAAGGACACTGGGGAGAATTTGTATGAAAAAAAATCCTAGAAATATACCACATTTAACAAATATTTATTTATGGGTGGTATTTTCTTCCTTGTGACCTACTTCAAACTAAACTGTATTACTTTTTATTATTAGGGGAAAAAAGGATGCTGGAAGTCAGGAGACTGAGCTACAGTCCTGATTGTAGCAGCAACTCATTGTGAAATCTTGCACAAGTCACTTCTCCTTTCTGGGCCTCAGTACCCTTATCTATATAATTAAGGGATTTGAGTAGATGACTTTTAAGGTCTCTTCAAATTTAATGTTCAAATGCTTAACATATAGCAACTATAAACATATATTAATCAGAACTTATCCCTCTGTAAGACACTCATGTTTATGAAAAAGAAGCAAAGGACACAAAAATAAGCACATAACACTTCCAAATTATGTCTTGGAGACAGACTCATCCCTGTCTCCTACACCTATGGTGATTTATAATAAGTATTCACTGTTTGAATAATAGCTATGACCTTCAATCATCAAAGATTCTATTGTCTCCACTGTATTTAACAAGGCATGAAAAATGGTCTGATACTGCAACATAAGTAGAAACAAAACGCATTTTCTTTCTAATCCTCCAGTAGAATAAACATTCTCCAAATGAAAATTGAAAACACACTTTAATCAGTCAAATATTTTGGGGGTACTTACCATGCATTTAGCACTGTGGTAAGTGTTATGGTTGCACAAAGGAAATATAAAGTATAATTAACTCAAATTTTACTAATGATAGCTGGGTAANCAGGCTCTGAGCTAGCCATCAGCACAGAGCCTGACATGGAGCTCGAACCCACAAACCATGAGATCACGACCTGAGCCAAAGTTGGACATTTAACCGACTGAGCCACCCACACACCCCCAAACAGACACATTTTTAACAGATATTTACCATGAAGCTGACTGAAATAAAGTAAGTCTTCCTTTGAAAGTTCATCTCCTTTTGAAGGGTCCTTAGATTTCACTTCAGTATAAGCTGAAAACAGATAACCCAAATCAATTTACTAACAATAAGGGACAGCAGTGGGTCCTATAATGGGGTCAAGTAAATCTGGGGGCAGTTAAACAAACGGTCTCAGTAAGAAAGACGTGAAGAAATGTGGAGGTGACACGACTCTACAGCAAATAAGAGGAAGTTCTTATCACTTTGAATTCTATTAGTTCTCTTACTTGACTTATAATAGTTTTCTGAGAGCCATTACAAGTTGAATAAGAAAATCTGGCATTTTGAAATCTCTGAAAATGTGACCTCATTTAAAATCTTCAATAATAAGGCAAACATGAAGTTGAGTGCTGTAACAGATACACAGTGGTTTTTCTTTGTATTTTTGATCCTTCTACTGAAAGTATATTTATTCCATGGCAACATTAGACATTCTACTAGTAATTTGACTTGACTATGTAAAGTCTTTCATAATTAAATTATTAGGTGGTTTTTCTTTGGTGTTTAATGCTCTGCTTGTGATATGAGTGTGTAAAGGGTAAGAGATGGCTTTTAGATTTTTGGTCTGGTAAAGAATGGTTCCTGGCTATCCTGGTAAGACTCAAATAAATCCTAGGTGTAGCTTTAGACAAATTATGAGGTGCTGTTTGCTTGTGTGAATTACTCTTTCTAAACTAAATGGTACTCTTGCAATGTTCCTTTAACTTAAAACCTAAGACTATTTTCCCAAAATATGGATCAGGACTGGGAAAGCCAGACTCTTAAAATCAGTGGAAAACACTGAAGTAAACTGGAATGGTATGGTAACATTAGGGGAATATTGCAGAATAGAAAGAAACCTGAGATTTGGGATCAGATCTCAGTTTGAATCTTAGCATGCAATTTATTAGCTATGTGATATCTGGCCAATAATTTAATCTTTCTGAGCCTTAGTTTCTTTATCATCTAAATTGGAAGGGTAGTACTTCTCAGGGATAGTGTGAGAATTAAGTAAAAAAACGCATGTAAAGTAAATGCCTCAACAGAGCAAGTGTTCAATAAATGGCAGCTTTTATTTTGCTTCCTTTTCCAAATGTTTAATATCCTTGCTCTCTAGTTTCTTTNTTTGTCTGAAGTTAAATTCTACTCCCCGATAACAACATCACATGTCAATATTATGCCAATATTCAAATGATAGGTAGTTCTTGCACAAAAACTATCATTAAGTTGACCAATAACTGAAAGGAAGCTTGTGGACCCATCTGTTACATAGAATGTCTTCTATAGATTTCACTGTAACTACCTATCAGCAAAAGTACTAGAAATATGATCCATGGGCCAGGCCACAATGAGGCAGTGACCTTATCTCATATTGAAAATTACATTATTTATTAAAATTAAATGTCTACCATTATGCTTGTTAAAATGGAATCAACTGGGGCACCTGGGTGGTTCATTCAGTTAAGCACCCGACTGTTGATTCCATGCCGAGCATGGAGCCTGCTTAAGATTCTCTCCCTCTGTCACTCCCCTGTTTGCTCTCTGCCTTGCTCTCAAAAAAAACCCAAAAAACCCCCAAAAAACCAGAATCAATTCCCGTACATCATTAAAGATTGTTAAACTCTTACCTGGAGGAATATGCAGCTTAAAAAGCAGCTTAAGCTTATCAGTGAAACTTCCATTGTACATTATATCTGTTCAATGAAATTAAATTACAAATAATCATGTTTTCAAAGAACATTCAATCTATTCCAGCAACAAACATTAATTAAGATACAGATATTAGCCAGTAATTAGGATTCAGAAACTTTCTGTTACTTAAGCAACATTTAAACAATCACCCAGTCAGCCAGATTCTCTCTTGCAAGCATATAAGTAAAATATCCTTTATTAGAAGGAAAAATGCTCTCCTGCTGATTTCCCTTCTCCCAACCTAAATTTTCTTTTTTCTTTTGAATGAGGCCTTATGCCTCATTTGAGCAGAGAACTCTTCTTCAAGGGGCAATCCCTGAAGTATGTTGGGGTGTCTGGAAAAGCAAAGGAACAATGTAACTGGTGAATTATCTACAGGCACAGTATGTTTGTTGGATATTTCTCTACCACTTTTCTAGGTTATGTGGTTGGATTTTTACTGAGGGGGAAACTCCTCCTGAAGCCTCCATGTGCCTAAGTGGGGCAAGGTAGGGATATTTTCTTCCCTCATGCTAACCTTTAAATCAACTATATCCAACAGCTTGCTTTTCTGAGAAGGTTGGGTCAAAATAAGACCAATGTACTTAGATTTAGCAAAAGGTCCACTTATTACTAAAGCTATTGATAATATAACTCAGGTTGATAAAATCTGACTAAACTGGCAATAATAGGCAATACTAAGTATTTCTAGAGGTACCTTTATTTTGCTTTAAAAAAGAAAACTATTGGGGGCACCTGGGTGTCTCAGTCAGTTGAGCATTCAACTTAGGCTCAGATCACAATCTCATGGTTTGTGAGTTCAAGCCTGGCATTGGGCTCGCTGCTGTCAGTGCAGAGCCTGCTTCAGATCCTCTGTCCCCCTTTCTCTGTCCCTCCCCTGCTCATGTACTCTCCAAAATAAATAAAACTATTAAAAAAAAGAAAATTACTGGACATCATCCTACCAATTGCAGAGGAGAATTCTTTGAAGTTTATAAGGCAGTCAGAGTTTTCATCCAACAATCTGAATGTCCATAAGGCTAGTGAGTCTTTGTTTGCAGAATGAGCCCAGGGACTCAACAAGTGATACAACACTCTAAACTGCTGGCAGTCAATCTGATACTGTTCCAAATATGGCAGACTGGGGTCATGGTACTTCAATACTGGACAACCCAAACACCAATAATAAGAAAAAAACAGCTCTTTCTATTAAAAACAAATAAAAAGAGGAGAGTCATTAAATCATAAAAAGTAATTTTATAAAATTACTGTCTTTTAAGCATGTCTACTAAAATAAAGATAAAATATTTAAAAGTGGTTGTGGTAAAATTTTGCTTAAGAAGCATTACTTTTCACTAGAAGAAAAACAACAGTACCTTAAAGATGATATAAAGTTCATCCAATTCATGAAGGCTCAATTTCACATCTTGTGATATAACACGTAACTTAAAAAGAATAAAAGCAATTTATAATTTAATACTTCAGTATTGAAATTCTCCTCAAATCCATTTAGAAATTTCCCTCTGCTAGAATAAAATAACTTTATTCTAACTTTTTAAAAGAACAACTAAGGTAAATGTACAAATTCTGCCCTTTAAAAAGGTTAAACATNTCATCCCTTCATAGCCAGAGATCACTGCCAAAGGACATCCATTTAATATCTATAAATATAAGTAACAGTATTCAAAGTCTCATTCCATATATTCCTCTCTTGTCACATAAACAATCTGTCAAGTCATCAAGTGGGGTTGTCATTAAGCACTTCAAAGACCCTGGGAGAGATGTGCATTCCCTCTCTGTGCCAAAAACACAATCCAAGAAGTAATAAGCTTAGAAAATATGTAATTTTATCCTACTCCATGAAGAACAAGCACCAATAGTACAACAATTTTGGTATTTATGAAATTTAAAAGAGTAAAGATAAAGGATAGAACTAATAAAATAGTGGAAATGAAAGACAACCCAGTACACTCAATAAATAAAACAAAATTGTGGGGATGAGCACTGGGTGTTATGTGGAAACTAATTTGACAATAAACTATTTGTAAAATAAATAAATAAAACAAAAAGTTGGTTAATTTAAAAAAAAGTAAAATAGACAAATATCCAGCAGGTGTGATAAAAGAAATCACAAATGAACATCACCGAGACGTAAAATGATAATATAAACATAGGTATAGAGGTCATTAAAAGTGTCCAGCACAGAGGAGGTAGCATTAAATATCTACTGAATGAATTCTATAAGCTTTATATCAATATATCTGAAAGCATAGATGAATTGAATAATTCTCTAGGAAAAAAATAAGTTACCAAAATTAACCCAGAAAGAGCAAATTCTGAAGAGACAGAACTGTAAAGGTAATAAAAAGTCTGTCATCTACCAAAAGGCAACAGATCCAAACGGCTTTATAGGCTCAATTCCTGAAACTTTCAAGTAATTGATAATTCCTGTGTGATCTAAACTATTCCAGAGCATATTAAAATTTAATTTATTCCAAAATTCATTCTAGGAAATGAGCGCAACTCTGATATGAAAACTAAAGTTAGCACACACACAGAAAGAAAACTGTAACCCAATGTTACTTTAACATAGATGTAAAGAACATAGCTAAACTATTTAGCAAAATTATCAAAGCAGAATATTAAAATAACACAACATGACCAAATAAGATTCATTTCAAAAATCCAACAGAAGAATATAAAGAATTCCTTAATATAACTTACTACATTAACAAAGCAGAAAAATATATAAATATATGGAAAAATCTTTTGATCAAAGTTAACAATATAAACTCAACATATGGAAAAAATCTTTTGATCAAAGTTAACACTCAAATATTAATTTTTAAAAAATGTCTGAACCTGAATGTATCAGTAAGGCTCCAGGTTAACAGGAGTACA
>NW_027531290.1:136433-143072 GCF_008692635.1 Crocuta crocuta
GTACAGGTGACCCTTGAACAACATGGGTATTAGGGTGGCTGAACCCATTCACAGTTGAAAGTCCCTGTATAATTTTTGACTCCCCCAAAACTTAATTACCAATAGCCCACTGTTGACTGGAAGTCTTACCAAAAACATAAACAGTGGATTAACACATATTTTGTATGTTATATATATTATATACTGTGTTCTCACAATAAAGTAAACCAGAGAAAATAAAATATTAAGGAAATCATAAAGAGAAAATACATTTATTGTACTGTACTGTATTCATAAAAAAAAAAAAGGTTAATGTGTAAGTGGACCTGCATAATACAAACCTATGATGTTCAAGGGTCAACTGTACTTAAGTTTTGGGGAAGTCAAAAGTTACATGTGGATTTTCAAGTGCACAAAGAATTGGGGCCCTTAACCTCTGCACTGTTCAGGGTCAGCTGTATAGCATGTCCATACTATGGTATACTATTCAGTATGTTAAGAAAAGTGAGGTAGATCTATATGTACTGATATGCAATAACTATGATATATTTCTCAGTGAAAAAAGTTGCAGAAAAAAGTAAATNCACGCACGCACACACACACACACACACACACACACAAATGGAATACTACTCAGTAATAAAAAAGAATGAAATCTTGCTATTTGCAACAATGTGGATGGAATTAGAGGGTAGAATGCTAAGTCAGTCAGAGTAAGAGATGATTTGATTTCACTCATACGTGGAATTTAAGAAACAAAACAGATGAACATAGGGGAAGGGAAAGAACTTTTAGTTCTTTGCATTTCTGTTATGTTTAAGTTATTAACAGTGAACACGTATTTTAAGTTAATATATAAAGCCCAAAACAAGGGGGCTCTACGCTGACTATGTCACAGTAACATCACTGAATTATTTGAAAGCTAAACCTAGAATCTTCAGAAATGTTCATCTTCCCAGACTGGTATCTCTGAGGACATGGCCTTTAAGCAAATAGGTTTACAGAAACAATACATGCTTATGATAAAAGCTCAAACATTACAGAAGGATATATATAGCAAAGTAAAACTCTCCCTCTTCCAACCAGCAATCTATTAATCCTATTCACCAGAAACAACTAATATTAACAACTTCTTAAGTACCCATCCAAATATTAAAAAGGAGAATATTTAAAAACACAGTTTTATAGCTTTTTTTACCTTGTCTTAGGTTTCCAAGGATAACAAAATATATTAGCAACAATAACTACTATGTAGGTCAGCTGTTCTTACTGATGAAGCACATCACAAATACATTATGCTTAAATGCCTGTATCAGAGCATTCAATATTAAAGGTCAAATAAGAAAACATTTTGGAGAAATCAACATAATTCAACTAGAAGAAAATAACTTACTTCCTCTCAAACAAATTTACAGTAAGCTAAGCTGTGGCAAGAATCTAGCTCAAAAGTTTAGTTATATTCATTTTCGTCACATGGAATGTTAATTTTTTAAAGGAAGTTGGAAAAAATGTTACTCCAATTGGCTTCCCACCCATAGGGCAGATACTCACCACATTCTGCTTTGTTGTTTCCTCTAGGGTCTGTATGACATACAACCTATTTCGACAGCGTAAGCTGTGTATATCTTCATAGCGAATATTACCATATTTCTGCAAAAAAAAATGATTTCAGCAGATACTCATTCATAATAAATATCTACTTTTCTTACACTTTAATTTCATCCGACTCAATTCTCAGAGGCCTTGGTTCTATTTCTAGCTATTTTCCTAACATGTTCAGTGGTTATGCAAATTTTCACCTCCCACATGTCAGTTCTATTTATTTACTGGAGAGAATTCCATCTACTATGCATCTAGACTAAGTACAAGAACATTGGAAAAATTCTTAGTTTCTGAGAATTTTCACCTTTTTATATGGTGATAGATACTTATAAGTGGTGAAAGCAAGTGAGAATCATTTCATTTAAAGAATAGCAAACTGAAGCCAGTGAGGCTATATGACCAAGGAAGAGTTCATAGAACTCATTTTTATATAATGGAACACTACTCAGCCATAAAAACAAAGAAATATTGCCATCTGCAACACATGGATGGACCCTGAGGGTATTATGCTAGGTGAAATAGGTCAGATAAAGACAAATACCATATGATTTCACTTATAAGTGGAATCTAATAAACATAACCCAAACTCACAGATGCAGAGAATAGAGCAGTAGTTGCCAGAGTAGAGGGAAGTCGGAGGGGGACAAAATGGGTGCAGGGGATCAAGAGGTACAAAGTTTCAGTTATAAAGTAAGTCCATGGAGATATAAAGTACAGCATGGGGAATATAGTCAATAATATTGTATTAACTCTGTATGGTGACAGATGATAACTACACTTACTATAGTGATCAGTTCACAATGTATACAAATGTTGAATCAATGTGTTGCACAGATGAAATTAATATAATATTGTATAACAATTATACCTCAGCAAAATAAATAAAATGAAGTTGGATTTTAAATTATGTCTTTAGCTGTATTATCATCTTACTCTTGATATACCACTAGAGATATAATTGTAGTACTGATCATTTAAACTATGCTATGTAATTATATTTGTGGTATAAAAAAAACTTACCTCATTTGACTCTCTAATCAAATCTGTAATATCCACTTTAATATGACTGCTTTTCTCATCACTCACATTTGAACCCTGCTGAACACTTGAAGGCAATGGGCTATCCTTATTAGTGACACTGTCAAAGAACCTATCCAAAAGTGACGGTAATACAAGAATTAGTGGAAGTAAAATGCAGAGAAAATGACAACTAATTTCTCCCTAGTTAGAGGTTAATGTCAACTGAGAGGACAAACAGTGGTCTTATGAAGAAGTGGAATCTGAAGACGGTTAGGAATTAGGAAGAGAGGGGAATGGGATGGTGAAGAAATTATTTCATAGGCAGAGAGGAGAGCATGAGGAAAGCAAATAGGCTTAGAGAGTACTCAGCAAATACCACATAGCCTAGTAAGGATAGAATACAGGATATGTACAGGCATGTAAAGAGAAATAAGAAAGATACATTGAGGCCCTAACACAGAGTGTTCTGAATGCCATAGTGCTTATGTTTTATTCTGTACAAAATGGTATTTGAAGCATCCTTACAATTGTGACCCAAATATTCATTCATTTAACATATATACACACACACGTGCTCCAATATAAAATAACATTCACAGAAAAAGTACTGGGAAAATAAAGCTCAGCCTACCTGATTGAAACTACTTGAAAACCAGAATGATCTCCCCCACTGGATATTTAACATTATCAACTACTCTTCCCCTTCAAACTATTTTTACACAACAATACTTTATAGCTCAAACTGGGACTATGAAAAGTCCCAGCATACTGAATCAACAATATTAGTGTAAATGTGTATGTTATCAAGTGACTTATTTCAGAGGGATTTACTCTCATTATATCTTATTTTGAAACAGAGAAGTGGACATTAGTCCTAGATTTTTTATTCAACTAGCTTTGTGACACTGGGAAAATTGTTTAAAGCTTCTAGGGCTCAGTTTCCTCATCTGTAAAATAAGGGGACTGAACAAGATAATCTCCAAAGGGCTCTCCAGATTTAAATGTTGTGATTCTGACAGTACCTGTTTAAAGTTGTCACAGCTTCAGCATCATCTTTACATGTGAGCAGTTTGTCTAAATTATAGTCAAGTATTGCCAATCCCAGTTGTAAAATGGCCTTTATTCCATCATAGAAGAAACAGTCCACCACATTCACTGCACTTTCAATAGGCAGCACACTAATAAAAAGTGTGAGGAACCAGGAGAGAGAAACTGAGGAAAAGAATGTCATATCGGTCATATGTTCTGTCAGCTGGGGAAAGTGATCCCTGATAAGTTCTTCAAAAACTGCCTGATCCACCAAGGCACCTGATGAACATAAAAAGAAGTTTAAAAATGAACACCCTTCAAAAGGATTCGTTTCTGATACCTTCCCACTTATTAGTATGACAATATATCTCCTTTCTATTCCTTTAATTATAAACTTCTTCAGTGCCTTTCCTATATTTCACACATCTCTTTATCTGCTAGTAAAGTGTCATGAATCAAGAAGCACTAGAGAAACTCAGTTCAAATTCATTTGAACAGTAATTTATTGAATCTTTATTATGTGCAGAAACCTGTAATAGGCACTGTAAGAGATACACAAATAATGAAATACCCTCATCTTCAAAGAGCTTAATATCTAGAACTTCAGATAAATACTAAAATGAATAAATACAAATAACTATAATGAAAGAACTTTAGATAAATACACAAATAACTATAATGAAAGAATGAAATACAATCAGTAACCCAGCCATGATAGTGAAGGCATGTGAGGGTACAAAGTAGAAACCACCTATGGCTTTAAGGTAGAGTATCAAAATCTATAAATATTTGATGACTGAAGAAAATATTATATCATTAACAAACTAAGAACTTGACCCTTCTTTTAAATCTTGAAAATATCAATGCAATTCATATAAATGTAGAGATTTCAAGCTGGTTAAAGCTATCTCTCATTAAGAAACTATTCGGGGCACCTGGGTGGCTCAGTCAGTTAAGCGTCCAACTTCGGCTCAGGTCATGATCTCACAGCTCATGAGTTCGAGCCCTACATCGGGCTCTGTGCTGACAGCCAGCTCAAAGCCTGGAGCCTGTTTCAGATTCTGTATCTCCCTCTCTCTGTGACCCTTCCTTGCTTACACTGTCTCTGTCTCTGTCTCTCTCTTCTCTTCTCTTCTATCTCTCTCTCAGAAATAAATAAAACATCTAAAAAAAAAAATGTTCCAGTAGCTCTGGATGCTTCAGATCACCATTGTTTCAGCAATACAGAGATGGTAAACTTAAAATTTCTACTTCTTATTTATTAAGAAACAAACCAGGCATTTCATCTTTAAAAAGCAATGTATTAAACAATCTTTCCAATCATATTCAGTACAAAAAGCTCTTCTGGTGAGCTTATCAGTGAATGTGACATTTTGATACTGCTTGCATTTTGTGTATTTCAATACCTAATTGATCAGTTCATCCACTTGATACATAATTATAAGAGACATATAAATTGTTCAGAAAAAAAATATGTGCTTATATATGGGATATGTGTGTGTGTGTGTGTGTGTGCGCGCGCATGCACGCACGCACTTACCAATGATTCGACGGTTAAAATAATCAGGTAACATCCGTTCACACACAGCAACTAGAAGCCAAAAAGCTTCTTCCTCTTTTGCATACAGAAGCAGCACTGAAGTTAAAATGTTCATTGCCTAAAATTGNCCATGAAAGACTCTTGAATACTGAGAACAAACTGAGGGCTGATGGGGGTGGGGAAGAGAAGGGAGGTGATGGGCATGGAGGAGGGCACTTGTTGGGATGAGAACTGGGTGTTATATGTAAACCAACTTGACAATAAACTACAAAAGCAAAAAACAACAATATGAAAAGTAATCATAATGAAAACATAAGAACTCTGAGCCAGTCCAAAGCAAAACATGGTAAAGTCTGGCTAACATTTGCAATCAGTTACTTTATACAGTGAATTCAAAGATAAAGCAGTAATATGAATATAGAACAAAATAAGTAAAATCTCTATAATTTTAGACTAAATTCAATGAGTAAAATATCTTAATTATTGCAAATCTGGGAAAAAACATAATTTTCAAAAACATATTAAAATTGGAGAAACAAACTTCATCTGTATTTTCACTACCTATAGGAGAATATCCCGTAGATGTCAATCATTCTAAATTGTGTTCAAAGCTAAACACCTTTCCTCATTTAATAGGATTCTCTTCTTTGCTATCCTAATTTTGATCATGCTCGAAACCCTTTATCTGCCACATCCAACGTGTTTTTATAGCTTGGTTTCTTCTTATAAAATGTCTTTTTGATCTGCTTTATCCTCTTCATTCCACCCTTTCTCTTTGTAATCTATCTTGCAAACAAATGTCAGACAATTACTTCTATACAACATTTGGATCTCCCGTATCCTACCTACTCAGAGACCACCAATGTTAATAAGTTGTACTGTGTGTGTGTGTGTGTGTGTGTGTGTGCACGCATGCTTTCCTTCCTTTACCCCTTCTAAAGTTTGATTTTTTTCACTTACCATGATATTATACATTCTCAATGCCATTAAATAATTCTTCTAAATCTGTGTATTTAATGACTATGAAATAATCTGGTAAGTTGAATATACTATTATTTAACCATTCTAATATTGTTGGACATTTAGCTTGAATCCAATTTTTCACTACTATATGTACCACTGCAATGAATGTCTTTGTATACAAATCTTCAAGTGTGTTTTTCTTTTCTCAGAAAAGATATGAAAGTATTTAGTCAAAGAACACTATCTCTAAATGACATGATATTATTACCAAATTGTACTCCAGAAAGATTATACCAATTTATATTCCTGATCAATAGTGTTTGAATGTTTATTTCACTGCTCCTTTGCCAATACTAAGTACTAAGAATTGTAATAATTATAATTGTCCTTGTTGATTTGATGGTGAAAATGGTATTTCATAGCTTTAATTTGAATTTTTTGACACCAAACTTTCTCTTTTTTACATTTTATCAATCCATCTGTATTTTTGGTTCTATGACTAATCT
>NW_027531290.1:143089-147365 GCF_008692635.1 Crocuta crocuta
TCAAGTTTAGTTTTTACCCCACCAATTTTCCTGTGCAAGAAGCCACAATGGCTTAGTTGTTTAAGCATCCAACTTCAGCTCAGGTCATGATCTCATGGTCTGCAGTCCATGCATTCAAGCCCTGCGTTGGGCTCTGTGCTGACAGCTCAGAGCCTGGAGCCTGCTTCAGATTCTGTGTCTCCCTCTCTCTGCCCCCTCCCTGCTTGTGCACTTTCTCTCAAAATAATAAATAAACATTAAAAATTAAATAAAAGAAGCCATAATGGGAGGGGACATCAGTGGAAATGGCAGAGTTAAGGCCCTCTGAAAATGCTCTCCTTTATATAAGAAACAAGAACACTAGCAAATAGGGGCACCTGGGTGGCTTAGTCGGTTAAGCGTCTGACTTTCGCTTAGGTCATGATCTCCCAGTTCGTGGGTTCGAGCCCCGCGTCAGGCTCTGTGCTGACTGCCAGCTCAGAGCCTGGAGCTTGTTTCAGAGTCTGTGACTCCCTCTCTCTCTGACCCTCCCCTGCTCACGCTGTCTCTCTCTATCTCTCCTAGAAATAAATAAAACATTAAAAAAAAAAAAACATTGGCAAATATTGTCAGAATCAATTTTTCAGAACTCTGAAAATTAACCAAACTCTTATAACAACTCAGAAAGCATTTATTTAATAAAATGGCTGAATCTCAGTAAAAACAGTGAGATCTCTGACATTTTAAATTCCCTGATACCCATACCCACTGCTCAGTTCCACAGTAGCCTTAAAAACCAACACTCCAGCAATCATGGTAAAAACACCTAGCAGTCACTGTAGGGACCAGACAGGGGCTGGAGCTCCTTCAGAGCCCTATTTCCACATAACTGTCATTATTTGACCTGTCTGGCGGTTTCCACATGAAGACTCCACTCACAAGGCTGTGTTTATTTGACCTGACACAGAGTTCATGGTACATAATCCTTTCTCTCAGAGTGTTTGTTGAAAACAATTGGAGGCATTTGTTGAACATGTGGCTTGCTAAGGCAGTGAATAAAAGTTGAATCAAGTAATAGGCTAATAAAGGGTTAAAATGAAAATCTGGGGAATGAGATATCCATAGAGGGCTTTGTAAACCTCTGAGAAATTCCTGGGAATCTAGAAGGCCATGTGCATGATATGGGTTTATGCATGCCCAGAGCTGTGTGTATGCTCAAGAAAGAAAAGAAAAGGCCCTAAGCTCTCACCTCTGGTTAATCTTGAAGTTCTTCACAAGTAGGACATGATAGGATAGAAAAATAGGGAAAAAAAAAATCAACAAAACCAAAAGTTGGTTCTTTGAAAAAATTTTTAAAAAACTGAAAAAAAAAAAAAAAACCAAAACACCTTGAAATACCTTTAGGTAGCCTAACCAAAAAAATAGAAAACAGACAGAAAAGACTCAAATTATTAAAACTGGGAAACTGAGAACATTACTACCAATCGTAACAGAAATAAAAAGGATTATAAGGGAATATGCTAACAAATGAGATAACCTAGTTATAAAATGGTTAATGAGATAATCTAGACATAAAATGGTTAATTCCTAGAAAAACACAAACTACCGAGACCAATTCAAGGAGAAACAGAAAAATCTGAATAGACCTATAAGAAGTAGAGACCAAATTAGTAATGAAATAATTTCCTGCAAAGAAGACTCTAGAACAAATGACTTCACTAGCAAATTCTACCAAACATTTAAAGAATTAACATCAATCCCTTATAAACTCTTCAGAAAATAGGAGGAAGAAATACTATCCACCTTATTCTATGAGGGAGGCCCTGATATTAAAATCAAAAAGGTATCTCAAGAAAACTATGTATCAGTTTATTTTATGAATATAAATGTAAAAATCCTAAACAAAATACTAGCAAACTGAACCCAATTACACAGAAAAAGGATTATACAACCAAGACCCAGGGAGATTTATCTTGGAAATACAAGGAGGGTCAACATATGAAAATAAATCAATATAATACAGGACATTAACAGAATAAAAGGAAAAAAACCACATGATTATCTCAATAGACAAAGAAAAATGGTTTGACAAAATCCAACACCTTTTCATGATAAAAACACTCAACAAACTAGGAACATATGAGAACTTCCTCAACTAGTCCCATCAATAATGAGTCAGTACAGCTCACATGGCTTCTTGATCAAAAGTAATAAATTCAGACTTTTCCCAGGCTTGAAAGATTCTCCATGATCTTGTCCCACACAAACTTATTTACTTCTTGATTCTAACATAAATCTAGCCAGTCTGATCTCCATGGCAGGCTTATTCTCACATGAATGGTATTGCTCATATTGTTACTTTAACTCAGAATAATTTTCCTTGTGCCCTCCATGTTTCTAACTTTGCTCTCATCTTTTAGAAGTCAAAAGAAAGTGCCACCTACTTTGAAGGTGCCTCTACACTACTATAGATAACATTGCAGATTCTGAGTGTAAGTTCTTTGAGAAAAGAAGTGCTACACTTTTTTTTTTTAACCTCTCAGAGATCCTAAAATATGCTAAACACTTGTAATTTAGGTGATCCATTCACTTAAATAGCTTTTCAAAAAAATTCTCTATTGATAAGATTTAATGAATAGATAGGATTGATACATAATCATTGTAAGTGCTCAGCCCACTATAAAGGAATATGTGGCTGAGACTGCTAGCTATCTACCACAATCCAATCTCCCTTCTTCCATAGTATCTGGACATATATATGCTTGGTCACACTATATTTTGCAGTCTTCTTTGTAAACAGGTGTGGCCATAAGACCAAGACCCACAGAATGTGGATGAAGTGATGTATGCACATTCTAGGCCTACTAGCCAATAAAATCTACAATTGTTTCTCCATGCTCTCTCCTGTTTCCTGTGAATGGTAATGGCAATGAAAGAGCATCTTGGAAGCCATGTTTTGAAGATGACAGGGAGTGGTGCCAGCCTAAGTCCCTGAATAATCTCATGAATGAGAGCTGCCTACGAACTTAAATACTTGCTCTTCTCTATTTATTCCTTTGAGGAAACTTCTCTTGTGTTTAAGCTGTTACCTATTTGAGATTATTTGTGTTAGCAGTCTAGCATCCCTAATTAATATAGTGTGCTCCTAAAGGATTTTTTCAATGATTCCCCCATTGTCTACAAAATAAAATTCAAACTCGTGACCTATCCCAATCTACTTGATTTTTTCCCCTCTATCTACTTTGTTTCATTCACTCTACATTTCTTTTTTTTTTTTTTACAAATAGTTTATTGTCAAATTAGTTTCCACATAACACCCAGTGCTCATCCCCACAAGTGTCCTCCTCTATGCCCATCCCCCCTTCCCNTCACCCTACATTTCTAATAAACAAAATGTATGTTCTACATCCATTCCATGTTTACCTCTACCTGTGTTTGGTTACACTGATCCCTCTACCTAGAACATTCTTTCATTTCAGCTCCATACATCCAAAATTCATCAATTATTAGGCCCTACAAATGCTACGACCTCTTCCACAAAGTCTTCTCTGATTCTTCCAGATGAAAATAATTTATCCCTATAATAAATCCTGATAGAATTTTACCTTTCTTTAATAATTTGTCCCACGTGCTTTTTATTTGCCAGTGAATATGTTTTAATGCTTACTCATCAATATACTTTCAAGGGCAGGATCCTTATAGGATTCATCTTTATACAGTCTTAACCACCTAGCNGTTAAATGTAAAAGAAAAATGAAGTAATGAAATATCAATTCTTTTAAGTATTCCTGCTACCATCTTAGATTAAAAATACCCCCCTATCAATCTCAGCCCAACCTCTGTCTTTCTAATCACAATTTTCAAGTTAATAGAGCTATATTTGATATGATTTTACCATCTGGAATATGTACACAGATGTGCTCACAATGAAGTCATACCTGGCAGTATCCAATTTTGGGATTCCTGTATGCATAAGCAGTGAGTACCCGCCTCAGAGCAGATATGCCAGTATCACTCTGAAAGGCTGGGTGTTCAGGCAGGGAGCGACGCAAATCACGTTCAATTTCTTCAGTAGCCAAGTTGCAGGTCCCTAAGGACTGTTCAACCATTTCAGCATAATAGCCAGGATTAGCAGCCATGTCATTAACAGCTCCTGTAAAGATGATTGCATTAACATACAAAAGAAGAGGAATGTAAAAAAAGCCACTACTTGCATATATACATAAAGAATTGGATAACCTTTAAATTTAGCTTTATACTCAAGTAATATCCTAGTAAAAACAAAAGAAAAGGCTTCACTAGAATATAAAATAGGGAC
>NW_027531290.1:147391-159019 GCF_008692635.1 Crocuta crocuta
ACCAATTTAAAAAATATAATTATTTATTTTTGAGGGGAAAGTGGGGGAGACAGAATCCCAAGTTCACACAGAGCCCAATGTGGGGCTCAATCTCATAAACCGTGAGATCCTGACCTGAGCCAAGATCAAGAGAACGCTTAACCAACTGATTTTATCTATTAGAATTTTCAATAACTGTGTTTTTTTTTCCCCTTAAATTCCTTGGACACTAGAGCTAGAGATATTCCCAATTAGCCATATCTTGGCTAATAAACTAATTTGCTCAGACAATGGATATGTGGATATATAAGTAAGTACACATAACTACCTTACTCTCTTTGACTAGTCTGAACTCACGATGAGTAAGGGTTTCTTCCAGCTATCTTTGTAATTATTTTTACTTAGTGCATAACTCCTAGAAGGGGCATAGCTAATGTCGGTTAGTAAAGTGAATAAATACCTGAAAAAAGCATCCACAGCTCTCCTCTTAAGGTCTCTGGAATTCCTCTTACAACCAGATCTCGAGTCTTTTTGGTCCGAAACATGCTAACACCACGTCCACATTCTGTAAACAGGATGTTCCATGACTGTTCCTTCATCTTTTCTTTCAGCTGTAACAAAAAATCAAAGCAACTAAATATGGTGAGAAAGAAACTTTCAAATAACTTGAAAACTCTCTTCAGTGGGAAACAATACCTGTGGAAATCAAGAGCAAAGAAATTCAAAATCAGTATTCACAGAGGGGCCAAACACTGGAGCACTCATCATAAATCTTTCAAATCCACATGAGCATAATAGCTTTATTTTACTATTTTACTTCTTACCTAAACTCATATAAAAATGGGACAAAGCATTACACTTCAGAGGTAAAACTTTGAACCATCATTCTCCCCCAATCACTTCAATTTTAGAATTATTGGCAATCTATGCATATAAAACACAATGTTCAATTTTTCTTAATTCTTGATAATAGCCCTTTTGGTTTTTTTAAACTGCCTTTTTGTGTGATGGAATGAAATAAGTCACACAGCAGTACCTGCTGGAAAACCTTTTCAAGCACCAAAATTAAAGTTTTCAGTTGTGATACCTTTCAGTCTGCTCTAAGATTTTTATTTTTGATCAACTGTTTCAGTCCATAGATTTAAATATTTTGTTTTCATACCATTTTGGAATTAAGATTCTCCAAATTCTGAGGGTGAAATACTGTCATTAAGGCTTCGGTGTTCACAGTTTTACTGCATTCTCTCTGACACGTCAAAGACCGTACCTCAATATTATCGGATGGGTCTGTAGAATCAGAACTAATAGGAACCTGAAAAAGAAAAAATATAATTGTCCCAAACGTATGCTTAAAAGTTTCTGCAAGAAGAAAAAGTGCTCATGCTTTATCTGTCATTTATAAAGCACAATCTGTCTACATAATAAATACTGAATCAATGTCTCACAGAGACTTGTTTTTCTTTCAAAATTAGAGATAGCAACAAATTAGCATCTGGAACAGCAAACTCAGGACCTCAATGAACCCACTCCCCTTCAAAAACAAAATACTGGCAAAGGATTAAAAAATACCCGTTCAGAACACTGGAAATGAACCAAAGGCACAGAACGAACTGAAAAGCATAGATACAAATAAAACTAATAATGAACCTCAGTAGGAACACCAGATTCTGTGAAGTTTTAACATGAGGCTGTCTATTCTCATCATCCCTCCCTCCCAAGCTTATAGGTATGGTAGCCATGAAAGCCTACATTAACACAGCCAAAGGGTTTTCTGGAGCTTCACTAAAATCCCCATCCCCAGGACACAGACAATATTTTGACCAGACTAGCAGCTCCCTAGAAAACCCGCATTTCCAGGGTGGTACCATTTGATTCAGAGCTAGGTCTGTGAAAAAAGCCCAGTCCCCAGGGCATTACAGAAAGCCTTAGTAATCTGCTGATAACAACACAGATGCCTAAGGCTATGATTTCAGTTTGGGGGAAACTAGAGCCTGGTTAAAAATCTAAAAGAAGATCTGGATAACCAAAGGGAACTTTGAAAGATTTTAACATATTCTTGGAGATCTAGAAGTATCTGTGTATGTACAGGGGTGTGAAACTGCCCAGGAAAGAAAGGAGACAGGGGAAGGCCCCAGTTGCTCAATTCTGGCCTTCTCTGGAGGTAAGAAATAAAAGCTAAGGCTGATTTAAAAGCTTCCAGAAGTCTGAGATATACCTTCACATAAAGATTCCCTTTGCAAAAAGTAGAAAATTTAATGGTTCACAGCATTTAAGGAACTCTCTGACCCATCACTGGCTGACCACTAATTTATACTGACTCAAGGGGGTAATCAGAGAAAGCCAGGTTTAAAAAAAAAACAAAAAACAAAAAAACCAAGAACTATTTTTTAAAAGCAACCAATGGAAAATGTCTTTGAAAGGACCCAGTTCCTGGATTTTGTAAACTAAGAATGTATAGTAGCTATTATAAACATATTAAAAGAATAAAAGGAAATTACGTTTAAAAAAATAAGGACCCACTAACAAGTGGGCAAAAGATCTGAGTAAAGACCTCTCCAAAGAAGATAAAAAGATGACAAATAATCATATGAAAAGATGTTCAATATTCTATCATTAGGGAATTCCAAATGAAAAAAACGAGATACTATTGGCTATTAAAATGGCTAAAATCCAAAACACTGACATGAACAAGTACTTGCTGCTGAGGATATGGAACAAGAAATCTCATTCATTGCTGGTGGAAATGCAAAAATGGTACAGCCAATTTGGAAGATGGCTGGCAGTTTCTTATAAAGCAAAACATAGCCTATGATATGATTGAGGAATTGTGCTCCTAGGTACATATCCAACTAGTTGAAAACGTATGTCCACACAAAAACCCTCAAGTGAAATGTTTATAGCAGCTTTATTCATAGCTGCCAAAAATTGAAGGCAACCAAGGTATCCCTATTAAAGGTGAATGGATAAACGCTGTGGTATATCCAGACATGAAATATTTATCCACAATTTGAAAAACTATCAATAAAACATAAAGAAATTTTAAAAATCTGAACTTACTAATAACATGTAAGGACACTGACTCTGTAATCCAAAACCTCCAACGAAAGAAAAGCCCTGGACCAGATGGCTTCATGGGTGAATTCTACTAATCATTTGAAGAAGAATTAATGCCAATCCTTCTCAAATTCTTCCAAAAAACTGAAGGGGATGGGAAAACTCCCAAAATAATTTTATAACGCCAGAATATCCAACACTAAAGCCAAATAAGAACAGGACAAGAAAAGAAATTACAAGCCAAAATCCCGAGGAATACAGATGCAAAAATTCTCAACATCATACTAGCAAATCAAATTTAATAGCACTTTAAAAGGATCATACACTATGATGAAGTGGGATTTATCCCTGGGAGGGAAGAATAGTTCAACATACACAATCAATAAATGGCATACAACACATGAAAAGAATAAAAAAATAAAAATCATAAGATCATCCCAAAAACCATTGGACAAAATTCAATGTCCTTTCATGATAAAAACTTTCAACAAAGTGGGTTTAGAAGACACATACCTCAATATAATAAAGGCCATAAATGACAAGCCCACAGCTAACATCATACTCCATGGTAAAATGTTGAAAGCTTTCCCTTTGAGATCAAGAACAAGATAAACCAGGCTACTCTCACCACTCCTATTCAACATAGTCCTAAAAGTCCCAGCTAGAGCCATCAGTGAAGAGAACCAAAGAAAATGCATGCAAATAGGAAAGGAAGAAATCAAATTGTTTCTGTTTGCTGATTAAAGGATTTTGTATACAGAAAACCCTAAAGATTCTACCAAAAAACTACTAGAAGTGATAAATTAAGTCAGTAAAGTTGCATAATACAAAATCAATGTACAGAAAACTGCATCATTCCTATACACTAATAATGAAACAGCAGAAAACGAAATTAAGAAAATAATCCCATTTACAATTGCAACAAAAATAATAAAATATCTAGGAATAAAATTAACCAAAGAGGTGAAAGGCTTGTACTCTGAAACCTATAAAACACTGATGAAAGAAATTCAAGACAACACAAAGAAATGTAAAGATATTCCATGCTCATGGGTTGGAAGTACAAATATTGTTAAAATGTCTGCATTACCCAAAGCAATATATATACTTAATGTAATCCCTATCAAAATACCAACAACATTTTCCACAGGACTATAACAAATAATTCTAAAATTTGTACAGAATTACAAAAGACTTTGAATAGCCAAAGCAATCTTGAAAAAGAAAAACAAAACTGGAAGTATCATAATTCTAAACTTCAAATTATAATACAAAGTGGTAGTAATTAAAACAGCATGGTACGGGCATAAAAATAGACATATAGATCAATGGAAGAGAACAGAAAACTCAGAAATAAACCCACAATTATATGGTCAATTAATCTTCAACAAAGGAGGAATGAATATCCAAAGGGAAAATGACAGTCTTTCTTTTGGTGCTTGCAAAGTTTTTCCAGCAAGTACTACTGTGTGACTTATTTCATTCCATCACACAAAAAGGCTATTTAAAAAAAAACCCAGGGGGGTGCAGCCATCCTGGAAAACTGTATGGAGGTTCCTGAAAAAATTAATAATAGGGGCGCCTGGGTGGCTCAGTCAGTTAAGTGTCCAACTCTTGATTTTGGCTCAGGACATACATGATCTTGTGGTTCCTGAGTTCCAACCCCATGTCCAGCTCTAGTGCAGAGCCTGCTTGAGATTCTCTCTCCTTCTCTCCTCCTCTCCCCTGTGTGTACTCTCTCTCAAAATAGATAAATAAACTTTGAAAAAAAATAAAAATAGAACTATTCTATGACCCAGCAATTATACTACTAGGTATTTATCCAAAGGATACAAAAATGTTGTTTCAAAGAGGCACATGCACCCCAATGTTTATAGCAGTGTTATTAACAATAGCCAAATATTGGGGCGCCTGGGTGGCTTAGTCGGTTAAGCGTCCGACTTTCGCTTAGGTCATGATNGACAGAGAGGGAAACCAACCATAAGAGACTCTTAAATACAGAGAAACTGAGAGGCTGGTGGGGGAGATGGGTATAGAAATGGGCTTAACAGGTGATGGGCATTAAGGAGGTCACTTGCTGGGATGAGCACCTGGTGTTATATGTAAGTGATAAAATTAATACTACATTGTATCTTAACTAACTTGAATTTAAATAAATAAATTTTCTAAAAAAATTAATTTTAAAAAGTCAAAATAAACTATTGGGACTATGTCAAAATAAAAGGTTTCTGTACAATGAAGAAAGCAATCCACAAAACTAAAAGGCAACCTACTGAAAAGCAGAAGATATTTGCAAATGATATATCTGGTAAAGGCTAGTATCCAAAATATATAAAGAACTTATACAGCTCAATACCCACCCCAAAAAAACAAAAAAATCCAACTAAAAAATGGGCAGAAGACATAAACAGATATTTCTCCAAAGAAGACATACGGATGGACAACAGACACATGAAAAGATGCTCATTGTCACTCCTCATCAGGGAAATGCAAATCAAAGCTACAATGAGATACCACCTCACACCTGTCAGAATGGCTAAAATAAACAACATAAGAAACAACAGGTGTTGATAAGGATGTGGAGAAAATGGAGTCCTATTGCACTGCTGGTGGGAATGAAACTGGTTTAGCCACTGTGGAAAACAATATAGAGGTTCCTCAAAAAGTTAAAAATAAAACTAGTCTACAATCCAGTAATTAATTGCACTACTGTGTATTTACACAATGAAATACAAAAACACTAATTCAAAAGGATACATGCACCTCTATGTTTACAGCAGCATTATTTACAATAGCCAAACTATAGAAACAGCCCAAGTGTCCATGGATAGGTGAATGGATTTTAAAAAGGGATGTGTATGTATATTATTCAGCCATAAAAAAGGAAATCTTGCCATTTGCAACAACATGGATAGAGCTAGAGAGTATAATGCTAAGCGAAATAAGTCAGCCAGAGAAAGACAAATACCATATTATCTCACTCATATGTAGAATTTAAGAAATAAAACAAACGAGCATGGGGGTGGAAAGAGAGCGAGGCAAACCAAGAAACAGACTCTTAACTATAGAGAACAAACTGATGGTTACCAGAGGGAAGGTAGATGGGGGATGGGGCAAATAGGGGATGAGGATTAAAGAGAACACTGGAAAAAAATCCATTTCCTAGCAAACCCATATACTAACCGGTATTTTGTACATATCCTTATTAGACCTCTAGAAATGGGTAAGAGAAACTAGAAGACTTTTGAACTCTGACATACAGCCGAAAAGATGATAAACTCATTCTGAAACAAAATCCTTTCTTGACAACTGAGCATACCCAACTCATAGAGGCACCTGAGAGTTTTCAGGGAAAAATTCCAGTTCTTCAGGTTTAAGACACACAGATAAACAGAAGGAAAAAGATAAGCAGTGCATTAAATCTAACAGAGAATGAACCTGAAATGGAATGGGATAGGGGAACAAAGTGACGTAAACAAGAATACAGAAGCATTGGGAGAGAAACTATCAGGACTGATCAGATTTTGCCTATGTCCTGACATCAAACTAAGGAATATCCTGGCTGCACACCTGAAGAGAATGAAAGATTATAAAGCTGGGGCAAAAAAATTCTTGATGGTCAACATGAAGATTCTATGTCTGGAACTGAGATATATGTATTTTTAAATTATATGCTTTCACTGTGTTTTTCTATTATCAAAGAGGAAGTTAGTTTTATCAATACTGCATTATAATGGACTGAGCATAATATCTTTAGCCTCTACTATGGAGAGATAAAAGCCTCTATAATCCAATCCAAATAAAATAACATAGCCAGTAAAACCAATGTTGATTTTTTTCTTCAAAGTTTTAATTAAAATACAATAGTTATAATGTGATACTTTATCAATCTATTAAAACATGAGTTTCCTAGGCATTAAAAATGAAAATTTGAATCAAAACTATCTACATTTCTATAAAGGACATACTAAACATCAAAATCAAGCTTTTAACTATCCTTTGCCAAGAATATTTGCTTTTCCTAATACTTTACTAGTAAACAGCTTTGTCACTATTTTGCTTTGGGCTATATTATGTAAGTAAGGCTGAGCTACTTGATATTAAATAAATGATATTCAGACTGGTTTAAAATTGTGGTCTCTCTGCAGCAGTAAGAGGAGAATCCTTTTTCAAGTCTTTATTAAATTCTCAAATATAGTTTGAGTTATTAAAATATTATTAAAATGTTGAGTTATTTCATGTTATGTGAAAGTACAAGATACTGTAGATATAGTCAAAAAAGATCAAATGGTAATAACTTTTTAAAATATGAGTTCCTAAAAAAGGATAATTTTCACTTCTGCTTTAAGTGACCTACAGAATGTAATTTCTTTGGTTTTAGTCTTTTTAAAAAAAATAACCCTAAAGTATGAATACAAAAGATACTATGAATTCCTTTTGAAAAACCATACAAAACACAAAGTTTTATTAAACAATGATTTGATTGTTATATAATTACCTCTGTGCTAACATCGTGACATGGAGCAGAAGCTGCTCCGCACTTGAGTCTGAGTTTTGCCACCAGTTGCTCAAAGTCTTTAACTTCACTGAAGCGAAAAGCTGTCTTTCCTTTGATGCTAACGATGACAGATTTGGTGGAATCATTTGTTTTATCTATAGCTAAGACCTGGGGGGTAAAAACATTTCAAATGAATCACATTCTCCGTTGTTACTAACACTTTCAGGCAAAATGTGTTTAGCTTACTCTTTTTTTTTTGAGAGCGAGCGAGAAAAGCATGTATGCACCCATGTGAGTGGAGGAGGGATAGAGAATCTTAAGTAGGTTCCACACCCAGCGTGGAGCCCAATGTGAAGCTCAATCTCACAATCATGACCTGAACCACAATCAAGAGTGGGATGCTTAATCAACTGAGCCACCCAGGCACGACTTTAGCTTACTCTTTTGAGACTAATGTTTTGGTCCATGGTATGACTTACTAAGAAATAGACTTGCAGGGGGGCGGGTGGCAGCACCTGGGTGGCTCAATCAGTTAAGCATTCGACTTTTGATTTTTGTTCAGGTCATCATCTCATGTTTCATGAGACAGAGCTTGGCATCAGGCTCTGCAAAAACAACATGGAGCCTGCTTGAGATTGTCTCTCTCTGTACCTCACTGCTCATTCTTTCTCTTTCTAAATAAGCAAACAAACAAACAAACTTTTAAAAAAATAGAAGACACAGGGTGCTTGGGTGGCTCAGCTGGTTAAGCATCCAACTCTTGATTTCAGCTCAGGTCATGATCTCATGGTTTGTGAGATCAAGTCCCATGTCAGGCTCTGTGCTGACAGCATGGAGCCTGCTTGGGATTCTCTCTCTCCCTCTCTCTCTACCCCTCCCCTGCTTGCTCTCTCTCTAAAATTAAACTAAAAACTTGTTTTTAAATAGACTTTGGGTACTATTTGCACCACTTGACACAAGTAACCTCAGTGCAAGTTACTTCACTTCTCAAGGAAAAGGTTTACTTAACGTGTAGTCTTTAAAAATGACACTACAAATGTAAAAATTCAGTGCTATAATGCTGACAATTTATTCCTAACTTACATTAAAGCTATCAATTCTATTCCCTTTGACTATGCGTACCAAATGTAATAGTCTAAGTTTTGGTACTCCTGTCATAAATGCCTGAGTGATCATGTTCTATCATGAGTCATCCTAAACCCTCATCTGGTTTGTAAATTTTTATTTTTTTTCTATCTTCACTTTAAATAAGAGCTCTTATTCTAGTACTCTTTTCCTGAAGAATGGTATGCTTATTCTGAGGAATAATACTGGGCTTATAAAAACGATTATGTAAAAATTACTAAAAGGATAGTGCATATAGAGATTTTAATAATTTACAAAATAACAGGATATTTCACTCTGTGAATGATAGCATTTTCAAACTAAGAACTGATATGTAACCAAATTCATATTACCTCTCGTAATGGAATAATTATACTACATAGACTGCCATCCTGGCTAACAAAGCAGATATAGTTTTCTGAGATGCACATTTTTCCATGAGTATTAAAGTGGCTGAATGGTAACCATAAGCAACATTCATGTACTTCTTTCAAAGCCTCTTCTTTGGGGAGCCTAAAAAAAGCACTGAACTGCTCACTGTGGGCTCGATTTTCCAGACCTCTGTAGGAAAGAAAAAAGGGGGCTCAAATAATGACTTCTAAAATGCACACATGACCATATTGATTAATCTAAATGTACTGTAGAGCAGAAAGTTTAAATACTACATGCTATGTTCTTCAACAAATTATGAAATGGGAGAAACACACTAATTCATAATAAATTCATTTTCTTTGTTCCCTTTTCCAATTTTGTTTTACTACTAGATTACAAGGCACAAAAGTTAGAGATGAAGTAGGACTACATCTGTTAAAGAATGATCTGCTGGAGGATTATTATTATACATCCATAATATGAAATTATGGCAAAACCAATAATGGCAAGCAATAATTTTTATATGTGGTTNTACAGACTTGGCAATGAATAACTCCTTGATAGATGGCCTTTTAGAAGATATTCTAAAGGAAATAAAATAGCTAAAAAGTTTATTTTTATGGTGGCCAATCAAGGAACAACTTACAAAAACAAATGCTCAACTATAATACAAACAGGATTCCTAATCCTTATTATAGACTTCTATTTATAAATTATATACACTAGGACCTGTAAAAAATTCACCTCACTGATCTATTTTCCAGAAAAGCAGACACACTCACAAAGAAGTTCTCATGTATCCAGATTTTAGAAATGGTTTAGAAATAGGCCAGAGGAACAACTATACCAGTTAGGGCTATGTAGTAATCACACAACCCTCTAGAGTTGATTATGTGTGAACCAGAACCCACTTGTTCTGGTCCATCCATAAGACAGCAGCTTAGGTTCCTCTCACAGTTTCCCATAATCTACATCCTTGTGCTGGGGGCCAGAAGCTGCATTCACTAGCTGTTTCTAGATGCTCTTTTCTCTCCCTCTCCTTTGGCATGCACGTTTCATTCAACTGTTCTGTTAAGCAGTACAGAAGGACTCTGGTTCATTTCAGCAAACCAAATATAGTGGCAAACAGCTATCAGAGATATTTCTCATGCAGGCATTAATAATGATTAACATTTTTCAGAGATATTTCTCATGCAGNGCTTTCACACATTATCTTGTTCATTCATTCCTCACTAGTGCTCTCTGAGGTAGAAATGATAGATGAGGAAACGAGGGTCCTGAGAGAGAATGACTTGTCCAAGGGTTGCTGTACTCTCTTTCTAAAGTCCACGCTTCACTGACTCTACTAACTTGCTTCCTCATAAAAAAAAAAGATGGTGTCTATAAATTATGTTTAAAAACAAACAATATATCTTACAATATCAGACTTGAAGCTGTCTAGACTACACATAGAGAAATTTAGACCAGCTATGCATACAAAAATCTATATTTTTGTATGCATATAGTATTTAGAAATCTATATTTCTAAAAGCACTCTAGGGAAAATTCTACTGAGATCTCAATAAATAATTTTCAAAACTAACTTCTATTACTTCTAAGGATTAAACTCAATGAAGGGGATACTACTTGTGAAATGCATCTGAATAAGCTAAAAAAAATCCCACATATTGACGATTAATTCCAAAGAAATATTACCATATAACATAGATTGATGATAATCAATGTTGCTGTTCTTTGGTCAAACAATACTTTAAAAAGTATTAATTAAGCTTTGAATACCTCTTGGTGATTTGTAGAGGATCATCAAGGATTGGGTCATTAGCAAATGTTTCCTTATCAAAAAGTCTCTTTATAGCATAATTTGCCAGCTGTTCCATAAGAAGATATGTTTCATTAATATGCAAAAACATTGAAAAGTAGTGATTCTCCCCTTGGGAACACACATGAATACTCTCTGTTAGTATAACATTTGAAGTCTTTTCAAGTTTTGAGTCTGCATCCCAGGAGATAATGAGTTTGACTGCAAATAAGAATTATAAACAGGTATGATTAAATTTCTCAATATTGATTAATGTTTCTCAATCAGCTCTTTTGAAACAATAGTTAACACCTGAAAAATGCTACAAACTAAAATACTTGAGACTTCAAGATTAGTTAAAATTTTGAAGCATAACCATGAACATACAATAACTGATGATTTTAGGAACAGATGTAATTTTAAAGGATTAAAAAAGTTATTCTCATTTTATATTTAAATCTGTTACTTTACATAATTGCATAATCACTGATGTAAAAGCTATATGTGTGCTATGAACATTACTGTTTGATTCTTCTTTATAACTCTGGGCCATTAGGTACTATGGCTACTACATTTATATTGTAAATTAAAACATGGAATGCAGAAAGTAGATAGTTTAGAACAAGAAAGGAGTTATATGCCAGGTCACCATCATCATTTAATATTCATTCAATTCCCACAATATGCAAGGCACATACATACTTCTAATGGCTCCTATGTTAAGCAACCAGCCATTAAAGGATTCTTTCTCCAGATGAAGTGAATTTTTTTAATGTACAGTTTAATTACTCTTTATATCAATCAATTACTTTATATACAACAT
>NW_027531290.1:159085-160935 GCF_008692635.1 Crocuta crocuta
TCAGCAAGTTCAAAGTCATGGTAAGCAACAGAAACCACTTACTTTCTGATCCCAACAAAAAAGAATAGAAGCTCAGAAAGTTGGTGCTAAGATAGAGCCAACCCTGACAAGGAACCCGTCCTTTCCAATAACTGCATGAATAATAGGTCACTAACTTCTCTTGCTCTGGTAAACCAAAACATTTTTCAAATTTCAAAAGGGCTTCTCGAAATTTCTCAGGATCATCTTCTTTTGCAAAAGACTGTTTTCCCTCTTCAGCAATTAATCCCTAAAGGAGACAAAATAATTTTTGAAAATTATTAGCTACCAACAAAAATACATTTTATATATTTAAATAGTTCACTGAATAAAACTGTGTACATACATGCTTCTCTTAGGACAGATGTGAGCAAATTTTCTTTAATTTTCTAATGCCGCACAAGGAGCTACCACAAATATGGGTGCTAAATATTTCTTTGAATTAAGTAAAGGGCTCATTCAAATTCTAAATTCAAGAAATACTGAAATGAAAATATCCCTAAGCGTACTCACAAGGGCACTAAAAACTAATCACTGACTTTTATAATTTTCTTTAGCACTGATTCTGACATTCTTATGTGTTCTGCCAATACTGAAAGGTGTCAGTAAAACAATGATCTTCCACATGTGTTTGATCTTAGGGTCAAAGATTTTAGTATTCCATCTACAAAATAATATCCATCACTTACTCTTATCTTTCCTTGTACAAAATTAGTAATATCTTCATTTGAATCAAACACAGATAAGGTCTTCATGATGTTTTGTTCCAACCAATCCCAATGTTTGGTTATTTCTTCTCTGTTGGCTCCTGATTCATAATGAAAGAGAATAAAAGACTGAAGGGAAACACCACAACAAAATTGCTCTTGATATTCACAAGCTTTGTTTAAAAAGAAATAAAAGTATATTTGCTCATTTTCAAAAATGATGATCATAAAGGAATAAAGATATTAATTACATTTATTCTCTACTTCATCTGTATATGTGGGGATAAATACTATTTTTCATTGTTAAGTGAAAGAATAAAATATTTAATGAGAAGGGGAAAAGGTAAACACAACTCATGAGCAAAGACAGAAAATTCTGAAAACAAGATGCCAGTAACTGGTACCTACAGCAACTAGTATTTTTTAAGAGAATATACAGAGTGCCAGAAACATATATAATCCTTGGTCTTCAAATAATACAGTTAGTACTGTGCATATAATCTGTGTGACTACAAACAGCATGTATATGACAATACTATGTGAAATGTGGATTTTCAGCAGTGGCAACTCTACTTATATTAGAAGGTGAAGCCTTTGTTCAGTCACCCTTTTCATTAAAAGGCCTAGTTAACTTAAAGAAGTTTAATAAAAGAGGTTAGAAACCTTATTACAAGAAAGTAAATCCATGTGACCTGCCAGATCAGTGTTAGGTGGCTTGTTGAGGGTGAGATTAAATATTAGTTAGGCTTGGGGTTGCTTTGGCTTGATAAACATTTCAGTATCTATCAGTCTCCCCTGATTACCACATAAAGACCTCACCAGCATTGTGGATTATAAAAATTTCACTCAAAAGAAACATCTTGACTCCTAAGTATGTTTTATGATATATGGAAGTGACATATTAACAAATTTACTGAAACTGCAAAACTGCCTATTTCCTATAATCCAGTTAGAAACTGTATTCATGTTACTAAAGTCACAATACCATGTGTAATAATTTTCTTTAAGGAATCACAAATAAAAGCCATGGAAAAATTTTATACCTTTTTTTGGTCCTTTAGGTATAAAGAAAGCCTCATTAGTAGGTAATTATTATATTTCTGCATCCTGTTAATTAATGGGAAT
>NW_027531290.1:161067-161779 GCF_008692635.1 Crocuta crocuta
TCCTGTTAATTTAGGGGAATAAGTGATATAATAACTCCACCTTTTTGAAGTAGAATGGACATTTTTCCCCAAATAATTTCTACCAACCAGATTTAGAGTGGAGGTTACAAATGTCTCACAAGGAGCAGGTGTAATGTCTGAGAGCCAGGAGAGGGTTGCCTGGGTAGCTCAACTGGTTAAGCATCTGACTTCAGGTCAGGTCATGATCTCAAGATTTATGAGTTCAAACTCGACATCAGGCTCTTTGCTATCACAGCAGAGTCTGCTTCGGATCCTCTGCCTCCCTCTCTCTGCCCTCCCCTGCTCATGCTCGCTCTCTCTCTCTCTCTCAAAAATAAAACCATTAAAATAAATGAGCCAGGAGAAAACACTCACCAGCATCACTAAAGACAATATATACGAAGATGCAAAAAACAAGCCATATATCTTAAAAAATTAATATTTTTTATGCTCTATATGCTCTATGCATATATGCTCACACATATGAACTACCAAGAATTCATGTGTTTTTTTAATTTATTTTTTAAATATAATTTATTGTCAAATTGGCTAACATACAGTATATACAGTGTGCTCTTGGTTTTGGGGGGTAGATTCCCATGATCCATCGCTTACATACAACACCTAGTGCTCATCCCAACAAATGCCCTCCTCAATGCCCATCACTCATTTCCTCTCTCCCCCACCTATGCCCCATCAGCTGTTAGTGTGT
>NW_027531290.1:161791-162621 GCF_008692635.1 Crocuta crocuta
GTTAGTTTGTTCTCTGTATTTAAGAGTCTCTTATGGTTTGCCTCCTTCTCTCTCTGTAACTATTTTTTTCCACATGCTTTTTAAAAAGTGAATCTACTTGGGAAGAGAGGGTTGAGACAAAAGAAAGAAAAAGACGGTCTTACAACATTAAAAAGGCCAGAAATCTGGGATTTTAACTTAGACCAAAATTATAATGGTATCATAAAAGCAGTAAACTATTATTGTGGGTTTTTACAAAAATCTTGAGTTGTTTTGTTAGGAAAAATATCCTAATTCATTTTCTATCTATAATATATGTATGCGGAGGCATCTGAACGACCTCAGCATGAATATGTAGCATTACCTATAAGACACACCTTTTGTGAGAAAGTAGGTGTGTAACTAAAAATGTTTCAGTTTGGGAGGCTTATACTCTCCTTGGCGACAATCTTTAATTCTGCACTTGATTTCCCTAATCTGAGTTATCAGAGATAAAACGAAGTATTTCATGGGAAGTTCTCATCTTCTCAGCAGTTCGGTGAAGCAGATATAAGTTGAAGAAAGGAATCAGGTAGCAGGAGCAATGACCAAAACTTGCTGGAACACATACTTCAGGTCCCTCACACTAATGGATTTTTTAAAAAACTGTAATAATCTATAATCCTTCTGCTATTCTCTCAATATAGTTACACATTTAACTTCTTTCTAAATCAAAACTGGGGAGTATAAATAAATGTAAATATTCAATTTCTTAGTATCCTTATTTGTATGAATTATAGGTTTTAAAAATTGTACTCACCACATGCAATTGACAGGTAAACTTGAGAATCTGGTGTCTGGTGTAGAATACG
>NW_027531290.1:162668-163033 GCF_008692635.1 Crocuta crocuta
CTAAGACTGAATCAAGAGTTCCAACCAGAAGCCCTGTTGTAATAAAGAGATTGTTAAAATAAAGATTTTACAAAACATAAAACTAATATCACTTCATCTGAGAAACAACCAATGGATTAATCTTTCTTAAAATTTCTAGCCCTGGGCGCCTGAGTGGCTTAGTCGGTTAAATGCCCGACTTTAGCTTAGGTCATGATCTCACAGTTCATGGGTTTGAGCCCCGTGTCAGGCTCTGTGATGACAGCTCAAAGCCTCAAGCCTGCTTCTGATTCTGTGTCTCCTTCTCTCTCTGCCCCTCCCCCACTCACGCTCTGTCTCTCTCAAAAAAATGAATAAACGTTAAAAAATTTTTAAAAAATTCTAGC
>NW_027531290.1:163093-164827 GCF_008692635.1 Crocuta crocuta
CTCCATAAGATTATGCATATAGCAGATAAGAATGTAGATTCTGGTACCAGAGATTTCCTGAGTTTGAACACTGGCTCTGACACCCGTGCCAAACTGAACCAGTTGTAGTTACCTTTTCTTCATCCTCATTTGTAAAATAAGGGGGTTAAAATGGAACCTACCACAAAGGGTTGCTGTAAAGATGAAATGAGTTATTATAACATATAAAATTAGAAGAATACTTAGTACATAGTAAAACACTCAATGTTAGCAAACACTATTTATGTAAAAAAATCTTGGGATATTTAAACAAGATAAAACTTTGATTAAGTAAAATGTGTAGGAAGGGAATTTTCTTTTCATCAGTTCTTTTATTTTTTTAAATTTTAGAGATAGAGGGAAAGCAAGTGGGGGGAGGAGGGGCAGAGGAAGAGAGAGAGAATCTTAAGTAGGCTCCACATTCAGTGTGGAGCCTGACGTGGGGCTCGATCCCATGACCTTGGGATCATGACCTATGCCGAAATCAAGAGTTGAACACTCAACCGACTGAGTCACTCAGGTGCCCCCTTCTTTAACAATTCTTAATTCTTCAATTTAAAATTCAAGTCTTCTGATCAATTAGTTCCAATTTAATTATCTCATTATATTTTCTACTCTTCCTTGGAATAAAATTTGATGCTCTCTTTAACGATCAACTAATTTCTGTTAGACTCTTTGCTCAGAAATTCTCTTTTTACCTATATACATACACTAATACAAGTCTTCTAGCTCAGTCTAGCTAATCCAAATTCTACATTTTTTTCCAAGACCCCCTTCCCACATAAAATCTTTACTGGCAACTCCAAGCAATAATGTCTTCTCTTTCCCCTCATTACTTATAACACTTTAAAGTCTATAAACACAACCCAGCATTTTGATTATTAGGCTAGTTATTATAGCTACTTTCTTCGATATGCTTTATGTATATTAATCTAGTCTCCTAACCTAGATCATTAGTTCTCTGAGGACAATAATCATGTCTTCAACTTCTGGGTTTGTATCCCCTTTCAACATATTGCTGGGCACAACATGAGCAAACTTTCAATGGGATGGCTAAAATATCTAAACTACCTTTCTTCTCTGGAATCTTTGGTTAAGTGTGAGTGTTATTTTATAAGCATTTCTCTTTAGCATACAAATTTTTGAGAAAAAAATGAAATCAATTACAAAATAGGCCTTTTGCTATTTTCCTATCTTTATCCACTTAAAATAAGATTTCAAGCAAACTTTCAATGAGAAAATACATAGGTTGGCAGATGTGTGGTAGGGAGTTATTTATTATAAGCACTGAGGGAGGTAAATTAGAAGACTAAGAGATAGAATAAAGAGCTAGAAATCTGCTCAGCTGAAAGAGTAAGAGAGTGAATGTAAGAATCAATAAAAAATAAAAATAGGGGCTACAAATACAGCATAATATCAACAATCTGACAGAGGGTTTTGATAGTGGGGATAAACTATCNATCAAGAAAGATTTTGACAATGGCAACAGGTACAGATTATAGAGAGAAAAGTTATCTGATATCTAGAAAGTTCTGGTATGAATTGAGGACTTTAAGAACTAGAAATAAGAAAACCCAGACAAATATTATGAAAGAGGAGGTACTGGGGAAGAGAGAATGGAAATGAGGAGAGACAGAGGAAGTGACTGTATTTCATCTAATAATGACAAAATTCCTGAAGGGTTTGAAGATAAAATAAATAAATAAATCTATCAAC
>NW_027531290.1:164940-180375 GCF_008692635.1 Crocuta crocuta
ATCAACATTCAGCCAGGAAAGGGGACTGTGAGAAATTAGATTTGGCTAAAAGATCAAGGATAAAGAAAGAAAAGTCAGAGGTAAACATTGCAGATAGCCTCTTCAGAGCAAGGTGACTGAAATTATTCAGGAAATGGAAAGAAGGAGAATGTTCTCAGGTTGAAGACCAGAAAGTGAAAATATTCAAAAGAAAGGTAAAAGGGTGTAAGTAAAGGAACCAAAAGAGGTAAACATCTTCAGGTTGAAAAACAAAATCAAGTATATGAATGTCTATGTATATAAATATACAAATAACAACTTGACAAAATTGTCAAAGTAAAGAAATTATAAGTTTAATAAAAGAATATATTAAACAGCACTGGTTTGGGATGCCTGGGTGGCTCAAGTCAGTTAAGCGTCTGACTTTAGCTCAGGTCATGATCTCACTGTTTTTGAGTTTGATCCCCGAAAAGGGCTCTGTGCTAACAGCTCAGAGCCTGGAGCCTGGTTTAGATTCTGTTTCCATTTCTCTGTACCTCCCCTGCTCACTCTGTCTCTGTCTCTCTCTCTCTCAAATACAAAATAAAACATAAAAAAATTTTTAAAAAATAAACAGCACTGGTTTAGCTGCTAGATTTGCCTTCTAAGAATTTAAATTCTAAAAATTTCCAAAAAGTATTTTCAAATTTGTGCAGAAAATCATTTATTTTGCCTTTACCACACTTCTTAAAAATATAATTTATTGTCAAGATAGCTAAATACAGTGTATACTGCATACTCTTGGCTTTGGAAGTAGATTCCCATGATTCATCACTGACTGCATTTTAAATAAAACTAGATGAATTCTATTTCCTTGTTTACATACATAAGAAAAATTAGTATTAGGGGCACCTGGGTGGCTCAGTTGGTTAAGTGTCCGACTTCGGCTCAGGTCATGATCTCGTGGTTCGAGGGTTTGAGCCCCGCATTGGGCTCTGTGCTGACAGCCAGCTCAGAGCCTGGAGCCTGTTTCAGATTCTGTGTCTCTCTCTCTCTCTGCTCCTCCCCTGCTCACACTGTCTCTCTCTCTCTCTCAGAAATAAATAAAACATTAAACAGAAAAAAAAAATAAAGAAAACGTAGTATTAGAAGAAGAGAGGGGCACCTGGGTGGCTCAGTTGGTTGAGCATCCAAATCTTGATTTCAGCTCAGGTCATGATCTCACAGTTTGTGGGACTGAGCACCAGGTCAGGCTCTGTGTGACAGGGTAGAGTCTGTTTGGGATTCTTTCTCCCTCTGCCCCTCCCCTGCTCTCTCTCTCGGTTTTTCTCTCTCTCTAAATAAATGAATAAATATCACTCTAAATAAGTAAGAATGGGAGAAAGAGCAAACCAATTAAAAAAAAAACAGTTTGGGTTAACTAAAACTTAATGGGTGGAGTATGATGTGTGAGGAGGCAGGAAAGAAAGGAGAGGCCACGGATAATCATTCCTGAGTAACACAGTAACAATGAATTCTGATAGAAAGTGGGGACAAACCAGTCAAAATCACTGGCAAGACTTTTTAACAGATGGTGTTGGGAGAATTGGACAGCAACATGCAGAAGAATGAAACTAGATCATTTTCTCACACCATGCACAAAAATCAATTNCAAGAAGGTCACTTTTTTTTTTTTACAGCAGCAGCAGCAGTAGAAATATTTGCAAGATTATAAGCACCTTACACTATGTAGAAAGGAAATTGTTTAGTTTTTGTAAGTGCATTAAAACAGCATAAAACTATACAACAAATAACTTGGAAGCTAGTGCTAGAATACATTTTTAGTCACTTGGGAAACCCAACTCATTAAGCTATACTCATCATCAAGTCCTAGCAAGTCAATTAAGAATTAATATGTGCCAATGTGTGGGTTGTAAAAGTACAAGAAAACAAGCAGATAACTTGGGGGTGCTTTTCTATGTACACACAGGTTTATTATCTGACAGCCTGAACATCCAAGGTCATGTCAGCCTACACATGGGAACTTCTACAGTTATAACAAATTGGGAAGAAAACAGACACTGTCAGCTACATAACAGAACAAGAGATTTAAAAATATAAAGAAGTTCAAATCATCCTTTGAATGTCTATATTGAGTAAGGTACCACTGCTCCAGACCCTGGTAAATGTCGATAGGGTTGTGATAGCATCCATCCATACAGGTAACACCAAACTTCTTAAGGATATTCACTATTGCAATACTTTTTATTAAATGGCACAGGAAGATAACAAAAAAGCAAGGTTCTAACATTTTTCAAAAATAGGCTATTTTCAGGTAATGATTTTTACAACTATTTAAGTTTATTTATTTATTTTGTGTGTGTGTGTGTGTGTGTGTGTGTGTGAGAGAGAGAGAGAGAGAGAGAGAGAGAGAGAGAGAGAGAGAGAGAGCGAGAGGGAGAGAGAGAGAGAGAGAGAGAGAGAGAGAGAGAATGAGCCAGGGAGGGACAGAGAGAGAGGGAGAGAGAGAATCCCAAGTAGGCTCCATGCTCTGCATGAGCCCAACGTGGGCATGTTCTTACAACTGTGAGATCAAGACCTGAGCTGAAATCAAGAGTAGGATGCTCAACTAACTGAGCCACCCAGGCACCCCAGCAAACCAATTCTTTTTAGCTGGAGAGATATAGCACCATTGAGATGAAAACTATCCTAAGTAGGTCACGTAGTCCAAACTCTAGCATATTCATCTACTCTATAGTATCTCTGATAGAAAGCCTGGCTTATTCCCTTATAACTCCAGAAAGTTTACTTCTCCCAAGGCAGCCTATAGCTTTGGTGGGACTTTTTATTAATTAGAAAGTCCTTTCTAAAATATGAAGGGATTGGGGAGGAGGCAAAATGGTGAAGTAGGGGATTCCACACATTTCACTCGCCCCCATCTCTCAAACGGAGAAGGCCTGAAGCCATAGGAGCCCTTACAGAATCCAGTAGTTTGGGAGGAAAAGGAGACAGAGTCCACTGAGAAACCCTTATAGCGTGAGTGCGAACTGGGAAAGATAAAATCAGGCCGGGACTGGAGACATGGAAGGGGGGGGTCCCCCTTTGTGGGGAGCCATGGTGAGTCTACGGGAAAAAAAGAAAGAGTGGCTCACACTGTTCAGGACACTGTCCCTGTCGCTGGAGAAGAGAAAAACCCTCCACTCGGGACACAGAGGGATCCGGTTTCCTGCTGTCTAGCTGACCCTAGGTGGACTCACTGGTCCCAGGTGACCCCGGGAAAAACTGCTCCTCGCTCACGAGCTCGACCTGGAGGCGAAGCGAGCGGTGCCTGAAGCTGGCTGTTGTGCCTCTGGTTCGTCTGGACCCCCAGGAGGGAGGCAAGAGGCTTGAAACTGCTCTGAGGGACTTGTCCGCGAGTTTATATTTTGGGCAATATCAATGGGGTGCGCCAACTAAGATCTGGAAATGAGGCCTGGCTTGGGATATAGAGCACAGCCCACCTTGCCTATGCCACTGGCACAGGAAGATCACACCCAAAAGAGTGAGTCACAAAGCTTGGTTCGAGAAGGGACTAGGGCGCCGCCACTTTTCTCCCCACAACCACCAAGGCAGGACCCCAGCAGGGCACACTGGACCAAACCAGGCCCATCCCCGCTAGAGAGCTGCCCTCTTCTTTTCTTTTTTTTTTTAACCGGAGCCTGGGCAAGACCAACATGGATACACTGCCCTGATTAATTCTCGTCACTGGCTTGCTTAGTCACATTTAATCCATTCTCTAGATGTAAATTCTATACCTCCACCGCTACCTTTTTATCTCTCTCTGGAGTAATCAGACTATATAGTTTCTCTGAGTAGCATTATCGGCATTTCTTTCGCCTCCTCTCCAACCATATTCCCCTCTTTCTCTCTGTGATTAAGCCTCTTAACCTTTCTGCCTGTTCATTTCATTTCCAATTTCGCTTCCACCCCGCCCTGTCAATTCTCTCTTTGTATATGCTCTTCCATCAGCAGGGCATACAGTCTGCTCTTTTTTTGTAGCTGGGAATTCTGNATACACCTGGCTCTTTATTTGTAGCTGGGAATTCGGGTTCTATGCTTAAGATTGCCCTTTGCCTATTGGGTTTTTTCTTTTTTATGTATTTTTATTTTTTTGTCTTCCCTCCTTCCTTTTTTTTTTCCCTATGTGTCCCTTCCTTTTTTTCTTTTTCTTTTTCACTTTCGGTTTGCATGTTTGTTGGATTTGTCTGTGCATTTGTGTGCCTTTGTTCCCTGTGTGCTTGTCTGTGTGTGGTTTTTTTTCCCAGGGCTACCTCAAGAAACAAACCAAAGTACACATGGTGGAGAGTCCCAAATACCACCATAAGTAGGAAAATAAAATAACCAAAGTCTCAACAAGAGAGACCAAGAGACATCATTCAAAGAACACTATCTGAACAGATAGGCCCAGGACAGTCAAAGAGCCTTCTTTGGTACAGCAGCACTTGCAGGTGCAGAGAGCATATAACAAGCTTTTGAAACTAACAAAAGATAGAAAGCTAACCAAAATGAGGAAATGAAGAATTCTCCTCCAAAGAAATTCCAGAAAAAAATGACAGCTAAAGAACTGCTCAAAACAGATATAAGCAACATAAATGAACAAGAATTTAGAACAATAGTCATAAAACTAATGGCTGGGCTTGAAAAAGGCATGGAAGACATCAGAGAAATTATTGCTACAAAGACTGTGGAGCTTAAAAATAGTAGTGATGAATTTAAAAATGCTATAAATGAGATGCAAAATAAAATGGAGGTGTCCAATGCACAGATTGAAGAGGCAGAAAGGAGAATAAGTGATTTATATGACACAATTATAGGAAAAGAAAAAGCTGAGAAAAAGATAAACTGATCCAGGAACACAAAAGAAGAGTTCAAGAGCTCAGCGATACAATGAAACAGAATAATAATCATATCATAGGAATTCCAGAAGAGGAAGAAAGAGGGAAAGATGCTGAAGGAGTCCCTGAACAAATTANCTCAACAATAGCCAAAACATGGAAAAAGCCTAAATGTACATCAATTGATGAATGGATCAAGAAGATGTGATTTATCTATACAATGGAATACTACATGGCAATGAGAGAATGAAATCTGGCCATGGGTATCAACATGGATGGAACTTGACGGTGTTCTGCTGAGCGAACTAAGTCAGGCAGAGAAAGACAGACACCATATGTTTGCTCGTATAGGAGGATTAGGAGGACCTTAACTGAGGACCATGGGGGAGAAGAAGGGGAAAAATAGTGGGGGAGAGAGAGGGAGGCAAACCATGAGAGACTCTTGAATGCTGAGAACAAACCCAGGGCTGATGGGGGTGGGGTGGAGGAGAAGGGTGGTGATGGGCATGGAGGAGGGCACTTGTTGGGATGAGCACTGGGTGTTGTATGGAAACCAACTTGACAATAAACTATTAAAAAGAACTAAAATATGAAAGGATTTTTATATCCAAATGTTATAGTCAGGACTAGCTTCATGGGCTTGTGACCTGCTCATAGGGCCCCATGCTGAAAGGGGCCCTTGCTTAGTTTAATGCTGTGCTCTGCCTTGAAATTCTTCATTTTTGAACAAAGAGCTCTGAATTTTCATTTTGCACTGAGCCCCACAAATAAGCTACGTCATCCTAGTTTATAGTAGTTATCTCTGGGGAGCAGGATATTGGGTGATCATTATTTTATTTTATACCCGTATGTATTTTTGAAACTTTTACAATGAATAACCTTTCAGATAAAAAAAAAATAAGGCTAGTTCTTACACACTTTAAGAAAGGAAAAAGGAAGGTCCTTCTCAGGATAAATAAATGCTAATTCCTTTTAGCGTTTGGGGCAGTGCAAAACATATACTTTATTCAATATGATCAGTCTTCAGATATCATAACTATTTTGTCTCTCCTTGCTTATTCTTCTCCAAGTTCAAAATACTTCTAGTTCTTTTCATTGCTGTATAAGATTGTCTGGGCCTCTTATTTTTTCTTCAACCATTCTCTTAACATACTTATTTCTCAAAGTTTCCTAGAAAATGTGCCATTCAAACCTGAATGCCAGATATGGTCTGAACAAATGCAGGTTTTTTTATACTGTGGGCTCCATTGTTCTATTAATGCAGTCTAAGATCATACTACCTTTTTAAGCCACTACATCTTATTATATTAAACTTATGATCAACTAATGTACTTTGATCTTTCTCACGAATATAAGGACCAACCTAGGACAGTCTCTGTCCTGTACAGCTGATTAAAAGAAAAACTAAATGGAGTGTACATTTATCCATGTTATATCACACTGATGTCAACTGAACATTCTAGCTTGTCCAGACCTTTCTGAATCTTGATTTTTATTTTCTATGACAGTGATTCTCAACCAAAACTTCAAACCTGATTCATTTGGAGGAGTTTTTGAAACTACTCAAGCTCAAGTTTTGAAACTACTAAAGCCAAGAGATTCTAATTCAATTAATCTAGGATATGGCCTGGGTACTCTATTTTTTCCCTTACCTTTATAGTATAAAATTTTTTTAACGTAAAAAAAACAGAAAATAATATATTGACATATCTATGTGCCTATCACCTAACTTCAGTAATTATGAACATTTCGTAAATCTTCTGTTATTTATCCCTCTTGGAGTCATTTAGTTTATTTTAAAAGGTTCTAAGTTGAATATAACATGCAGCCAGTGGTGAGATAACTGATCTATGGTATTAATTGTCCCTTTCAATTTTTAGACACTTGCAAATTTGGCATCCATTGCTCTTTTGCATTAGGTCAATGATCATGACAAACAGGTAGGACCCCCGAAGGGCTCAATGTTGGAGAGACTATTAAAACAGCCACAGCTCGGAGATGGTACTCATCACCAATGTACTAATTTAGTACACTTTAGTTGGACAAGTGTCTCTTTCTGCTTGTAAACTAGATTGTGGGCACTATGTAAGGCAACACTGCTTTAGCTGCAGAAAAGTCATTTAAATGAACTTCTTAATTACAAACAAGATTTATATCCATTCTAAGTAAAATGTTTGTGGTTATAAATTTTGGCCACAAAAATGACTGCTAGAACTTTATGGTGGATTCTGTATCTTGTCATAAATTGCCATGTTTACAAAATCAAACAAGTACTCCTTTACTGATTTTTTTATAATCTCAAGTTCATTAAATGTTAATGAACAAACTAATTAGTAAACTGCCAACATACTTAGTAGGAAATACATTCAAATAGCAGAAAGTAGTGTTTTCAGTAGAGGTTGCGAGTATTTTTTATTCTATTGCTTTTGTTACCAGATTTATTTCCTTAAAACAAGACTGTGAATGCCTATTTTAGAATAATCCAATAGCCACAGTTGGCATTTTGAAAGCTGCCAACTTTATACTAAGAGCTTTGGGAAACAGTTAATAAAAATAACTCTTCTTTGTCCTGTTTTCTGTCTGCCTGCATTCTTTTAAAGACATTTACTTGAAAACTGGGTATATGTAAGCACTCATTTCCTTTCCCAACCAAAATCTTTTTTCATTAAAGTATTCAGAAATTTGTATAGGGAAGTAGCTGATATCACAAATGGCAGACTATAATGTCATGTGGGGAAAAAGAATGCAAGAATTATCAATCAAACTGAACTACATTTCTCAAGATTAAAACATAGGGCAATGTAAGAAGTATTACCGCCTTTATTTACAACACCTTCTTATGCTTCAAGACTTATAAATATACAAAAAGAGTAGCCCTCAAAAAATGAAAGACAATACAACATCTAAATTCCTAGATGCAAAGCAACAAACGTGACAGCAAATGAATAAACTCATAAACAGTATAGCACTTCAAAAACATTATTTAGGAGACCTGAAGCTGACCATTATCTTGGTTAGTATAAAACAAAAGGACAATTAATACAATGATAAAAATCAATAAAGGTGCTTATCCTTTATTTTAAAAATTTATTTCTTTATAATGGAGTAAGGGAGGGGGAAAAAAACAAGACCATTTAGACTGGGGTAGAAAGAAGAGTGGAAATTAAAAACAACAAGGGTTTAATTCTCAAGTACCTTTAATTCTCTATCCCAGGTTTTCCTATTCTATAGGCATTCTTCTTCAACAACCTTTTCTAGTTGCTAAGGGCATTATATCTTGAGTCTCATATTTCCAACCACAGATAAATGAATCTGGAATACCTGCTGTGTCCCCAACGACTGCCATCTTTTGCTTTTACACTATCAAACTATTTGTCCCATTCAGAATGTCCTCTTCATTTCTCTCTACCAAACCACATCCCAGATATCATTAGTTCTCACAGATGAGTGATTTAACTCAAAAAACAATACAAACTGTTTTTTTTTAATGTTTTATTTATTTCTAGGAGAGAGAGAGAGACAGCGCGAGCAGGGTAGGGCCNAATTCTGCCACCAGAATACCACCTATTGTTATTCATCGCTGTTTTTAGGAAATCTTTGTATCATTTAACAGGGCATCTCATAAGCATACTTTACACCAGAGCTGGCCTTGGAAAACTGTTTTGAGGGTTTAAAATTATCCCTCATTCATGACTATAAGTCACCAAAACCAAGCTGATATTACTGCTGACTACCTCAGTAATTATATATTTATTTGCTTACTTGTTTATTATCTGCTTATCCCATTAAGTTATAAACTCTGTAAGGATAGGAACTACTTCTGTTTTATACACTACTGTATACCCAACACCCGGGACCGTAGCTAGCTACTACCCCATTTCTGTTTCCCTTCACAACAAAACTTCTAGAAAGAATTATATATATTTGCTCTGTCTCCAAATATGTGCTTGGCTTCATATGCTCTAATCCCTCTGGTCCCTGCTCATAGGTCACCTTAAAGAGGCCTTTGCAGACCAAATTTATCTAAAACACCAACCCCCACCCCTCTCTATACTATAGCTTACTTTATTTTTCTTCATATGGCTTAATGCCACCTGCAATGTATTATTTGTGTATTTGCCTCCCTCAACTAGAATGTTAGCCCAAGGAGAATAAAGATTTTATTTTGCTCACTTGCTGTTGTCTCTAGCACCTAAAACAGTGCTTCGTTTTTAGAAAGCACTGGTAAGTATCTGTTAAATGAATGTATCCTGTACAATCACATACAGGATTTACTCTTACCTTTTGTGCTTATACAACAGCAACAAAAGGTGGAAAACTGGGCAGATTTTCTAATGTAAAGGTAATATAAAATCCATGCCATAGCTGTACTGCAACAGGGTAAACATTATAGGGCCATTTATTATTAATTTTTGGCTTATCTTACATCCATCCAGTCCTCCCACAACTGTCCACTAGAAACAGGTTTTTATCAGCTGAATCATTTCTACTTCAAGTATCATGTTTTGAAAAATACAAATAAAATGACTAAAGAATACTAAATGTATTCTTCAATATCACTCAGTAAGACAGTAAGTGATGCTTATATCTGTAGAAGTGCTGCTGGAGAACTTCCAGATTTGGGCAATCATAGGTCAAAATGAAATGCTGCTGTGATATTTTATTATAATGCTTGTATGTAATTTTGGTTATAAATCATAAATGCATAATCACTATCATACCAAAATTACTGAATAACTATCAATGTTTTACTTTAGTAGTGGTATAATTACAAATCGGACATATTCAATGTTACTACTCCAAATCAATTTCTATATACAACATAGGAAAAGTAATTACTACGGAAAATGGTAAAAATATAGATCCTCCTTTGGCCTTCAAGCATAGAAAATGGTACTTCATTAATAGATAAATGAATATCAGATGTTTATATCACTGCTCATATGTTTCAAAAATTCATGAGACTCAACAATGCCATGAGGTGGGGAAGATAAGTTTTGTTCCCATTTTACAGATGAGGAAACGAAGTCTTTATAAAACAATTAGAGCTGAATAGAGGCAAAAAATACCAAAGAATCAGGGAAGACAAACAAAGTCAGGTTAATAAGGCAAGTGGAATCACTCAACTCAAGTGATGTACTGATGTATTTGTGGATGCTGGTTTGTAGCTGACTTATTAAAAAGAAAATCCCATAGGGTAAGCTCTGGCGAGGGCAAATTACACTGTGTTCTGTTCCCTCCCTGGAACATTCTGACACATGCAAAATCAAGTAAAAAATTACTTTTAAAGATCTCTTTGAATGAGAAAGGTCGGCTTTGTGGGAGGTTTTGAAAAAAGAAGGTTGTTCAGGGTCATCACTTTATAGTCTTGGTTTTTTCATTAGAATGAAATCTACTTGACAGCAAATACTAGTTTCCTGCTTACATCATAAGTCTCCAATACCTAATCAAAAAAACCCTCTTCCTATATAATCTACACCATTATTATTACTTTAACTGAACTCTAGAGGATTGAAGATTCATGACCCTCAGTTGAAGTGGAGTAGAAGTTTCCTGTCTATGCTTCGGGAAAGAAAGACCCCAGCAGGGGCACCAGGGTGGCTCAGTCGGTTAAGCATCTGACTTCAGGTCATGATCCCACAGTCTGTGGTTGCGGGTGGTGGTCAGGTCGGCCTCCATGCTGACAGCTCAGAGCCTGGAGCCTGCTTCAGATTCTGTGTCTCCCTCTCTCTCTGCCCCTCCCCTGCTCACACTCTGCCTCTGTCTCAAAAATAAAAAATAAACATTAAAATTTTTTTTAAAAAAAGAAGGGAAGAGGCCCTGTCAACCACTCCCCTCTCGTCCTTTCTCCAGCACAGAGGTCCCCAAAGAGCCTCTAGAAAGAAAGCCCCATGTTANGGTATGCAGTCAATAATCCTTCCACTATTACCAAGAAACAGTGGTGACAATCATAGTCCTTCATATCTTAAGACCTCCAATGAAGCTGTCCTTTCTCATTCAAAACAGATCGATCTAGAGGGTTTGATGTTAAGTAACCAGAGAAAGACAAATACCATATAATTCCACTCATATGTGGAATTTAAGAAATAAAACTAGTTAACAAATTAACAAAGAGATGAACAAAAAAACAATTAGGTANGTGAAACAGATAAAGGGGATTAAGAGTACACTTATTGTGATGATCAGTGGGTGATGTACAGAACTGCTGAATCATATCATACATTAAAACTAATATAACACTGTAGGGGCACCTGGGTGGCTTAGGGGCACCTGGGTGGCTCAGTCAGTTAAGTGTCTGACTTCTGATCCTGGCTCAGGTTATGATCTCATGGTTGTGTCTTCCCTAGGGGNGTCAAAATGATATCTATTAATTTACAATATGTGTGTGGGTGGGGATTTGATATTTCCTTTATCTGAAATGAAATGTCATGGCCATCGTTTAGGCACTCTGGTTCCAGTAATAAGGTACTTGGAAGCCCCAAAATTTTACCAGTTCCTTTGTGAACATGGACTGCAGGCATATTTCGCTAAGAAAAACTTAAAGAGAATGTTTTCAACGTTGGGCTCCTTGAGTTCAGGTTGGGGAAAAAGGAGAGAAAGCCTTGTATTTTTGAGGGATGGTCATTAAGAAGTTCTTTAAAAAGCTACCTTATTATATATGTGTTTAATTATGACAAATCATTTCCACCATGATTTGTTGTTTGCATAAATATCATAAAATATTTTGAAATGGAAAGCTCATTTAAAACATTATTATGTTCTAGTTCATACATATGATTTAATTTCAAGGCAATTGTGCCAGGATGAAAGAGGAGACAGGGAAAAAGAGTAAGTTTACTTTTTAGTCTTGTCCTCCAACCCCAAAACAAGGCCTACTAAAGGAGATTATCAATCTAACATACAAGAACCTGCTTACACTATGCAGATATGGAATATTCAAAAATCAAATGCTCTCAACAAATGATCTAAAGTAAAGCTTTTCTGAGGCACAGATCTTCCCAAGTCTCATACACTAGAATGTAGCCCCATAATTCCACTCATGTAGTAGCTCCAATCTACCAAGCAAACTGTTGATTTGTGCTTAATGAGCCAAATATGCATAAATTATTTTCAATTACATAAAGCCAGTTGCTAAATTTAGATGCTATAGAAAAGTCATTACCCTTACCATCCAGGAAGATCAAGATAATGTAAGGTAACTGCAAAAGTCCAGAAGGGTGAATTACTTCACTAAAAATGAAAGAAAATTGCTTTATCTATAAAGTAACCTTTATGTATAACAAAAATTTACACAACATTTTCTACCCTACTGTGAACCAGGACAACAAAGATAAATTAGGCAAATGATAAGTTATCTACCAGATATCCACTAGATAGATTTCAGAAATTTAGAAAAGTATCTCGGAATCCTAACTTACAAGTTAATCTCCTATTACAACCACCCTAGGGTTCTCTGTTGCCCCAATTCCATTTTTAGGGAAAATAATAGAGTCAACTAACTTTACCAAGTCCACAGCTAAAGTCATTACATTGCTGGTGGTTATTGCCAATTAACACATGGCAAAGAAATAAAACCTTAAAGAAAGTACAGCTATTAACATTTCTAGATGGTCATTATCTCTTCTTCATTAAAGAAAATGTATAAAGGAATCCTTTAAAGAGGTAGCGCGTAACACTGGATTTCAGCAAGCAAAATGGACAAAGGCAAGCTTATGCTGGCACCCAATCAGACTCCTGTGAGAGCTAATCCAAATGTGGATTTGTGGTAAAGCATAGCAGAGCTCTTGGCTTCACAATTTTAAGTAAGAATATAGTAATTGAGCAGTCATGAAAATCAGCACACACTTCTTCTGGACCAAAAAGAACCAAACAAACCTTAAAAACACTTCTGCTCCTTCTGATCGATTTTGCTTAACTTATGTGTAATAAACTCGTGGAAATTTCAAGCATCTTGACAATACCACAAGTAAAATAATCATGCATACACGCTGACCATAATAAGAGCCTATGGCTATTCTCAACATACACATGTGGTAGAAATCTTGGTTTATTTCTACAGACAAATCTTTTATTCTAGAGATACGGGCTTGAAGAGTACATGGGAGTGAGTGGAATAGAGACACTGGTGCAATCGGTCCATGTTTGAATCTGATTTACCTGTTATTTTTCAGGAACACAGCTGTACAAAGTGAAGTATACCTCCTTGGTAAATGTGGACAAGAGCACCATAAAAATTCTGGTCAAGAAAAATTATGGGGAACCAAAATATTATGCTGTTAACACAGAGCTATAAGGTGTTTTAAATATACTCTGAATTGTTCTTAATGGACTAAAGAGGGTAAATCATGTCACTGGGTAATTACGAACATTGATTCTCAAATTTAATTTGGAAAATATATGCATCTATTATATGGAAAGGCTCCTCTGCAAAATAACACTTGTAATTTATAAAATTCAGAAAATGATCAAATGTGAAGTTTAACCGGCAATTTTGTTGCCATATTTTCAAGAGGGTCTTTTTAGAAGCCAGAAAAGATGAACAGGTCTTGCAAAAAACAGAAACAAAAAAATAAAAAAAAACCTCCTGTAGAACCTCAGAATTCTCTCCACCTTGAGGATGGCTTGAAAAAAAGAGGAAACAGCAGCACACATCTGTCACCACCTTAACAACATGCATTGATTTGGCACCTATTACCTTTCATTTTATCCTCTCAACTCTACGAAACAGACACAATTTCATAGAAGAGGAAGAGCAATGCCATCTCCTCCGTGAATCTTTACACAACTTTTCAGTTATTTGGTTCTAATTAGGATTTGCTCTATTTACTAGTTACTGGTTATAAGTTTAATTTGCCTGGGTTACTGGTTACTACCCCCCTGGCCTGACCCTCTCCCCCTTATCCAGATTAAGAACAATTCAAAGGCGGGTAAGTGAATCTTAATTGTCTTCATACACTAGCATTCCATGTGGCACACAGCAGGCGTTTATGGTGGAATAAATCAAAGTATTTGTCGAATGCCATTCAACAAGAGATGAAGATAGGGCTAAAATGCAGATTTCCCTACTCTTCCCTCTTCATCACGCTGCCTAAACGAAGCCTGGTCCACCACTTCAAGGCCACCATACCAACTGCAAATGGTCACGAAAAAGAGTTCTGCATCCCCCCCACCCCCGTCCGGTGTCCAAAAGTTTNCTCCTCCCTTTCTCCTCACCATCCTCCCTGCCCCCCAATTGCCCCCCCCCGGATGGTGATTATCAAGAGGGGGGTTCGTGAAAAAAGTTAAGTCTACAACTGCCGGACTGGTCCCGGTCACCAGACTAAACGCTACCTGTCGAGGTCTAACACTCGTTAGCCCCTCCCCCGGGGGAAGAGACCGGGCAGGTACTTTGCCCAGAAAGAACACCTCCTCTGCCTCAGATTGTTCCACCTCCTCTGAAAGGACCCCTCCTTCCATTCCCCCTCCCACCCGGAGCGCAGCGGCTGGTCAGGTGAGGCATTCTCTGGACTCAGGGACGGAGGCGGGGACGACGGAAAGGTGGCAGCGGGAGAAGAACCAGCTCCTCCGCCCGGGGTAGAGAATCGCGCGGTGGGTGGCGACGAATAACTGTTTTCCTCACCTGCGAACACGGCCCCAAGGCGGGTGAGGGGGTTGGCCGCAGCTTACCTGTGAGACCCCCTCCGCCTTCCTCGCCATAGCCCCGACGCCGCTGAAGCACGAAGTAGTCGTTGGACCTTTCCATCAGCCAGAGCTTCAGCGCATTTTTCAGGAGCACTTCCTCAGGCTTCAGCCACATCGCGAACTTTGTGCCGCCCAGCAGCAGCGACCCAGATGCCCTCCCCACCTCACCCTCCACGTGTCTATTTCCCTCTACTTCTCCTTCTACCAAATCTCCCTCAGGCCAGCAGCGGCTTGCGTTCAGGTTTTCCACACTTCCCCCAACCCTCCCTTCTCTCCCACGTAGGCAGCGAGATTGCCAATTCCCTCCTACAGCTCTACCGCCCGACTGGGAAATAGTCCCGCTTCCTTGACTCCTGGGAGTTGTAGTTTCCTATTCGCTTTTCTGTACTCAAACAACGGGAGTTGGGAACTACAATTCCCACAATCCACTGGGGGTGAGGAGGGGGTGCGGGCGCTTTCAAAGCGCGTCCCGCCACCACTTAAGTGTATTTTGCCTGCTTAAACTTTAAAGCAGTGTTGTTGTTGTTGTTGTTGTTGTTCAAATAAATGAGCCCCAAGTATAAATGTGTTGCTTCTTCTCATCCTTTTACAGCCCAGGGTGTTAAACCGTAGAAAACAAAGTTTCTGGAATTTTGGTGTAACCAACGGCCCATTCTGGGAAGCAGCAGTAGCAGTAACTGATATTAAATAAGCTCTTTGAAAGCGATTTCATATACAGATGTCTCACGTAACTCTCACAGAAGTCTTACGAAGTGGATATTATTCCTCACTTTGCACATAATAAAAGCACCGACGGGTGATATGACTTATCCAAGGTCACACAGTAAGTGGAATCTGATAGAATTCCTTGTCTAAAGTCTTCCTTAGACTAAGCTCTTTCTGCCTATAAAGGAAGAATATAAAATCTCCAGAAGCCACATGATTTTATTCATGCCGCGAGCCC
>NW_027531290.1:180534-185180 GCF_008692635.1 Crocuta crocuta
GGGCACACCCAAGATGCCAAGTCCTGTAGCCAAAGAACTCTGCCTTGGAGCAGTGTCTCTGGCTTAACCTTTCCAAGATGTGGGCCAGCTCATGGGAGGCACGTGTGTGCTACCACAGGGAGTTTTCTTGAGGGTAAGAGAAGGGTCAATTTGGGATTCTCTTCTACTAAAAGGCAGTTAGTACCAAGTCAGCTCTCTGAATAAGACAGGAAGAGACAATCTTCCCAGAACCCCAATTGAAATGTATCTTTGGGGAAAGCCATCCCAATTTGGATGCATATTATGGAATATGATTTCTGACCTTCCTGGTAAAAGCTTAGTGAATGTAGCAAATGTCGACACATGTGAGGTGTCATTTTTACCTTTCCTTCTCTTTTGAATTTTCTTCCTCATCAAACCAAATTCTTTTCCAATTCCTTAATGGTTACAGTTGTGACAAGGGCTGTCCAGAAGTGGATGGTTCCTTTCTGTAATATTGATTTAATCCTTATTTTAAAACATGCACATTTTTACATCCTTACTTTATAGATGAAGAACAGAGGAGTCTAAGAGAAGTTAAATAACCTATCTAAGATCACATAGCTAAATAAGTTGCAGAGTTGGGATTTGAACATAGATTTTTCTCACTACAAATTATGACACTATACTACCTTATGCATATGGCTAATAGATACTTCAAATACAACATGTCCATAGCCAAACTAAATTCTCCGACATTTCTCCTGCCCAAAGTTGGTTATCCTTCTAGGTTCTTACAGTTCAGAGCACCACTGTTACCAAGATGCTCAAGCTAAGAACTTTGGAATAATCTTCAACTTCTTACTCTCACCACCGTCACTGTCTTACATACATCCTCCCCTCTACTTCTTTTTCAAAAGTCCATCCCACCATATTACCACTTCAGATTGGCCTCACATCACTTTCCTGCTACACTGTAATAGCATCCCAACTCATCTTTCTGCCTCCATTCTTGTTTTCTGATTTACTCAAGCCACATATTTATGGACATTAATGTTATACCATGCAGAGATAATACCTCACTTATCCAGCAATCTTTTCAGCTGACTCAGCCTTCTAAATCATAGCCTGAAACATCTATGTGCAAAGGTACTAGAATACCCCAAATAGCAGGGTGTGTGGGTGGCCCAGTCAGTTAAGGATCCAACTTCAGCTCAGGTCATGATCTCATGGTCCGTGAGTTCAAGCCCTGCGTCAGGCTCTGTGCTGACAGCTCAGAGCCTGGAGCCTGCTTCCAATTCTATGTTGCCCTCTCTCTCTGCCCCTCCCCCACTCACTCTGTCTCTCAAAAATGAATAAACATTAAAAAAATTTTTTACAAAAAGAAAACCCCAAATAGCAATTCTAAACCCTGTGCCAATGGACAAGCTGAGGCTGTCAAAGATTCCTCTGGATTCTTATTTGAAACGAATTTCACAAGCTTAGTTGATGCTTTACAGCCTGCAGCAGGTTTAGAAGCAGTAAGAGTCAAAACTGGAGAACCAGGGACGCCTGAGTGGCTCAGTCGGTTAAGGCCCGACTTCAGCTCAGGTCATGATCTCACAGTTCGTGGGTTCGAGCCCCATGTCGGGCTCTGTGCTGACAGCCAGCTCAGAGCCTGGAGCCTGCTTCAGATTCTATATCTCCCTCTCTCTCTGACCCTCCCCTGCTCACGCTGTCTCTCTCAGAAATAAATTTTAAAAATTAAAAAAAACACAGGAGAACCATTTAAATGTTTGCTGCTCAAAATGCAGACCCTGAACCAGCAACATCTGCATCACCCAGGAACTTGCTAGAAACTCAGAATCTCAGGACCCATCCCAGACCTGCTGAATCAGAATGTACATTTTAACAAGATCCCTCGGTAATTTGTAGGCACATTAAAGTTTTAGGTGCATTGATTTAAGCAAATTAGATATTTGAAAATCAAACTCTACAATAAATTGGGGGTGATTAATCATGTTTCCATTAAGACCTACATCGGCATCTTTTAAAAATAAGTTCTGTTAAAGAATTTTAGATGATTGAATTGCTTTTTTGAACAAGTTTATTTCAGGACATGCCCATTAAAATTTTCTAAGGCAGTGGTTGAAAATGGGTATCTGTTGGAGGAGAAATTGCCATTATTCATGCTACGCCCTATTTATATATGCTACTAACCATCAAAATCTAGGTATGTCCACAAATATCTCGTATTCATGATACATTTTTGGAGACAAAAGAACTAGTGGGTAGTGTTTTTCAATTTTTCACCAAATTAGCTCTGAGGTAGAGGACAGTGAATATTTATCTCTGGAGGTCAAGGTGCCCACCATATCAATTTCTTACATAGTATGTAATACTAAATTTCGGGTTTTTTTTAAGTTTATTTATTTATTTTGAGAGAGACAGAGATACTACAAGTGGGGGAGGGGCAGAGAGAGAGGGAGAAAGAGAATCCCAATCAGGCTCTGCACTGTCGGCTTGGAGCCCGATGTGGGGCTCGAACTCACGAAACTGTGAGATCATGACCTGAGTCAAAACCAAGAGTTGGTCGCTTAACCAACTGAGCTACCTAGGCACCCCAAAATTTTATATTGTTTAATGTTTAAAAATATTTTTGAAATTCACTCCAAAGAGAAGAGGCAATAAGTAAAAGTCTCAATATTTGTTACAGCCTAGGGTGATAAAATTTCTCCAGATGTTACAGATCTTAATTAAAATACTTAATAAATGAACAAAAACTAGATGGGGGCGGGATGTGGGGAAGGAATGTTCCACATAGCATTCCAACCATGTCCTTAAATGCCTGGAAACCATGTACATTCTTATTTGTAAGATAATACAAACTGAATTCTGCTAAACCTATAAATGAACTCTCAGAAAATCCCTCCCAAAGTTGGAGACTCCCTATACATACATATCTACTGCCACTGTTAAAGGAAGTAGTTTATATTTTGATTATTATGTGAGTAATAAAGTCTGTTGCTCAAACTATCATTTTGTTACCAGTATACGAAGAAAAGGCACAAGTGACATGGAATTCCTCTCCTTTGTATATGCTGAAGAAAATTGAAAACATACATCTACAAAGACTTGTACATAATTCATAGCAGCAGCATCCATAATGGACAAAGAGTGGGAACAATCCAAATATTCATTAACTGATGGATAACCAGATGTGGAAAAATGGAATATCATCAATGAAAAGGAGAGGTGCTGATGCATGCTTCAAACATGAATGAGCCTTTATTTTTTTAATGCTATATTTATTTCTGAGAGAGAAAGAGAGAGACACAGCATGAGCAACGGAGGGTCAGAGAGAGAAGGAGATACAGAATCTGAAATAGGCTCCAGGCTCTAAGCTAGCTGTCAGCACAGAGCCCGACGTGGGGCTCAAACCCACGAACTGCGAGATCATGACCTGAGCTGAAGTCAGACCGTAACCGACTGAGCCACCCAGGCACCCCATGAATGAGCCTTTAAAAGACTACTCTAAGTAGAAGCTAGTCACAAAAGATCACACACATATTGTATGCTTCAATTTATATGAAATGTCCAGAATAAGCAAATCTATAGAGATTGAAAGCAGATTGGTGGCTGCCTGAGGCTGGGAATGGGAGCAGGAATTGACTACAAATGGGTATGAGGGAACTTTTGGGGGATGATGGGATGTTCTAAAACTGGATTGTGGTAACAGCTGCACAACTCTGTACATTAGCTAAGCATTGTAGAAGTATACATTTATAATGGGCAAATTTTTGGTATGTTAATTATATTTCAATACAGATGGTGACAATTTTAAAAATTATAAATTCTCCCTAAAAAGAACCCCCCCACACACACAAAACAAGAAGAATATAGATCAAGAGGTCAAATTTATTATGGGGCATCACACACATGTACACCTGGCATATTGCCACATAAGACATATATGTACCTAAGGCATATGTGTGCCTTGGTTTGATACTCAGGGCTCTGAGGTGTCCCAAACATCTGTTTATTCTTAACATTTTTGGCAAAAGAGATGCACTTAACTCATTAACAGCATCCCAACAACCATACTGCCAAAGAGAAGGCTGAAGGAAAAGAAAACTTTAATAAAGTGGTTTTATGTTTTGGGTAGTATAAAGATGGNACCTTATATTATCAGTGGCCAACTTCATTATTTACCTTGATGACACTGAAAACTAATTCATGGTATGTTCAGTTGTATTAAAATGTCAACAATTCCCCTCTCTGTAATATGTAAATAAACATCATACTAAAGTTTGAGTTTTTATTCATCAAATATATCAATGACCATTTTTTCCCTCCCAAATCCAAGCATATATGAAAAGTTAGTATGGGCTAACTGAACTAAACAGCAGACACAAACTTTTATTGGAATATTTTATTTACATTTTATATTTAAAGAGAATCAATACAAATCGGGGAATATTTACAGCATTTCAAATCAGTATACAAGAATGCAATGGTTTTGTCCATTCTACATTTAGCAAACAAAAATACATGTCTTTTCTGCTTTTGCCTAAATTCTGCTGGAATTTTCACTGGAAATACAACTTTAAAACCAAGATAAGCCACACAGAATACAAATAAAGTGCATTTTTAAATAGCTCTATTTTACTTTGGTGGATGAAAGCTTCAAACTTTATATTAAGGCACAT
>NW_027531290.1:185237-187261 GCF_008692635.1 Crocuta crocuta
GATCAATGACCAATTTTTGTGTGACTTATTATCATTTTCAAATAGTATGATAATTTATATACTTTGCTTTTGAAAATCCCATAATTTTGAGAAATAGTTATATAGCATTTTTATAAGGAAACCTTTTGTCTATAAAAGTGTCAAATTGGTGTCATTAATATACCAATCAATCCAGTCCAGTCCATATTCTCTGATAAACTATGCTCCACACTCACATGAAGTACATTTAGCTTAATTTTAAAAATAAGAAATAGTTAGAATGAATATTTTGTTTTAATCTTGTTCTATCAACTTAATATAGCTTTAAAAGACATTTCATGAAGTACTAGCCTAAGTTTGCATTGCTTTTTACATTACAATTCCAGATCAATATAAGCACCTGGAGAAAAACCCTGACACATATAGCCCAAGCTAAAATAGTAGTATTTTTAATTAAGATACTATCATAAAATAAAGTGATCACAGCTACTCCACATTTTAAAAGCAATGTGTTTTTATAAGAAAACTGTTGTAAATGAAAAATATGACTACTTGAAGAGACTTTTAAATGTTTAAAAATGCTGCTATCACTATTAAGAGGAAACTTGCCTATGAAAAACATTATGAGTTTGTGGGAAAAAAGTTAATAGATTAAATATTTTAAGTAACTTAACTATAGCATATTAGTCATCTCAGCACTTTCAATATCATTATTTAATTCAGTTTATCCAGTTCATTAATAGTAAACTAGGCCCTGATTGGCAGTTCTGTTACTACTAAAGTTTCAAGTTTTCTATTGACACAGATTTTAGGATTTAATTTCTCGAACAGCAGTCTCTTGATCAGGAGTTTCATCTTCTTCAAAGGTTGGGTTGTCAACATGAGGAACAACATCCACTGCCATGGAACTTGCCTCATGGTTTACCAGCTGTAGGTTTTCATCTTTAGAAAGAAATGGCAATTTTAGGATGATTTTACCCCTTTCTTCTTTAAGATAAAATTCAAGGCTTTTCTTGTCTAATGCTATCATACTCTGATTATTATATTCATCCCTTGTTCCTTTAATAATTACATGTCTTACATAAGGCATATATGACATTATTCTATTGATTTACAATTACTCTTTTTTTAATTCACATGTGTGCTTACTACTTCTACCTAGATTAATAGCCTCCTTAAGAGCAGAAGTTCTGTCTTCTGCTGCTTTTCCATCCTTAAACCTGGCTTCACATTTCAATCACCTGGGTGCTTTAAAAAAATTACCTATGCCTTTTCATATGCATAGACTTAAAAACAAATAGGAAGGTACAAGGGGTTCTCCAAATGAAGTACAAACAGTAACAGATGAACATAATTATATAAAAAGGAAATATATAACCATCCTGAAAACAGTGGGGAAGAAAAAAACTGACCTAAGTAACTTTGGAGAACAGTATTTTGACTATATCCTATAAGGCTAAAAACAAAAAGGACTCAACTAGTTAGTGAAATGTTGAGTTACAAATAAGGAAAGGGGTAGGCTAGAATAAACTGTGGTGTTTCACTAGAATCAGATATATCAGTATTGAGCTGTTTTCCAGATACATAGATACACAGGTAGATAGATATATACAGATGTGCGCATATATTTGAGCACATACACATATTTCCTAGCTTTGTTCACTAAAAGGGCTAATAGCAATGATACCCTCATAGCAATGAACATACCTACTGCCCAGATCTTGGTTCTGAAGTACTGTTCTCCAAAAAGAAAAGCCACCCTCCCCCAAAGAAGTGGCTAGGGCACTAGGGTTAGGGCAAGGAGAATACAATATTAACCTCTTGTAGCCTAGGGCACAGCAAACTATAGCCTGCAAGTCAAATCAATAGCTAAGAGTGGTTTTCACATTTTTAAAAGGTTGTAAGTCAAACACCCCCCCACCCCTCTCCTCACTCTGCCAAATACAGCAGAGACTCATGGCTTTCAAAGCCAAAAATATTTACTATCTGACCCTTTACAGAAAAAGTTTGCCAATCCCTGGCCTAGAACATCCTGTGGGACCAAA
>NW_027531290.1:187346-192508 GCF_008692635.1 Crocuta crocuta
AAAGGAAAGACAAAAAAAAAAAAAAAAAAAAATGAGGCTGGTTGAAAGAACACAGAAACCACTTTGAGGAGAGTTCCCAATGACCAAATCTAGGAGCATCTAAGCAATCAATAAATCATGAGAATAATTTTATATAATAAAAGAAATATCTATGAGTCCATACTATAATAGATGAATAATTGAATAAGTAAATAGATAAAGGCTAGCTGTTCCTTAAAATAGAAGCATAATTAATGTAGAAAGAAGGATGGAAACAGAAAATTACCATTTGGCACACATTTCAGTAATAATTATTGCAAGGAAGAAGCATCAATTGCTAAAATTAGTGGGTAAAACCATGATGAGAAACAGAACATTTGCATTGTCTCCAAGTGTCTGTTNAAAATAGTAACTTTAAAAGCTGAACCTTGTCAGGCACTCACTATCTTAACCAAGTAAGCAACATTAAAAACCATCAGTAATAAGACATGAACATCATGTGCCTCATTATATGAGGCAGAGAAGAGCACAATATTATTTCTGTGGTATTCTTGCCAGAAACAGACAGTGAACAATGAATATAACCATTGGAAAATAGCAGACAGGTTCAAAGTGAGGGACATTCTACAAAATAACTGACCAGTAATCTTCAAAGTGTCAATATCATGAATGACTGGGACTAAGGAACAACCACAGATTGGAGATGAAGAAGGTATGACCATTAAACGCAATGTGGACCTCTCAACAAATTGGGTAGAAAAGGAACATATCCAAACATAATAAAAGCCATTTATGACAAACTCACAGCTAACATCATCCTCAACAGTGAAAAGCTAAAAACAAAACGTTTTCCTCTAAAATTACAAAGTACTTACCCCTACCACTTCTATTCAACATAGTACTAGAAATTGTAGCCAGAGCAATTAGTTACAAAAAGGAAAAGGCCTCAAAATCAGAAAGGAAGAAGTAAAATTATTTCCATATGACATGACCTTATATACAGAAAATGATTAAGACTCCCACCAAAAGACTATTAGAACTAATAAATGAACTCAGTAAAGTTGCAGGATACAAAATCAACATGCAAAAACCAGTCACATTTCTATACACTAACAATGAAATACCTGAAAAAGATATAAAACAGTTCCCTTTATGACAGCATCAAAAACAAAAATATACTTATGAATAAATTTAACCAAAGAGGTAAAAAATCTATACTGAAAACTTTGACGAAAGATACTGAAGAAATACAAACAAATGGAAAGATATCCTAGGTTAATGAATTAGAAGAATATTGTTAAAATGTCCATATACCCCCCAAAGACATCTATAAATTCAATGCAATTCTTATAAAAATTCCAATGGCATTTTTCACAGAAATAAAAATTCTAAAATTTATATGGGACCACAAAGACCCTGGATAGTCAAAGTCGTCCTGAGATAGAAGAACAAAGTTGGAGGCATAACACTTCCAGATTTAAAGCTATACTACAAAGCTATAGTAACCAAAATAGTATACTGGCATAAAAACAGACACACAGATCAATGGAACAGAATTGAGGGCCCAGAAATAAACCTGTGCACATGTAGTCATCTAATATTTGAAAAGGGCGCCAAAAACACTCAGTGGGGAAAAGCCAGTAAGTGGTGTTGGGTAAACTGGATAGTCACATATGGCAGAATGAAAATGGACCCCTATCTTACACTACTCACAAAAATGAACTCTAAATGGATTATGGACTTAAACATAAGATCTGAAACCATAAAATCCCTAGAAGAAAACATATGGGAAAAGCTCTTTGACATTGGTCCTGGCAACGATTTTTTGTATAGGACACCAAAAGCACAAATCAACAAGGGGAACTACATCAAACTAAAAAGCTTCTGCACAGCAAAAGAAACAATCAATACAGTGAAGAGACAACTTATAGAATGGGAAACAATATTTGCATATCAGATAAAGGATTAATATCTAAAATATATAAGAAACTCATACAATTCAGCAGTAAACAACCCACAAATAATCCAATTAAAATAGGCAGAGGAACTGAATAGATATATTTTCTGTTTTTTAAGGTTTATTTATTTTGAGAAAGAGAGAGAGAACCGCGAGGAAGAGACAGAGAACCCGAAGTGGACTCTGTGCTAATGTGGGGCTCAATCTCAGGAACCATGAGATCATGACCTAAGCCGAAGTTAGATGCTTAACCAGCTGAGCCACCCAGGCACCTCTGAATAGATCTGTTTTCAAAGGATATGTACAAATGGCCAACAGGTACATGAAAAGATGATCAACATCAGTAATCATTAGGGAAATGCAAATCAAAAACTCTAATCACCTCATACTTGTTAGAATAGCTACTATCAAAAAGACAAAAGGTAAGTGTGGGTAAGGATGTGGAGAAAAGGGATCCCAGTGCACTGCTGGTGGGAATGTTAATTGGCACAGCCACTATGAAAAACAGTTATGGAGGTTCCTCAAAAAATTAAAAGTACAAGTACCATATGATCCAGCAATTCCAGTTTGGGGTATACATCCAAAGGAAATGAAATCATAATCTTGAAGAGATATCTGTACTCCCATGTTCACTGCACATTATTCAAAATAAACAAGATATGGAAACATCCTGAATATCAGTTGACAGATGAATGGATAAAGAAAATGTGATATACACACACAGACACACACACACAGGAATATTATGCAGCCATGAGAGAAGGAAATCCTGTCATTTGCAATAGCATGGATGGACCTTGAAAGCATTTGTGCTAAATGAAGTAAGACACAGAAAAACAAATACTGCATAACAAATGCTGCATGTCACTTATCTGTGTAGTCTTAAAAACTCAGAAACAGAGAGTAGATGTTGGTTGCCAGGGGCTAGGGACAGAGGATATGGGGAAATGTTGATCAAAGGGCGCAAACTCTCAGCTGTAAGATGAGTAAGTTCTGGGGATCTAACGTATGGCATGGTGTCTACAGTTAACAGTACTGTATTACATACTTCTTAAAAGTTTATATATCATGCTATGTTCACCTGAAGTGTAGCTACCATGTGTCACCATACAATGTATTACAATATCATTGACTATGTCCTTATACTGTGCCCTTTATTCCCATGACTTATTCATTCCGTAACTGGAAACCTGGGTCTCACATTCCCTTTCATCCATTTTGCCCATCTCCCCCGCTTCTTCCCTATGGCAACCATCACTTGTTTTCTGTATTTACAGGTCTGATTCTGCTTTTTGTTTGCTTATTTGTTTTTGTAGATTCCACATGAGTGAAATAATATGGTATTTGTCTTTCTTGGTATGACTTACTTCATTTAACATAATAGCCTTTACGTCCATCCTTGTCACAAATGGCATCATATCATCCTTTTTAGAGCTGTGTAATATTCTATTTTGTTATATATACCATATCTTCCTTATCCATTTGTCTGTTAATGGACACGTAGGTTGCTTTCATATCCTGACTATTGTAAATAATGTTGCAATAAATATAAGGATGCACATCTTTTTGAATTGCTATTTTCTTTGGGTAAACACCCAGTAGTGGAATTATTAAATATACCTGAAAGTTGCTAAGAGCGTAGATCTTAAATATTCTCACCACACACACAAAAATTTGTAATTATGTGAGGTGGATTTGCTAACTATCCTTACTGTGGTAATCATTTTGTAATATATAGGTATATCAAATCATGCTGTACACCTTAAACTTAACACAATGTTATGTGTCAAATGTATCTCAATAAATTTGGGGGGAAAAAGAATAAAAGGGAAATGCAATGTGGGATCTTGGGACAGAAAAAGGATATTAGTGGGTCAACTGGTGAAATCTGAGTAAGGTGTGTCATTTAGTTAGTCACATTTTATCAGTTAACTTCCTGGTGTAAATAATTGTATATGGTAATAGAAGGTGTTAACATTTGGAGAAGTTAGGCGAAGGGTATGTGGGTATTATTTGTACTATTTCTGAAACTTTTACATTCTGAGAACGTACCAAAATCAAAATTAAAAATTGAAAAACAAAACCTGTGCATGGGCCCTACCCTTCACAGATTGAGTTAACCATTCTGGGGTATAGCCCAGNAGAGAGAGAGAATGAATCCCAACCAGGCTCCACACTGCCAGTGCAGAGCCCGACATGGGTCTCAAACCCACAGACAGTGAGATTATGACCTGAGCCATAGTCAAGAACCAGATGCTCAACTGACTGAGCCATCCAGGCAACCTCTGAGTGATTTTAATATGCAGCTAGGGTTAAGAACTAGGGCCCTTAGTGGTTCTCAAAGTGTGGTCCCTGGACCAGCAGCCTCAGTATCACCTAGAAACTTATCAAAGACAAAAATTTTCAGGCCCTAGGGGCACCTGGGTGGCTCAGTCGGTTGAACATCCGACTTCGGCTCAGGTCATGATCTCACGGTTCATGGGTTTGAGCCCCGCATCGGGCTCTGTGCTGACAGCTAGCTCAGAGCCTGGAGCCTGTTTCGGATTCTGTGTCTCCCTGTCTCTCTGACTCTCCCCTGCTCACGCTGTCTGTCTGTCTGTCTCTCTCTCTCTCTCAGAAATAAATAAAACATTAAAAAAATTCTCAGGCCCTATTCCAAACCTACAGATGGGTGGTGACCCATCTGTTTTAACAAGCCTTCTAGATGACTTGATGCACACTTAAGTTTTAAAACCAGTTCTCTAACAGAACTTAGTGCCATGATGGGACAAATGGACATGAACTAATCAACTATATGTTTGCAAAGTTATTTAAATCAACGATCACCTCATTAATCAGTGGCTAATAGGCAAGATACCCAAACTAGTAATACATAATCATAGATAAAATTAAATCTATTCTATCTGGTTATTCATTCAACATCTGAGTATCTACTGTGTGGCAGGCAGTTCTAGGTGCTGAGTATATGACAGTGACTTGTAAGACACTGTCTCTATGCAAACGTTTAAAAGTTTTAATACAATTCAATACAATAAAAGCAATGCCAGAAATTCTGTGGAAGCAGACAGTAGGGCCACACAGGTGAGCCAAGGGAGGCTTTTCAAAGAGGTGTAAGTTTTAAAGGAGGAACAGGAATTAGACTGGACTTCCACAATTTCTTGGGGGGGAAGAAGAGTGAAAGGAATGGACAGAGAGAAAACAGTGGCTCAAACTAGGACTGTGGAAC
>NW_027531290.1:192566-195020 GCF_008692635.1 Crocuta crocuta
TAGGACTGTGGAATTAAGGTTGGAGATTAGGGGATGGATTACAGAAAAGGGATACTGAATCAATAAGAAAGAGGGGAGGGAAGGATCTAGGGTCTCCCTAATTTCTGGTTTGAGGCACCTGATTGGGTGTTACTACCATTTATCCAGATAAAGAATACAGGGGGAGGAATGTGGATCATCATTTCATTTGCTCATCAAATTCTCTGCAAAAACCATTCTGCTACCACCTTTCCTCACAAGAAGAACAGAGCACACAAGAGAAGCAGACTGGAAATTTTTAACAAGCCTAACAATAAACTGAATTATGCTGTACACTCTCTCTTATCATCACTGAGTTCTATTATCACACAGTTATGGAAACAAAAAAATCACCTGGGGTAAATAGACAATGATTCTCTATTATAGGCAGAATAATCCACAGATTATTAAGGTTCTTATGACTACTTTGTACTCCAGGAAATGTCTGAAGATTAGATTACAAGAAATACGAAGTGTGCATTTTGCATGATAGTACTCCTCGTGACATCTTCAGGAATGATGTCTATGGCACTGATAAGCCTACTGAGGATAAAGGTTTAAGTCACAGGAAGCTGAAACTTTCATTAGTCATCTTAACATGGTTTTCTTCTACTCTTATGCCATGATTAGGTTATTTCAAAACGAGGATTGAGAACCATCAAACCAACAAAAACCATGAAAAAGGTAGAAGTTAAATAAAGGGAAAATAATTTGAATGAAGGTCTTCTCTTTCTAAGGAAAAAAGTAACAAAACTTCCTAAAATTTCTCCACTGGCAGGACATTACCAAGTAACAATACTGATTCACATGAATTTTGAAAATAATATATTCAACTTTAGTTTCCATGGTTTGTTCATTTCATGGTAAATAATCAACAGGTGGCAGCACATATTCTTATACCGTTTCCGATCTGTGCACAAGATGGGTTCCTGCAAAGTTGGGTATAAAATCAAGCTTTTGTAAACTTAATTCTATTTTATTGTTTCAGGACCCCTTTACCTTAGTTTCTGATTGCTTTCCAATAAACAATGGCTTCTAAAGTTTGAAGTTTCTCCTCAGCCTATGTAAGTTAACAGCCAATACTTCAATGCATCAGAGAGAAGCTACCCAATACAAAAATGTGTTTAATCTGTGAATAATCCCTACTCCTGATGTATTTCATCTGTTTCAGAGACATCTGAATATCTGCTTATTGAATTAAGGTAGGGGCATGTCCTATACTGCATCACTGTTACTAGAAAAAACTTGGAATGTATTTAATGAATGAAAGGAACAAACACTAAAAAGCAGGAGCACTCTGCCAGGAATATGATCCACAATGGATCATTTGTGGGGCCCTCCTTGCCCCTCAGCATGGTGCTTACTTGCTGATTGCACATGTTCTTCCAAAGGTGGCTCATCTGCTCCCTGAACGGAAGCATATCCAGACGATGCAGTCTCACTGCGATTATCCTCTTCATGAGGAGAGGCACTATTTGATATTTCATTGGATACAGGGACTTGTAAAGACACTGATCCATCTTCAACGTCCACCTTTGGAAAGCATTTGAAGAAATTAAAAGACGCTTCAGAGTACATGCTTTTCCCTGACATACCATTACAAAGTTTCTTCGTAAGTGACTTCTTAGAGCAATGCTACTTAATCTTTTAAGCCTATAATCCCTTTTGATGGTCACAAAAATCTCTTGCTGGCCCCAACCAGAGCAGGTGGAGTAACTGGGTCCAAAAGGGGGTGAAAGAAGTTATAGGCAGATTGCCTTCACATCTGATGTTCATTTGGGTGATCCCAGCACTTCAAAATATAATGGCTGGTACAAGGTAGGTACTCCAAACAAAAAAAAACAAAACTAAACCCAGAAAATTTCTGCCCTGAGTCAAGTTCACCTCCAGCAGTTTCAAAAGGCAGTTGCTGGCAAAATTCAAATAAAGTCTGATGTTTAGTTAACAGTAATGACTCAATGTCAGTTTCTCACTTTTGACAAATGTACCACAGTAATGCAAAATGTTAACAACAGTGAAAACTGGTGAGGGGTATCTGGGAACTCTCTGTATTGTCTTTGCAACTTTTCTGTAAATCTAAAATTATTCATAAATAAAACATTTAACAACAACAACAACAACATCATCTCATGCTGTACCCTAGGGGAATTGAGAATGGGTGTCATCTATGTATCTCCTAAAGTCAAGAAACATAGATGCTCATTTAACTACAAGTTTGGTGGCTGTGCATTAATAGGAGCAAAAATTCAACATGTATCAGAAGCTAGTTGGTAGTTTATATGGTCATCACTTAAAATTCTGACCAAATAATAAAGAGAGAAGAAGAAGGAAAATGGAGGTGGTCCAAGATGGGACCTCACTGTCACTATGATGTAAATAGTCCAATTTTTGGTATAAATCACAAGTCTAGAATATTACATAGTTAAAAATTAAGCA
>NW_027531290.1:195067-195607 GCF_008692635.1 Crocuta crocuta
TCAGCAATGTTTACCTCAATTCCCAAAGCTTTGAGTATGTCACATTTGCACATGGGGCAAGTCCTGTGTTCTAACAGCCAAGGGTCAACACATGTCTTATGGAAAATATGGCTAATGGAAGAAAAAACACATAATTTGGTTATCAGCTGTGAAACAGCAACAACACTTGGCCTAATATACTAACAGNTTCAGAATTTCAGATCTCTATTGTTTTGTAATTCTTTAACTATACAAATGGCACAGTCATTCTCAGTAATATAGTATAGTACAAAGTACAAGATAATGCTGATACTTTAGGCCATGTGATAAGTTCTAAGAATATCACCATTTAATAGCTAAAAGAAACAGTGTTAAGAACAGCTTACAGGAGAGGGATAAGGAAAAACTAAAGAATGAAGATTTCCAAAAAGGTGTCCATTGAGATGAATAATTTTCCCTCAATAGGACTGTTAAAATGATTTTAACTTAAATAATACAGTAAAACACACACACACACACACACACACACACACACACATATACACAAAATGGTTATGGTGC
>NW_027531290.1:195926-199480 GCF_008692635.1 Crocuta crocuta
TATTTTTATATGGAACTAATTTCTAAATTATACCAAATTATGGAAACTTTATATAATTTTCCTTATACTAATTTCAACGATATTAAAATATAAAGCATTCACCTATATTTAAAAGAAAAGAAACACTTTCTTTACATCAATTTGGAAACATTCAAAAGTTTCCCCCATTATAATCATTTCAATAAACCAGATATTCTTACTGATAATATAAAAAAAAAAAATCAAACTTACTTGCAGGTTAAGATGCGCACCAAATCATTTGGTTTATATAGTTCAATACACACAGCACAACTATCTCCATCAGGGCCAATTTCCTATGAGCAAATAGTTATTGTTACTCTGATGGATAAGAAAAAATGCATTAAACTACAGAGCAGGATCAAGATCAGAATATAATGTATTTAAATTGCATAGATTTCTTCAATAAGAGATTTAAAATAATTTAGACTTAATTGGAATCTTAAAAAGGTCAAATTTAGGGGCGCCTGGGTGGCTTAGTCGGTTAAGCGTCCGACTTTCGCTTAGGTCATGATCTCGTGGTTCGTGGGTTCGAGCCCTGCGTCGGGCTCTGTGCTGACTGCCAGCTCAGAGCCTGGAGCCTGTTTCAGTCTGTGACTCCCTCTCTCTCTGACCCTCCCCTGCTCACGCTGTCTCTCTCTCTCTCTCCTAGAAATAAATAAAGCATTAAAAAAAAAAAAAGGTCAAATTTATAGAAACAGTAGAAAAGTGGTTGCCAGGAGCTGGAGGATGGGGGAAATAGGTATTATATTCAGATATAATACAAATAAGGTCTAAGGATCTAATATAAAACCTTGTGACTACTGTTGATAACACTCTTATACAATTGAAATTTAAAAATAATTTAGACTTAAAAAAGGTAAGAAAGTAGAGTCGACCAAAAGAGGAATCATACAAAGCGGAACGGGTAGATTGATTTGAACAAATGAATGCTGTTAATTGGTATTAGGATACAAATGCCATTTGTACAAGTTTTAAAGCTATGTTTTCCCATTTCAGAAAAATTAAGGTATAATTCACACGTAGCAAAATTCATGGTTTTTAGTGCACAGTATTGCAAGTGTGGACAAATATGCAGTCACTTAATCCTCACCACAATCAACATATAGGATACTTCTATGACCCGAACAAATTCCTCTATACCTCTTTGTAATTACCTACTTTTACCCCCAGTGTCTGGCAACCACACGGATCTGTTTTCAGTTCCCATACTTTTTGCTTTTCTTGAATGCTATTAAGAATCATGTCTTATACTGCCTTTGAGTTTGGCTTCTTTCACTCAACACAATACATTTAAGACTCATGTATGTTATTGTGTGTATCAATAGGGTCCTACCCTCCCCCCACATCCTTTTTTATTGCTAAGTAGTATTCCACGATATGGATGTGCCACAGTTTGTTTACCCATTTACCATCTGAAAGACATTTGAGTTCTTTCCAGTTTCTGGTAATTATGAGTAAAGCTGCCATGAACAATTGTGTAAGTTTTTATTTGAACATGGTTTATTTTTTCCCTCTAGGTTAACTATCTAGCAGTGAGATTGCTGGATTCTTCAGAAAGGGTTATTTTTTACTTCATAAAGAACTGCCAAATTGTTTTCCAGACTGGCTATACATTGTATTCTTATCAGCAAATCTGTAAGAGTTCAGTTGTTCCACAACTGGCCAGCTCTTGATTATTGTCAGGTGCACTAGTTTTAGCCATTTTAATGAATGTGCTGTGGTATCTCATTATGGTTTTAACTTGTATTTCCCTAATGACTAATGATATTGAGCATCTTTTCATGTGCTTTTTTGCCATCCATATATTTTCTCTGGTAAATGTCTGTGAATTGCCCATTTTTCACTATGCTGTTTGTTTTCTTACTACTGACCTTTGAGAGTTCTTTATATGTTCTAGATACAGTCCCTTATCAGACATGTACTTTGCAAATATTTTGTCCTAGTCTGTGGCTTGTATGTTCATTCTCGTAGCAATGTCAAAGAACAAAAAAAGTTCCTTATTTTGACAAAGTCAAATTTATTTTCTTTACTGGACTTGTTTTTGCTGTCTTATCTAAGTAATATGTGCCTAACCCAAGTCTTGAAGATATTTTTCTCCAAGTTTTCGTCTAAGAATTTCATGGTTCTAGGTTTTATATTTAAGTCTGTGATTCATTTTGACTTAAATTTTACAGACAATATGAAGTTTGGGATTAAGGTTCATGGTTTTTGCATAAAGATACCTAATCACTGCATATGGAGAGCCAACAATTGACTACTCTTTTTTCATTGAAGTGCCTTTATACCTTTTTTGAAAGTCAACTGACCACATATGTGTGGGTCTGTTCCTAGACTCTCTTCTGTTCCCCTGATCTAAAGGTCTATCCTCTATCCAATACCACACTATATTGACTACTGTTATCTTTCATATAATTCTGCAAATTAGGGAAATGTGAGTCATCTAAATTTGTTCTTCGTTATAAAGACTGTTTTGGTTATTCTAGTTCTTTTCTTTTTCCATATAAAGAACATCAACTTTGTCAATAGATACAAATGATTCCACTAGGATTTTGGTTGGAAGTGCACTGAATCTATAGTTTGGGGCGATTTGACATCTTAACAACAGTGAAATTTTTGATCCATGAATGTGGATCTCCGTTTGTTTTGGTCTCCTTTGATTTCTTTCATGGTGTTTTGCAGTTGTCAGCATAGACTGTGAATGTATCTTGCAAGATTTATACCTAATTATTTAATGGTCTCAGTGATATTATAAATGGTAATTTTTATTTCAATAAGTTCTATAGCTATTTTTATAGTTATATTTAATATATGTTTTACACACCAATGGCAATTTTAAGTGTCCTAAATCTAAAACTGTTCAAGTAAAGTTGTACTGAGGAATTGTATTAGTTTCCTGTTTTTGCTGTAAAAAAAACTATCGTAACTTAGTGGCTTAAAATAATACAAATTTATTCTTTTATTGTTCTGGAAATCAGAAGTCTAAGAGTCAATGTTTTGGCAGTACTATGTACCTTCTGGAGGCTTCAGGGGGAGAATCCATTTCCTCACCTTTTCTAGCTTCTAGAGGCTGGCTATATTCCTTGGCTCATGGCCCCTTTCTGGCATCACTATAACCTTCTTGCTTCCACAGTCACATATTCTACTGTACTGCAGTCCAATCTCTTGTTTCCTTCCTCTTATGACACTCTGATTATATTCAGAAGCTACCTGGATAATCCAGGATAATCTCCCTATCTCAAGATACTTAACTCAATTGTATCTGCAAAATCCTTTCTGCCATATTAAGTAATATTTATAGGTCCCAAGGATTAAAACCTAAATATCTATGGAGGCCACTGGCCATCATTCAGCCTACTTCCAGTATCAAGTAGATTCAAAAAGTCAGTAAGATTGATAAATTCCAATGAAAAGCATACTTTGGAAGAACATTTAGTTTTAGCAATAACTTGGCAGAATTGCTTTAAAACAAACAGGATTTAAGAGTCATAAATGCACCTTGTCTCCTTGTTTCAGTGTACGCAGTTGAAGCCTTC
>NW_027531290.1:199608-201388 GCF_008692635.1 Crocuta crocuta
TATCTTTTTTAGCATCTGCCTTTAATTGTCTCTGCAATATAAAGAGTGGTATTAGAAAAAATATTTTTAAAAGAAATATGAAAAAGGTAGAGAGGATTAATACATATTTATCAGGTACAAGTTAATTATAAATGAATTTCTAGCAATAATTTAATTAACCATAATAAAAGTCCCATTTATCTGTTATCAGGCAGAATTTTCAAATTGCTGAAACTTTTCACTTATGTTTCCATACATTCTTAAATAGCATCTTTGGGTTACAATGACAAAGCTACTGTTGCAAATGGATTCAGATGTATGAATTTCCAAAGCACTTTTCCTATTTTCAATCTTAGAGTATCTTAAAATGCATCTTTTCCCATTTCTTTTTTGAGTTATATCTTATTTGGTAGAAAGTACACATCATTTGTATTCAAATGGACCTAGATTCAAAATATGACTTTGTCACTTACTAAATGAATAATCCTGGACAGGTAATTAAATCTTTGAGCTTGTTTAAGCACCTGTAACATGAAAATAATACCAGTCCATACACTGTGACTTCATATTAGGGGGGAAATTACTGATTGTAACCACTACTGCCTTATAAGGATGGTGGAGTCTGAGAGCAGTAGTAAGCCTTCCTTGTTTCACTGAACATATATGTATATGGGTCTAGATAGGAGAAAGCAAGCCCAAGACTCATTCAGGAAATAAGGTCTAAAATATGCATAATCAGATCAGAAATGAAGTTGGGGGATTCAAGATGGTGGCATAGGAAGATCCTGAATTCACCTCCGCCCACAGACACAACAAATTAGTTGTACAGCATATGGAATAATTTCCTCTGAAAAACAGCTGAAAACTGGATAAATAGAACCTCCACAACAAAGGACAAAAAAGTAGCATCAAAAATGGGTAAGAGAGGCAGAGACATAGTCTTACTAAAAACAGACAAAACACACCCCAGATACAGTGATCCAAAATTGAGAGGAATCTCAAAAATATGGAACTTTTACCTAAGAAGTAAGGGATCTGTGCTTCACATAGGTATCCCAGCCTCTAGATCTTGCATAGGCAAGACAAGCCCCCCAAATACCTGGCTTTGAAAACCAACAGGGATTAGTTTCAGGAAAACCACTAAAATAGGGAACAGAGAGTACTCTCTCAAAGGGCTCAATGCATAGACTCACTTACCATATGACCCAGTGTAAAAATACCAGCTTTAAGTGTATGCCCGAGAGCCAGAAACTTGTTGGGACTCTGAGGAAGGAGGCACTGGCAAGTGCCATTTTTGATAACTCCCTCTAACTTGCTGATGCTGGTATTGGCAGTGACATTTTGGAACTCCTCCTCTAGCCTATTGGTGCTAGAGGGTATACCTCACTGAGAGCCCTGCCCACCCCCATGCCAGAGCTGTGGCCCCACCAAAGCAAGCAGTAACACACAGCTCACACAGGGGTTGTCCCTTGAGAGCCTGGCACAGGTGGCCAGGAGGATAGCGCTGCTGAGCTCTATAGGGCATCTCCTACACAAGGTCACTCCTTCAAAGCTGGGAAAGGTAGCTGATTTGCCTAATACAGAGAAATAAATACATAACATCAGGCAAAATGAGAGGAATACGTTCCAAATGAAATAACAAGGTCCAGGAACCCCAGAGAGTTCCAAATAAGATAGATGCAAAGAGATACACACCAAAACAAAACAAAACAAAAGAACAAAAAACCACTATAATTAAAATGGTAAAGGTTAAAGAGAGAATCTTAAAAGAGGCAAGAGAAAAGCCAACTTGCTACCTACA
>NW_027531290.1:201620-209286 GCF_008692635.1 Crocuta crocuta
ACCCAGCCAAGGTTATCATTCAGATATGAAGAGGAGATTAAGAGTGTCCCAGATAAGGAAAAATGGAACAAGTTTGTCAACCATTAAATCAGCCTTACAAGAAATGCTATAAAGGGATTACTTTAAGCTGGAAACACATGGCAGTAATCAATAACAAGAAAATTTACAAAAGTAAAAATCTCTCTAGAAAAGGTAAGTTTATGGTAAAGAGAGTAGATTAATCACGTATAAAGCAAGTGTACGATTAAAATACAATAGTAGTAAATTTAAGACTCTAGTAATTATTTAAGGGTTGCATAAGATAAAAAGATGTAGAATGTGACATCAAAGACATAAAATGGGGGGGGGGGCTAAAAATGTGCAGTTTGAACATGTTCAAATTTAAGTTCCTATCGACTTAAAACCTATCATTATATACACATTATGTTATGTGTAAGCATCATGGTAACCACAAGGCAAAAACTTTAGTAAATACACAAAATAAGAAAGAAACATTGGGGCACCTGGGTGGCTCAATCAGTTAACTGTCTGACTCTTGATTTTGGCTCAGGGAATGATCTCATGGTTTGTGAGACCAAGCCCTGTGTCCAGCTCTGTGCTGAGAGTGTGGAGCCTGCTAGGAATTCTCTCTCTCTCATTCTCTCTGCCCCATCCCCATTTGTGCTCTTCCCTTCTCAAAATAAATAAATAAATAAATATTTTTTTAAAAGAAAGCAATTTAAATATAACACTAAAGAAAGCCCTCAAACCACAAGGGAAGAAAAAGAGAAGAAGAAAGTAAGAGAAGAAAACTATAAAAAAGCCAGAAAATAAGTAACAAAATGTCAGTAAGTCAATATCTATCAATAATTACTTCAAATGTAAAAAGGAATAGATTCTAAAATCAAAAGGTACAGAGTGGGAGAGTAGATTTAAAAAAAGACCCAATTTTATGCTACCTATAAGAGACTCATGTCAGAAGTAAAGACACACAGAGACTGAAGGCGAAGGGACAGAGAACGATACTCCATGCAAATGGAAATGAAAAGAAAGATGGTGTAGCTATACTCATACCAGACAAAACAGACTTTAAAACAAAGATTTTAATAAATGACAAAGAAGGGCATTACATAATGATACAAGGGGCAATCCAGCTAGAAAATATAACGTTTATAAATATATATATGCACCCATCACAGGAGCACCAGCATATATAAAACAAGTATTAACTGACCTAAAAGGAGAAATTGATAGCAATACAACATTAGGGCACTTTAACACTCCATTTACATCACTGTATAGATCATCCAGATAGAAAATCAACATAGTCAAAGGAAACAATCAATAAAACTAATAGGCAACCGATGGAATGGGAAAAGATAGTTGCAAATGACATATCAGATAAAGGGCTAGTATCCAAAATCTATAAGGAATTCGCCAAACTCCATACCTGGAAATCAAATAATCCAGTGAAGAAATGGGCAGAAGACATGAGCAAACACTTCTCCCAAGAGGACAGCCATATGGCCAACAGACACATGAAACGATGCTCAGTGTCCCTCATCATCAGGGAAATGCAGATCAAAACCACACTGAGATACCACCTCATGCTGGTCAGAGTGGCGAAAATGAACACATCAGGAGACTATAGATGCTGGCGAGGATGTGGAGAAACAGGCACCCTCTTACACTGTTGGTGGGAATGTAAACTGGTGCAGTCGCTCTGGAGAACAGTGTGGAGGTTCCTCAAAAAGTTAACAATAGAACTCCCTTATGACCCAGCAATAGCACTGTTAGGAATTTACCCAAGGGATACAGGAGTGCTGATTCATAGGGGCACATGTACCCCAATGTTCATAGCAGCACTCTCAACAATAGCTAAAACATGGAAAGAGCCTAAGTGTCCATCAACGGACGAATGGATCAAGAAGATGTGGTTTATCTATGCAATGGAATACTACATGGCGATGAGAAAGAATGAAATCTGGCCATGGGTAGCAACGTGGATGGAACTTGAGGGTGTTATGCTGAGCGAAATAAGTCAGGCAGGGAAGGACAGATACTATATGTTTGCAAATATAGGAGGCTTAGGAGGAATTTAATGGAGGACCATAGGGAAGGAGAAGGGGAAAAATAAGGGGGAGAGGGAGGCAGGCAAATCATGAGAGACTCTTGAATGCTGAGAACTGAGGGCTGATGGGGGGGTGGGAGAGAAGAAGGGGGCTAATGGGCATGGAGGAGGGCACTTGGGATGAGCACTGGGTGTTATATGGAAACCAACATGACAATAAACTATGAAAGAAAAAAATTCTGCATATAACAATAAAAAAAAAGAAAATCAATATAGTAATATCAGCCTTAAACAACACGTCAGACCAGATGGGCTCTATAAATATATACAGAACATTCCATGCCAAAGCAGAATATAAATTCTTCTCAAGGGCACATGAAACATTATCCAGGATAAATTACATGTTATGTCACAAAATAAGTCTAAAATTCAAGGAGACTGAACTCATATCAATCATCTTTTCCAACTGTGATGGTATAAAACTAGAAATCCATTAAAGAAGAGTGGAAAAAAACACAAAAATGCAGAAATGAAACATGCTACTAAACAACCAAAGAGTTNACAAATGAAAACAGAAATACAACATACCAAAATCTATGTGATGCAACAAAAGCAGTTCTAAGAGGGAAATTCATAGTAATATAGGCCTACATCATGAAACAAGAAAAATCTTAAATAAACAATATAACTTTACACCTTAAGGGAACAGGAAAAAAAAGGAACCAAGACTACAATTAGTAGAAGGAAGGAAATAATAAGGATCACAGTGAAAATAAGTGAAACAGAATAAAAAGACAGTAGAAAAGATCAATAAAACTAAGAGTTGGTTCTCTGAAAAGATAAACAAAATTCATAAATGTTTCGCTACACTGAGCAAGAAAAAAAAGAGGACTCACATAAATGAAATCAGAGATGAAAGGGAATTTACAACTGATACTACATAAATACAAAGGAATATAAGAAACTATAATTATATGCCAAGACATTGGAAAACCTAGAGGAAATGGATAGATTCCAAGTAATACACAACCTTCCAAGTCTGATTAGGAAGAAAATAGGGGTGCCTGGGTGGCTCAGTTGGTTGGGGGTCCAACTTCAGCTCAGGTCACGATCTCATGGTGTGTGGGTTCGAGCCCCGCGTCGGGCTCTGTGCTGACAGCTAGCTCAGAGCCTGGAGCCTGTTTCAGACTCTGTGCCTCCTTCTCTCTCTTACCCTCCCCTGCTCACGCTGTCTCTCTCAGAAATAAAACATTAAAAATTTTTTTTTAAAAAAAGGAAGAAAATAGAAAACCTGAACAGACCAATTTCTAGTAAGGAGATTAAATCAGTAATCAAAAATCTCCCAACAAACAAAAGCCCAGGACCAGACATTCAAAGAATGTTTAATACTTATGCTTCTCAAACTCTTCCAAAAATTAAAGAGGAAGGTATGCTTCCAAACTCATTTTATGAGACCAACATTACACTCATACCAAAACCAGAAAAGGGCACCNGGATGCTGAGAACAAACTGAGGGCTGATGGGGGTGGGGAAAAAGGGTAATGGGCATGAAGGAGGGCATAAGGGATGAGCACTGTGTGTTATATGGAAACCAACTTGACAAACTATTAAAAAAATACTTTTGAAAAAAAAGATCATTTAGCATGATCAGGTAGGACTTATTTCAGGGATATAAGAATGGATCAACATCTGTAAATCAATCAACCTGATATGCCAGATTCATAAAATGAAGGATAAAAATCATGATCATCTCAGTAGATACAGAAAAAGTAATGACAAAATTTAACATACATTTCTGATAAAAACTCTCAACAAAGTGGGTACAGAAGGAATGTAGCTCAAAATAATGACAAACCCACTGCTAACATCATACTCAATGGTGAAAAAAACTGAAAGCTTTTACTCTAAGATCAGGAACAAGACAAGGATGCCCACTATCACCACTTTTATTCAACGTAGTATTGGATGTCCTAGGCACAGCAAAAAGGTACGAGAAAGGAATAAAATGCATCCAAATAGGAAAGGAAGGAGGAAAACTGCAGATGACCTGATACTGTATATGTAAAACCCTGAAGTTTCTCCCAAAAAACTATTAGAGTAAATGAATTCAGTAAAGTTGTAAAATACAAAATCAATATATTCTACACACTAATAATACTATATTAACATATTTCTAATACACTATCAATAATGAACTATCATAAGGAAATTAAGAAAGCAATCCCATTTACAACTGCATCAATAACACTAAAATAGCTAGGAATAAATTTAACCAAGGAGGTGAAAAACCTGTATACTGAAAACTGTAAGATGAAAGAAGTTGAAGACAAAAATAAAAGGAAAGATATTGCATGCTCATGGATTGGAAGAATTAATACAGCTAAAATGACCATACTACCCAAGGCAATCTAAAGATTCAATGCAATCCTTAGCAAAATTCCAATCCATTTTTCACAGAAACAAAGAATTCTAAAATAGGTATGGAATGACACAAGATTCCAAATAGCCAGGACAATCTTGAGAAAGAAGAACAAACCTGGAGGTATCATGCTCGCAGATTTCAAACTATACTATAAAGCTATATAGTAATCAAAACAGTATGACATTGGCATAAAAATAGACACAGATCAATAGAACAAAATTGAGAATCCAGAAATAAATCCACCCATATACAGACAACTTATGGCAAAGGAACCAAGAATATATAACGGAGAAAGGACCTTCTCTTCAATAAATGATGCTGGGAAAACTTGATAGCCATATGGAAAATAGAAACTAGACCACTATCTTACACCATACACAGAAATTAAAATAGATTATGACTTGAATGTAAAACCTGAAACCATAAAATTCTTAGGAGAAAGCATAGGCAGTAAACTCTTTGGCATCAGTCTTAGTGATATGTTTATAGATCTGACTCCAAAGTTAAGGAAAACAAAAGTAAAAATAAACAAATGGGACACATCAAATTGAAAAGCTTCTGCACAGCAAAGGAACACATCATCAAAGCAAAAAGGCAACCTACTCAATGGGAGAAGATATTTGTAAATCACATATCTGATAAGGGGTCAATACCCAAAGTATAGAAAAAAAAAAACCTCTACAATTAAACAATAAAAAACTGAACCACCTAATTTAAAAAGGGAACAGAGGGTCTGAATAGACATTTTTCCAAAGAAGACATACAGATGGCCAACAGGCATAATATCCCAAAATATTAGGAAAATGTAAATCAAAACCACAATGAAATATCATCTTACACCTGTTACAATGGCTGTTATCAAAAAGACAAGAAATAACAAATGTTGGAGAGGATGTGGGAATATAAGAAAAACAATATGGAAGTTCCTCAAAAAATTAATAATAGATCTACCATAAGATCTAGCTGTTCCACTTCTGAGGATTTATTCAAAAAACACAAAATCAAATCACTAATTCAAAGAGATGCATAGACCCCCGTCTTCATTGCCATGTTATTTACAATAGCTAAGATATGGAAACAACCTAAGTGTCCATCAGTAGATGAATGGATAGAGTATGTGGTACACACAGACACACACATACACAGGAATACTATTCAGCCATAAAGAATGAACTTTTGTCAATTACAATAACATGGATGGACCTTGAGAATATTATGCTAGGGGCACCTGGGTGGCTCAGTTGATTGAGCATCTGACTTTGGCTCAGGTCATGATCTCACGGTTCACAAGTTTGAGCCCCGCATCGGGCTCTGTGCTGACAGCTCAGAGCCTGGAAACCTGCTTTAGATTCTGTGTGTGTCTCTCTCTCTGTCCCTCTACTGCTCATGCTCTGTCTCTCTCTCTCAAAAATAAACATCTAAAATTTGTTTAAAAAGAGAGAATATTATGCTAAGTAAAATAAGTCAGGCAGAAAAAAGACAAATACCTTATGATCTCACTTATATGTGGAATCTAAGAAAAAAAAATAATATAAAAACAAACTCAAATACAGAGAACAGATTGATGGTTACCAGAGTGGAAGGGGTTGGGCAAAATGGGCAGAGGAGGTCAACTGAACAGTGATGGATGATAACTAGACTTTTGGTGGTGATCATTTTGTAGTCCATACAGATGTCCAATTATGTTGTACACCTAAATGTTAAAGTTATATGCCAATTTTGCCTCAATAAAAATACAAGAAGTGAAGTTAGGATATAAGGGGGAAATCTAAAAGGTAAGGGAAAGGTGAGAAAGAATCAATGAAATCTCTTTGCAGGGTGAACAGCTAAAGGGGAAAAAATCCCAGGTAGTGTGAGATATTCACTGTTAATGTAAAATTACTTGTAATGCTGTAAATAAATCCTTTCTTCCCCTTCAGTAAAATCTACTACATATACCAATGTCTCAAGTGAATATAATACATGTGTAAATTGAAGAAAAGGCTAGGTTTCACACTTGGGTAGATGCTGTTTGGAAAAGAGACACAGCATGTACAGGATGGCAAGATGATAAGCAGTCTTCCTATTTTCTACTATAAAATGAACTTAGTAGAAATTCAGCAAACAGTAGGCACTCAGAACCAGAGGTCATTGTGAATATGTACCTCTATCCCCAGCAGAGAAACCCCCAGCTAACATGAAGAGTATGTGAAAATAAAGTATCCAGCATAATGCCTGGCATATAGCAGACACTAAATAAAATGTTGATTAAATGAAAATATAAACTACTATTCATCAATAGTCTAACAGGTTCTTATAACATGTTTATACATATCTATAGCAAATATATTTTGGAAGGGAATAATCCATGAGTAAAGGTATATATGAGGACATTCCTTTACGCCCAAACCTGCCTCCTATATAAAATATTTTGTGAATGTTATTTGACTTAATGCCAAAGGGATTACTAGACAAACTATTTCTTTGCTGTCTCAGGAATAGCAGAAACTTCTGAAGTTGTTACCTGACTAGCAGATCTAGCTTAACAGAAACAGTTAATAGGAAGGCCTAGCTAGTCCTTTGAAGGAAAGATGCTAATCGAGACCATTTCACTCCCACTTTGGGACTTAATTGTGACTTAATTCAAAAGGGCAATTCAATGATGGCACTTTATGCGCACATATTTTGCGTTCTGTTACTTGCATCATAAGTAAATAATACAGGGACAGTGAAAGGAAGTGAAGTACACTTAGGATCTCTAGAGCTGGAAAAACTCTTAGAATTCACCTACCCAGATATCTAATCTGACGGATAAGAAACTGATGCCTATAGTGGAAGAGTGCCTTGCTTAAAATCTCAGAGTTGGTTAGTGTAGGTCCCATTGANTGTAGTTATTTTATAATTTAAAATTATTTTTGATGTCCGTTAATCTCATTTAATCCTAACAACACCTTGAAGGAGATTAACATGCCCATTTTAGAGATGAATAAATTCAACTTGAAAAAGTTGAATTACTCATCCAAAAGGACATGCAACCTCTAAACGATAGAGCTGTTACTGGGACTTTGCTCTTCATACTTCAAGAGTCCATTACAATACATTTACAACTCAGCTACCTTCTGAAGCTTTTCCAACTCCTGGATTCTAAGATCTATGAAACTGTGGCCAGTCTCTACAGCAAACAATCAGTATGCCCAATATCCTGGCCCTGGCCT
>NW_027531290.1:209486-224081 GCF_008692635.1 Crocuta crocuta
CTCACAAGGAGTTAATATCTCTAGTGTATTTACTTGAGTCTACATAGGCTGTTTTCTCATTCCAAAATATTCAATTCAACACAATATAAATGCCTGAGGCTCCAGTACTGGTGCTTATTAATTAGGAATGCATATTAAATATTAAATAACTTTCTTTAACCATATCCAAGACTAATACAAATTTGAGAGATGGGCTCAAAGGCAAGCTCTAAATGTAATGTCCAAATCTATGCTTATGAGAATAGAACTCACATTATAGAGGAATGCTAAAAAAAAGTTGAGGGGCTATAAAAATACAGGGAAAAATCCAAGATGCCAGAGGATCCTATGCAAGGGACTTGATTTTGAAGGATCTCTAAAAGACTTGCATAATAGTATAAACCCATGCTTAACAAAGCAGCTTTGGAATTTAAAAAAAAAAAAAAGTCCTTTAAAAGAAAATGTGCATAATTCCAATAGCTCCTACTGAGCTTTTATAAGGAAAAGCAAAGCGATTTTCTTTAAATATGGATGTGAGAAACATCATTTTGGTAAGAAGCACAAACTGTGTTTTTAGAGCCTGAATGAGGGTTACTCACAAAACTGCCACCAGTACTCAAAATAGTTCACTGTCACACTGACAGCAAGAGCTTCCAAGATGCGTTCATTCCTCTAAAAACTGAAATCTGAGAACAACATTTAAGATCAAACAGTTGATGTTAAATACATATGTTTGGATATATTAAGTCAAACTTCTGGGTGCCCAAATATGTCTCCACATTTAAAGATAATGTGCCCCAATACTAATTGTAATTTGTATTCTATTCCTTAAAAACAGAACTTCAAAGCATGTATGTAATTTTTTACACAAACTTCTCTGGACACTTTTTCAATGCCTTGCCACCATTTCGGAACTCCCTCCTACCTTGTAAATTCCAATAGCTCACTGTTTCTACCTCTTATCATATTCTGTAGTTGTACTATTCATGTGTCTTTCCTACTAGGTTGTGAGTAGCTGGAGGAATGGGGCTTAAACATTTTTTAAAATTTCCCATAGAGCCTAGTAGTTCCTTAAAGAATAGCTTCTAAATTTAGAAAATCAAAACAGATTTTCACAATTTTCTCATCCAAGTCACACTTGTACTCATTAAAAGCTTCTACTCTGCTAAATTTGGGGAAAGAAAGGTTTCAGGAACAGGTATTGGCCTCTACCGTGTGTCAGGTGCAACCCTAGGCTTTTTACATGTGTCATCTTGTTTAATCATTAACAGCCTTATGGAATAGGTATTTTAATATCCAAGTTTCATAGACAAGAAAAGGTTCAGAAGCTTGACTAAAGTCCAGGCAGCTGGTTAGTTGCAGAGCTGTGATTCAATTCAAACCCAGGTTCTATCTGGCTTTAAAGCCCCTGATCTCTCCACTATAGTACACTGCCTCCATTGTGTAATAGCAAAGAAGCCTTTAAAAGGCTTCACATTCTTTGTGAAGAAGATAAATGAAAGAAATAAGAAAAAAAACCCTCAAAGTCAGCTCTTATCCAATCTTCAAATTCTACCTAATTTCGCTACTTACTGTGATTTGGGGAACTCTTTTAAGCAAGTATTTTATACCAACAGACTCTCCCTGCCTCCTCTCCAATCCTAAGAGATACCTGGTCTAAGAATATTTGGCAAGAGACTTGAAGACTAATCCAAAAAAGCTTGGTCATCGGCCAGTTTTCTTAACAGAAGCTTAATGTCATTACTCTATTCAGAATCTGTGATTGTTCTAGTCACTGAAGAATCTCAGCTCTATAGTTTTCGTAGTCCTGAGTGAGACTGTATTTGGGCTGGAAATGAAAAGTGAAGCCAATTTTCATCCTATATTCCAACGCTCAATTTTTAAAAGTATTAAAGATACTTTATCTTATGAAAGATAAGATATCCTACCTAGTTTATTTGTGTATTTACATCTAAGTAAGTAATACAAATGTTGCTGGCTGGTGATTTGTCAGCCTGGCTTTTGGTCCCAAGGCATTCAAGCTTTTAGAATAACTGAAACCCACATGAATAACACTAGGCATAGAGTCAAACCTAATTATTTGATGGGGGCAGGGTGTGCAAAAGCAAGAAAGGAGAGTGGATGTAATAAACTAGATTTTCCTGCTTTAAGTCATCACTTCTTTTAAATAAATTTTTTCATAAAAAATTTGACTCAGAATTTATAGAACAGAATACTTAAACTCAAGAATTATGGTAACAGGATTCTTTTCCTCAGATCTATTTTTGTGAACAGAAATCAATGTCTGAGTCATGTGGCTGTTCAGATATATGAGAACAGAAAGAAATCTATTTTTTCAATGAAAACTTATGTATGATATTTTAATGAAGTATTCCTAAAGGAAAGAGGAGTACAGGCTTTAAAACAGTTTCCCATAAGTCCGTGGAACACAGAGATGGCGATAAATAGGAGTACAGACTACTTCTGTGAACAATGTGAGGAAATGCAGTGTAAGAAAGAGCAGTGAGGAAATGGGGAATTTGACCCAGTAGATGGGTTATGACTCAGATTATTGTATTTTTTAAAAAGGCAATCAAAACCTTTAGAGTTAGTGATATAAAAGTAAAATTAGAATATAAAATAATCCTGAGACCCATTATAAGAACTTCCTTTTGTTCAATAAGTCAGAGGAAGACTATAAAACTAAGTCCTATTAAGAGAATAATTTGTTTGGGGTGCCTGGGTGGCTCAGTCAATTAAGTACCCACTTCGGCTCAGGTCATGATCTCACGATTCATGGGTTCGAGCCCCGCGTCAGGCTCTGTGCCAGTTTCAGATTCTGTGTCTCCCTCTCTCTCTGCCCTTTCCCTGCGCTCTCTCTCAAAAATAAACAAACATTAGGAAAAAAAGAAAAATTTGTTTAATCTGCTCTTCTTACATAAAGCCAGAACAATGGTTTTGTAAAAGGCTCGAATAAGTCTTCAGGAAGGAATACATACATACAAATACACCCACCGCAAATGTGTATATTGACAGTGGTACAGTATGCAGACACCTGACAAGTCTTCCAATTTACTTCATACACTAGTATAGAAAAATCTAATGTAATCAGAAATACTTCAGATATTTTTAGTCATGCTTTAAATTCAAGGACAAATTTTAAGATATTAATGTAGCTTTGTTCTTCCTCATGTGAGACCACAAAGGAATGCTATCTCTTTGGCAGCAAACTACAAAGACATGTGTGGCATATCTTTGCCCAGGGAACCAACTGGAGTCTCAGGGTCTGAGGCTCAGATGAGGGCTGGTCACTAGGTAATCCTGCTAGCAACTGGCCATGCTGCCTTATACTCAGGACCCCAACAATGAAAAAAGGTGCATATCATCCATCTTTACTGCAGTGCCCGGCAACCATGACAAGCTGGCACAACATGGTCCATTGCCCCAGGTGTGTATAACAAAATAATCAATAACGAACATAAAGGACATTTTGAAGGCCACATTCCCAGGGTTGGCCGAAGGCCAATTATGGTTCCCTTGAAGACTGGCAAGGAGTAAGCAACCAGATCTACTATGCTATTTCTTTCCTCATAATCCATCCCCTATCTCTTGAACAAGGTCTTTTTAACAACGAAATAGTCATAGTTATTTGGACTTCTGCAGTTAGTACAGCATTTATACAGAAGGGGCAGTAAGAATAAAAAAAAAAAGAAACATATCTAATACCTGCAGAAGCCAGTGAAGGGGGTAAATAGGCTTCTTTTAATTTATAAGACAATTTCAAACATCTTTATATTGATGTGCCAGTTTATTTATCTGTTTACTTCCTTGTTCTATGACTAATTGAACTTTGTGATAAACATATAGAGCCATTTAGTGTAATTATGGGACTAAATCGAATTCTTCCTCAGGCTAATCACTCTCCATTGGTAACATATCCTTGGGAGGTTTTAGATCAGTTTCCCAATACATGTCACATGATTTATTTACATCAGGTAGTTGAATTTCGCTAACAATACTAGTATTACACCGTATCATAATATGGTTATGATGCAGTTAGGTTTGGTCACAAAATAAATCAGGAAGTATGATAGAAGTGTTTACTAAACCTTCCTAGAAGAACTGATCTTTGCCCACACACTAGATATTATTATGGACAAGTGTTGTCACCAGTGAGGATGATTCTGTTATTTCTAGGTTCCATGTTGGCTGAGGACAAAGCCAATCATTTGTCTCACTTCACAGTATTATGTAGTTATAGGTTCCCATTGACTGCTGTGCAGCAAGGCCATCTCCCTCCCCTGAGGAATACATGGGTATCATTTGATATTATTCCTACTAGTTCATTTTATTTTGGTCCATCCCATTGGTCAAGATAAGTTAGAGATCAGCAATGTAAGTTGCAATTTCACTCAAAAAATTTCCATAAGTTTGGGATCTGTATGCATCTCAAAGATGCTCTCCTTGCATAGCTAAAAATGCAAGGCCATTACCCCTTGGTTAGTTGGGCTTCCATTTGTAGTAAGATCATTAACAGGCCCTGTTGTGTCAGATATATGCTCTTTCCCAGTGTTGAGTGCTAGCATTCTCTAGCATTATGTATTGGGTCTGTATAACCATATTATTAAGGCTTTATCATCCTTCCAAGTGGATTCCCTTTTTCCCCCCTCCTCCTGGAAGATAATCCCTTCTAATGGGTCTATTTCAAAGAGTAAATTCTTTTCTTCTGAAAGTCAATTCTTCATCAAAAGTTAATTCAGCTTCTTCCATTATACCTAGGCCAGCTTCTATTTCACCAGCCAATGTTTACTCCAACATATGCCTTGTTGCCACTGAGTATTAACTGCTTAAGTACGGTTAGGATACATGCACCAAGCCCCAAATTCTGGGTGTCTCATGCCAAGTGTATAGTGGTCACTCCTAAATTCAATTTAGCCTGAGCACACCATAAGGTTTTCCATAATCTTCCTTGTCTTGGGTTAGGGTTGTTCCCAGTGTGGACACAAATTCACCATGTAATGCCTAATATGTTATTTTTGTGTACAACCCATTGATACTTTTCATTTGTTTAAAAGCTTTTTCTGCACAGAAACAGGGATGATATGTGTTCTCACACATCATATTATGATGTATCAGGCATGTGGCCACTATATCCTGCCCATTATATTTGGGCATCTTGGTCATAAAAATTAATGGTTTATTTATCAGTTTGCCTAACATTATAGTTTATGCATTATAATAGTTCAGAGAGCAGACATTCCAGAATACTCTAATGAATTCCTAATATTCTAATGAAGGTAAGTTTCCATAACTCAGTTTCATTACCATTTCTACCTGTAAAATAGGGTTAATGCAGTTAAGTATTTAGCAATAGTTATAACCATCATATGCATCAAGCTCTACCTTTTAAAAAAATTGGAAGTCAGGAAAACTAAATAACATATAAATGATATTGTAACATTCTCAAATATTTATAAGCAAAAGGGACTACCAGTCATAAATTTAATCTTTTAGTCACCAAAGGATACATAAATACAGCTCACTAAGTTGTGAAAGAAGCCCTTTCCAAAGCCTTCTCTAAAAGGTGAGAAGTTTTAATTGTATTCTTGACCATTTTTACAGAAGTGAATTTTCATAAAATATACTATAAACTATAAAAATCACTTAAATGAATGATGAAATCAGAGTTAAATATTCAATGGAGCTTATGCAACACCAGGCCATTCTTTATAAACTGTGTTACTTTCTGATGGAGATTAATGCCATGCTAATAGATTTATTATAGCACGGAGAATACAGGAATTCACACACCGCCATGAACATATGCAAACCAAACACTCTTGTCATTGCATCCATAACCTTTAGTACTCATACTAGATACCAATTTCTCTCCAACCTCAGAGATAAAAACAGCACAATACAGAAATGTCAAATATTAACACAGTGTGAAACTACTGAATGGCCTGACCTAAGAATTTTAAACATCCTTTTGACCACAGCTAGTAACAGGCTGAACCTGCCACCAATGTGATAAGCTGCTTCTCTGAGGAGAGGAACAGAAGTCAACTAACTTTAAACACTGAGATAATCATCACTCATTACCATATATCAGTGTCTAATCTTTATGAAGGTTTTGTAATATGATTTCAATTTCTCATCTGTTGCTATATTCAATGAACTTTCTTGCCATATAGAAATCTTCACTGCTCCCCCAACTCCCAAATATATTGGATTCATTTTTGCTTCTTGGAGAAAGAGTACATGAAGTGGCCAGAATTTCATTGCCTTTGGAGGAACTTCTCAGTGCATACAGAAATGTATTCTTGCCCTTACTATAATGATCAGCTGAAAGAATTAAATCCCTACTGAGCATTCTGGAGAAACAGCATGCCACTCTGCCGTTGTGTTGAGAATACATACTTGAGAGGGAGAGGAGTTAACAAATGATGGTGGCTTGGACCAGGGTGGAAGGAAGTGAGAAGTAACTGGATTCTGGATATATAATGAAGGTGGAACTAATGGGATTTGCTGATGGAGGTTATATGGCAAGGGAGAGGTAAAAGAGCAATAAAGAATAACTCCAAGATTTCTGGCTTGGGGTCAGGAGAAGCTCTTTTGAAAAGAGAAGCAATAATAGCATGTCTGTGTGTCCACAGTAACAGAAGATAACGCAGAGGACATAGGATACATACACAGATGCAGACAGATGTGTAGCTGTGGTGGGAGCATGTAGAGGTACTCTTTTGATCACTTTAATTTCCTCAGTGGAATAAGATCTAGACTCTAAGTTGAGAGTAAAGTTGGAGGATGTGCTGGCAGTTTAAGGAGAAAGGAACATGAATGATTAGTTACCCATGAAAGCAGAGGCGAAATGCCTAAGAAAACACAGTATAATTGTCAGGCCATGTTAAGGGCTCACTCTCAGTTTGTGGTCATAGATTTAAATAAAGACCAATCTGTACTGATGTCCACGTTTTCCTGTTATTTCAAAGTATAGGCACAGAGTAGGAAGGAAGTAGGATTTAACCAGAGTTGGATTTTGACAGCAAGTGTAACAAATTGAGAGAGGGGTCAAAGGAACTGAAGATGTATACATGGCAGTGACCATGGAAGTGAAGCTGGGTAAGGAGAGAAAGGAAGATATTAGGGGGATGAAGAATGGTTTAAAAGTGGTAGGGTCAATGGCATACAGCCACCCTGTTCAATGATGCTTTCGTATTTTTGCTCTATTACTTCTATACTTTGTACCTATTTAGATGTCAGTGGTTGAAATATGATAGAAATTATGAATATGTGACTCTATTTGGAGCCTAGCACTATATTATGCACAATGAGATCTTTAAACCTGCCTTCTCGTGATATTCAGCCTAGTGTCTCTTTCCAGCTCTAACTCCACATGCAAATACATGCATGAACACACACACATACATATAAAATAACAGTAATTAACTTTGGGTGGTGACTACAGTTTTTTGTTATATGGGGCTTGAGTGAAGGTTTTTCCCCTGTACTTTCTGATTTCTCAATTTTCTATATTGAGCATGAAATGCTTTGGTAATTTAGGAAGAAATTTAAGAAAACATATGTATTTACACCCATATATAATTCATTGCTGGCTGTGCTCCCTAATGAGGTGTCAGAAGATTTAATCAAGCAAGATTAAGGCCACAGACAAATTACAGAAAATAAAAGTTTTGAGAGGATGGAAGCTGATATGCTTTTTAAAACTACCAGTTTTCATAAAACATATGCATGGATCATTGTCTAGCAAGTGAAGTATATTAAAATGCATGACTCCGAAATTACAATTAAAAGAGTATTTTCAGATTGGAAGAAAGGACCATTACAAACCTGTTTCCTGCTTTGAGCTCTTGCATTCCGTAATCTTCGAGCAGAATAAAAGATAAAATAGCCCACAGTTGCTGCCGTAATAATAAAAAAGGACACAGAGACGAAGAAAATTGAATAGTGATTCACCCAAGGGCCATGTTTTTTCCCTACTTCGATGACCATTGTTACTTGTATGCCTCTTTGAATGGACTGCAGAATTTTTGTGCCTTTCAGATTGCCAATCATGATAGCAACAATGTCTCCTGCACCTGTAAAAGAAAAGAAATTCAGTTTTAGTTTTGGTAAAGCATTCTTAGTATAAAAATCCAATTGCTAAAGTGATTTTAAAGTATTCCCAATGAGACAACGGAAGGATACTTATTCATTCAATTAACATTCATTGGGCACCTACTATGCCTACATGTTATAGGGGTATGAACATGTTGAGACTTGGTTATTGATCTTAAGTAACTCATAAGTTTAGTAAGGAGCTATGATACACAACAAATACCTCCACTCTCCTCAGATTAACCACCTATAATTCAACAGTACTGAGTTTGGGGTCCAATTTGCCTCACATGAAAGCTTTCTTAAAGACAAATAGTCCCCTGGATGGTAGAGAATAGGGTTTTACATCCTAGGGAATCTGAGATTTGGGAAAGACAGAAATACTTAATTACATATTTTTCCAACTTATAAAGTGATAGACTCTCACAAGGCCGCTACTAAAATGTACAAGAATTTACTGGGGTGCCTGGGTGGCTTAGTCAGTTAAGCATCCAACTCTTGGTTTCGGCTCAGGTCATGATCTCACAGTTCATGGGTTTGAGCCCCACATCAGGCTCTGTGCTGACAGTGCAGAGTCTGCTTGGGATTCTCTCTCTCTCTCTCTCTCTCTCTCTCTCTTTCTCTCTCTCAAAAATAAATAAACAAACTTAAAATGTACAAGAATTAACATATCAGGAGTAGTAATATGAAATAAATAACGTCCACAAGCCCAAATGTACAATGTATCTCCATGTGCCATTTTTCTATATCCTCAAAAGCAATATAAAATTTTCCCAAGGTATCTAAGGTTTTGCATGGATCTAATCAGGTTAGCCATGAATAGAACATGAAAAATTAATAGTACTGTATGGTTCTATTCAACACCAACTAAAGTCAAGCCTGAAATCAGACTAAGTTTATTACTTAGTCTAATAGTCTAAATCTTAATCTAGAGGCTTAAATGCTTCCTTCTCTACCTCCAACTATATAAATCTTGTGAAAAAAACAAAGGACAAACATGATCTTTCCCAATGTTGTGAGAATGTCAGATTACTCATATCATTCCAATGCTTATCAAGGTTTATATTCCTTCTAGTTTATATGACCTGCGACCAATAATCTTAAGCAAAAGAATAGAGTTCTTTGAATGTTAAGAGATTACCAACCAGAGAAACCTCCCACTGATACTAGGTTAATGTACTAATCTTGGTTAATGATCAAACTCCAATCTGGAATAAACAGAACCATACACAACCACACACACACAAATCCCAAAGGCCCTTTAGACTATAATTTAAACACAAAAGTACATTCTTCAAATAGTACTCACACTTTCCATGATCAAATTAAGAGTACAAACCTTAAATGGCAATGTACATAACACAATTACTACCCAAGTAATCCCTTAAATTTAAGGTCCCAGTGGCCAAAGGCTTCAAAAATTCAAGATGATCTCCTTACTTGAAGTTACTAATTCAAAAAATAAATTCACAGGGTAGGATTACAGATCCTTAAAGTCCCAAAGACACTATATTTATATATATATATATAATCATCTAGTTAAAACCTTTTACAACTTTACTAATTTACCATCACTCACTATGGTAGACATTGATGACTTCCTCTCTTCTCATTTACATGAAGAAAATCTCTAAGGCAATGGGACGTGGAGGAGTCTGAAATGGCTTTTGTTGTACCTTTTTCCTCTATCAGTATATGACCCAAATATCCTTTATGGATCTAAAGAACTGGCTATTTTGCAAGAGAGTGGCTCATTTTTCTATTTATTTGGGAGCTTTAAATTTCTAGCTTTGGCACTAAAAGCACAGATATTACTTCAATCTCTTTTGTCATTATTTGTCTTTTCTCTACAAGCCATCTGTCAGGAAAATTTCTGGTTATAAAATTGTAATTATATAACCTAGCATTCATTTCTGATATTATAACCTGTATAATCTTTGAAAGTAGAGATAATTCTAAAAATTCAAGTTTTAGAATATCATTTCAAAGATTTCTTTTAAATCAAAGATGTATCCTTCTAAACTTTTTTGACAAATAGAATGAAGTTTTCCTTCTTTCAGAAGACATGAGGTGGGTGGCAGGGGTGGATGATCAGGAAAATATGGACCACTGTGGTCAGATGGAGATTAAAAAGCAAGCACAGTCAGGAAATGTGCTTTGCCTACGTGCAGGAAACAATGCTGTGCTTCAAATGAATATGCCCCAAATTCATATTCATACATGCCATATATATAGCCCAACTATTGTCTCAGCTTTTTAATCATATAAAAGGCCCATTTCTAAACATTATTATACATCTCCTCCTCCCCACACCTTTGCAACTATTTCAAAACTGCTCCCTCCATCCCTCCCAATCACAGTTGGGAAGGTATCACAACCTACCAACCCTTTGGTCATCTGGCATGAATACCCAGAATCCTGTCTGAATACTCACTGCTGACCTAGTCAGTCATATAGATGCTACTTTCTTGGTGTCTCCCATTATCAGATCCTTCTTTCCATTCCTGCTGCCTATTTAATATCGGTCTCATGATTTCCTTGCCTGAACTACTTCAGCAATCTCCTAACTTGTGACTCTGTATCCAACATTCCCCTTCCCTTATAGTTTCATCAAAGTTTACTTTGCTGGTTGACTTTTGCCATCACTTGGTTGCATCATGCCTCTTTTGGGCTCTAAATAAAGTCTTTAATGGTTCCCTGGCCTCGCAATTAAGGCCTTTTATGATCTGGTCCCAACTGACCTTTCCAGTTTGATACATCTCCACTACACCCCGATCTCATGAACATTCAGATCCCAAGCACATGAGATCGGTTATTGTCAATCACTTTCTAACTCTCCTTTTGTTCATTCTGTTCCCTCAGACTAAAATTTCTTCCATCTGTTGACACACTCCCCCTCCTTCTCTGCCTGTGCATTACTCCAATCCCAGCTCAAATGCTGCCTTCTATATTATTTTCCCAAGTTCCAAGAGAGAATGTAAATGTACCCTCTTTGTTCCTCTGTCACCTGGTTTTTAACCTTTATCTAGTACTTCATTTTGCTTTTGCATTTCACTTGGCGTGTCACAGTCCCTCTCTAAAGAGACTGTCTTTTAATTAACTACAGTGATGCTTTCCTTTAACAAGTATTGTCAGGGAATTAGGTATTCTGTATAAGTAAAATTTCCAAGTAACAAAAATTTTTACACAAATAATTAACAATTTTGGATGGACATTTTAAGAAAGTAATCTATACGGTCATATTTTCCTAACCAGGATATACTGATTAGGATTCATTATTGGCAGTGGATCATCTTTGTGAGCCATTAACACTAGGAAGGTTATTTGTCCCCAAACTGTTATGATTTTTCACCAAAGTCACTGATTTTTTTGAAGCTATAATGGATCTTAGAGATCATCCAGTCTGACTCATTTTTGAGTTCTCACTGGGTGATTTTCTTTCGGGAAGAGAAGTTCTCACTTGTTGCCTCTAGCAGCATTTCTCACCTCTTTATAATTTTATACTTCTAATCTGCTCTCAATTTTGAAGAGTCAGTAAAGCTTTGGTATAAAGAAAAAGCAAAACAGGCTTCCAAAGAGAGCTTGAGGGCTTCAGTTGCAAGTTCTCTCCAATATTTATATTGGTTGCTCAGTGACATTTTTGTTTGCTTCCTGAATCCTGGCTATGCTCTACATAATTGAGATTGCCAGATAAGGTTTGCATAATTGAGGTTGCCAGATAGGGATTTATCTATGGACTAGACCCTGTTCTAAGTGCTTTACATGCATTAACATATTTAATCCTCACATCAACCCTATAAGGTAAGCATTGCTATTATCTCATTAAAGATACGATTGACTAACTTGCCTAGGATAACACAAGCTAATAAGTACACAACTGGTATCTGAACCTAGGCAGTTTGGCTCCAGCGGCTCTGCTCTTCATCACCATTCTACATTAGCTATCTTCAGTGAAACCTAAAGCTATTCTTCAACTGTAAAAATGAAAATTAAATAGATACATTCAGGATGGGTTTGATGTTGTAGTAAATATTTAACAATGAAGAAATCTTGATTGGTAGTGTGTGCCAATTTCCATGATGTAAATAATGCTCCTGTGGCCATATGAACACAGAGTTGGGAAAATACATGGACAATTATCTTGATACCATTCACTCAATTCAATAAGGAATCCTTGAACTTGCTACTTAAAAATCATTAATAACACAATGTAGATCAAGTTTTTTTACATTTTCACTCTGCTATCTAAAATATTTTGGGAGAAGGGATAGATTAGAAACAGTTAACAATTAAGCAGAAGAAATACACACTCCAATTTCAAATGAAGGTTTCAGCCTGTGTCTATCTTGGGAAAAAGGTAATGAACTAGACTGTAGCAACTCTTACTACTCTTACACAATATCTTTTAATTAAAATGTTAATATAAATAAAGCGTGTCGATCCTTGGCACTACTGGTAAAAAAAAACACTTTCCAGCTATGATTCATAATATGTAAAAATTTGATCTAGGATTCTGCTAGTGGCCAGTCCCTTTCATGTCTTTCAAAGAGCTAATGATTTTATGGTTTTGGCCTAATCTTATTTGTGAAAACAAATTCATTGAATATTTATTGAGTATAAACTATGTACTAAGTTCTGTGCTTCTGGACCTCCCCGCACACACATTTAAATGTTAATGTGTCAAAATGTAAAATAAATTTGAAAGCTTTTTACAATATATGAAATATTCGAAGTACAATGATGGTGAGCTTCCAGCACCTTGGCATTCAAACACAAAATACAAGATGTAGAAAGCTGTGCTAGTGTCTCTTTCAACCATTCTTCCACTTTTAATATTAGAAAAGAGAATATTTGCAGTNTAAGCTCACCTTTATTACTGCCCAACATCCTGATAATACAGTGAGGTCAGCACTTCTGAATTCACTCATATGTATAATGAGTAAGATCTAGGTGTGAAGAATTCCAACATGATTTTCCAACCAACATTTCCTCCATTAGAAAATCTGGAACCAATTCAAGTGGACTTCTGAATATTCATTTTGTTCACAGTAGCTTTCAAGGCTCAGTTTCCTCCCCACTATAGCAACCAGGGCAGGTCAATGTATTTCAACTTTGGGCAAGTAGGGAAGGTCAATATATTTCAGAGGAACACTAAACGTCACTAGACCAAGGAATCCTAAGTGACATTTTTTAAACCGGTAAAAAACAAAAAACAAATATCTGAACTTTCAGGTCTGACTAGCTTATCTTTCTTCAAATTCCCGTTTTGCGACCCCCCACCCTTTTGATGTCAGCCATAGACGAAGTGAATTTAGGTTTCTTAAATTAACTTCTTCACATAAGCTCTCTTGATTTAAAAAAAATAATTCTATCACTGCACCACAAAAAACATATAAATGATTTCTCAAAGGTATTGGAAATATATGTCTGTGGTTCACTGGGAGTCAGACAAATCAGTACTGCATACCGCTTTAATATACCAGTATGCTCCTAACCAGCCTTTAGTTAAATTCTAGTCTGTTGCCAGATATGAAACAGGCATTAGTACAGGTCAGCTGTTGGTAAAGCAATGTTTCTTAACATACTGTATTGTTAACAAATTATCTTTGGGGGGTAGAAATGGTGACAGTGAAAATGACCAAAATCATCTTTTATTATCATTCTTTTTTTTTTTCTAGGAGAGAGAGAGAGAGAGAGAGACAACGTGAGCAGGGGAGGGTCAGAGAGAGAGGGAGTCACAGCCTCTGAAACAGGCTCCAGGCTCTGAGCTGGCAGTCAGCACAGAGCCCGACGCGGGGCTCGAACCCACGAACCGCGAAATGACCTAAGCGAAAGTCGGATGCTCAACCGACTAAGCCACCCAGGTGCCCCTTATTATTATTCTTTTAAACCAAAAGAATGATGCAGACGTGGATAGCCATGCAAAGCACAGCAAATTGCCTTTCTTTCTGCCCTGAACCCGCAGATACTTCTGCTATAGGTTTTGGAGACAGTAGTATGTTACGGAATGGGTCTCAGATTTGATATAGCACCAAAAAGTCTCTGGNTTCAGAGGTAAACAATTCTTAGAATTATTATTTAAAAATACTACTATGATTTCCATTAGGGTATGTTTAGCATGTTGTTAAGAACCAGAGGGCTGGATCAGCATTTCTCTAAGTCTCAGGACCCCTTTATGCTCTAAAGTTACTGAGGAATCCAAAGAACTGTTGTTTATGTAAATTATTTCTATTTATAGTTACCATGTTAGAAATTAAAACTGGGAAATTTTAAAAATATTTATTCATTCATTTAAAATAGCAGTTACAAATAAATGTTTATGGAATAGACTTTTTAAATTAAAAATATTTCCCCCCCAAAAAAGTAATAAGCATGGCATTGTCATTTGTGCAAACCTCTTTAATGTCAGACTTAATAAAGACAGCTGGATCTTCAGATCTGCTTCTGCATTAGATATATTGTGATCTGTTCTTCTGGTTTAGATATATTAAGGAAATCTGTACTCATGCAGATTTAAAA
>NW_027531290.1:224108-224544 GCF_008692635.1 Crocuta crocuta
AACATGCAGATTTATAATTAGAAAATTGTATTTATAGCATTTAATAGCATTTTGAAATAATTGTAGATATTCTTCTGTTACTATACCAAAACTCAACGAGTGGTTTTTGTTTTTTGTTTTTGTTTTTTTTTTACCATTTACTTATTTTTGAGAGAGAGACAGAGACAGAGTATGAGCGGAGGAGGGGCAAAGAGAGGGGGAGACACAGAATCCAATGCAGACTCCAGGCTTTAAGCTGTCAGCACACAGCCCGATGTGGGGCTCAAACTCATGAACCACAAGATCATGACTTGAGCTGAAGTTGGATGCTTAACCGACTGAGCCACCCAGACGCCCCATCAAATGGTAATTTCTTAAACGTTAGGTACAAGGTAGAGTTTGAAACCACATCAATGAATTCTTTGTATTTGGTTAAATAAAAATGCATTGATCTAGC
>NW_027531290.1:224549-228111 GCF_008692635.1 Crocuta crocuta
CCTTTTCCATGCATGGTTTTGTAATATCATACATTGGTCAATTTGGAAAATACTAGTTCACTGAATTATGCAGATTTTACAAACAGTGATTCAAGATTATACAATATCAAAAACTCATGATTATTTAGTATCACCATTGATCTCATCAGAAAAGTCTTAAGTATTAGGAAGTTGTGAAGTTCACATGGTAAAAATTTTCCAAAATTCTAATTTTTTGCTTGAACACTTACATTTGACCATTAGTATCAAAAGCTGTTATTTTTTTCCCCTCAAAATAACAGGCTCACTTGATTCCAATTTTAAGAAAAGGTATTCCAAATACCCCAGTCTAAATAACCTGTTTGTCAGTATATATCTAAATNCCTCCCCAGCCCATGCTCTCTCTCTCCCCCTCTCAAGAATAAATAAATATTAAAAATTATTTTTAAAAAAGGAGCTGTTCAAAGAAAGGCTACTTCATCTCACAACTCAGTCATATAAATGCTTTTCCTTCAGACAACCATTATACTTTGGTATGTTGCAGAAGTGCTTTATGCCTACTTCCCACTTCATCACATAGAATATTAAAAAAAGAGTTGTGTATGNAAAATATCTATTTTACAATGGGAACAGTTTTCACCTCATGGAACCTGAAAAAGTCTGAGGGACCAGTGGTCCCAGATTATATTTTTTAAAGGTTTCTTTTTAAGTTTATTTATTTATTTTGAGAGAGAGAGAGAGAACAAGCGAGCAGGGGGAGGGGTAGAGAGAGGGAGAAAGAGAATCCCAAGCAAGATCTGTGCTATCAGCACAGAGCCTGACATGGGTCTCGATCCCACAAACTGTAAGATCATGAACTGGGCCAAAATCAAGAGTCGGACGCTTAACTGACTGAGCTACCCAGGCACGCCTCCTCTCCCAGATTATATTTTTTAAAATGTTGGGCTAAATTAATGACCCTCAAACTTTAATATGCATTGACAATTACTTGAGAAACTTGTTAAAACACTGAACTCCCTGGACTCCATTCTCTGATTCTGTCTGAGGCCACACTTAGGAATCTGCAGTTTAACAAGTTCCCTGGGTTCTTCTGTTGCATGTGGTCTGTGGCCCATAGTTTCAGAAATATTGGCCTGGAGTTTGAATTATGGTGATGTTACGTTCAAGAAGTTTCAAGATAGTCCTCTCTGGACAGATCAATGCCAATCCTTTACTCTGCATAGAAAAACTCTGCCAATAGAATTATTTTGTTTTTATAAGTACTTCATACAGAGAAATCTGAAAATTAGCCACATCAGAAGCAGGCCCATTCCTTTCCTGTTATAATACATCTCCATTGCCTCTCCATTGTTTCTTACCTAAATCTCTATAGCAACTCCTAACTGGTCTTCAAGCCACCAGTATTAGCCTCCCATTCATTCTTCTCACAACTACCAGATAAATTTTTCTAAAAGGGAAAAATGTTCTTATTATTCCTTTGCTAAAGGCCCTTAAAGAGCTCCATTTCACCTAAAGAATAAAGCTCAATCTTTTATAAGATCTTGACCCATCTGGGTTAGATATTCAGTTTTCACACTGTCTAGTGCAGACTTCCCTTGAAGTTATCTGGTTTATTTGAGTTTCACTAACTATGAACTCCTGCAGGTTAGGGACTGGGTCTTTCATCACTGTATCTGCAACATCTAGCAGAGTGCCTGGCACAAAATATATGTCAAATAAATATTTGATAAAGCAATTTTTAACTATGCTATACTTAGTGATAATTTGAATCTTGATTCAATCCGAAAACAAATTTATCCTTAAAGATAATTGCAGAGAACAGAGTCTAAGGTGAGCCTCCTCCCTACACGCAAAGACCACATATCTTGACAGGGCATGTCTGTCTACAGAAAGGACATATTACAGATACACAGATAAAAAGTTAAACACTAATTCTACTCTATAGACTTTGGGTTTAATGTGATGCTTACTGCCACAGTGCTGATCCCACTGAAATTACCATACTGGCAGAGCAGCGTTAATGGTGGCAATAATCCCTCTCCAACCTGGAGTTTGACTATGCCTCAGTTTCCCACTTACATTCAAGAGCTAGGACAGGTGCCACTTCAGCCCCAAGCTCAGTTTAGAACCCAGTCATCCTGGCTCACTAGGAGACTGGTAATTTAGACACTTATGGGGAGGTTCAGAGGACATAAAAGAGAAGTCTTGAAACACTTGGAACAAGCTGAATGTCTACAAAACTTTAAATTTGTGCTGATACTGAGGAAAAGCAAATAATAAGATATCCTATTATAAGGCTATGCACAAATTGTAGTATACATGTCATCTAACTAATAGGGTATTCTCTAATTGTATTAAAATTTGTATGCTAAAGGTCTATGGTCATAGTTTTGGGGTACTAAGGTTTCTAGAAAATAAATTCAACACTTGTTGCTATTTATTAATGTTTTCTGGAGGAATGTTAGTTGGTAAACTTTATAGCATCAATGCACTTATTCCATCCTTTGGGATAATAAATTCTGGAGCAACTACTGACTAGCAACATATACACAACAGGCTAATAACAATTAGAATGATATTTGTTGGGCAGTAAAAAAGGATAAACAAGAGATTTAGGGGTTTCAGACAAAGAAAACTTAAACAAATGAACATAAGAAATTATGGTGACCCTCTGTCCTTGTGTTAATCAGTTCTGGTTTAACTGATTAATCAGCTAATCAGTTAATCAGTTCCCCTAATGTGAGACCTTGGGAAGGAGAGTTCCAGTGAACAAAATGTTGCTGTATCCAGGGGTAAAACACGAGCACAAAACCAAGCCATAGCCTAACCTTACAGTGAAACTGGGACATGGTCTGCACCACTTGCCACTTTACCTTCAGCCTTTCAGACCAGGTGAAACTGGTCCACGAATGTATGGAAGGGACATGCACTTTGTACCTTAAATATTTTAAATTCCAGACAGTTGCCATTTTTGTGTAGGTCTAAAAGCTCCATCTATTTTTCTAATATTTATTTTAAGACAGAGTTCTAGAGTGTGAGCACATGTGAGCAGGGGAGGGGCAGAGAGAGAGGGAGAAGAGAGAGAGGGAGGTGGGAGAGAGAAAGTGAGAGAGAGAGAGAGAGAGAGAGAGAGAGAGAGAGAATCCCAAGCAGGCTCACACAGTCAGTGCAAAGCCCATGCGGGGCTCTAACTCATGAACCTTGAGATCGTGACCTGAGCAGAGATCAAGAGTTGGTTGCTTAATGGACTGAGCCACCCAGGCGCCTAAAAGCCCCATCTAAGTTGATATTTCAATGTCAGACTAAAATGTCCTTAGTTAAAAAAAAATGCAGTAAGAGCTGAAAAGGTGAGGTCCCTGGAAGGAAAGGACCATGTTATTGTTTAGCTATTCCCTGCTCACTCTTCTATTACCACAGCATCCAGGACAGTGCTGGTCATAAAGGGTATTCAAACTTTTGCTGAATTTGGAACTTCTTTTTGTACACATTCTGTTCAGGTATAGATTGTAATAGGGGAATTACTCTGGAAAATTCATTAATCATTAAAATTAGGAAGAACATAAGAGATAAGGTATTTATTTTG
>NW_027531290.1:228141-230633 GCF_008692635.1 Crocuta crocuta
AGGTATTACTTTTGATCTGGCCATAAGAACCCAAGGATACAAGAGTTACAGGTGTCCCATTAGTATTCTGCGAGGTATCTGGATTAGAGAAAAAGAGAATTTGGTACGTCTCTGCAGAAATTTTGATATCATTTAGTATAAAAAATTCATAAATAGGAACAGCCCACTGAGAATATGAAATTTCCTCTTTCATGAAGTATTACAAAAGCCAACTTTTGTACTAAGGTCTACACACTAAATATAAAAACAAACATAAGGGGTGTCTGGGTGGCTCAGTCGGTTAAGCGTTGGGCTTCTGCTCAGGTCATGATCAGGCCCCTGTCTGACTCTCTGCTGACAGCTCAGAGCCTGGAGCCTGCTTCGGATTCTGTGTCTCCCTCTCTCTCTGCCCCTCCCCTGCTCATGCCTGTCTCTCTNCCTGTGTTTTATACTTTCACAATAAATTGTTTGTGAAAGTCAATAAGGAAAATAAGTCTAGCCTGTAAAACTACCCTTTGAAGTCACAGTAACTTGATATAAAAAGTACCACATTAGTACAAAAAATATAACTAAATTGCTTGTTATCACAGTCAAAAACATTCTGTTCTTATCTTAGTGAGATAACTAGTTCCTTGACATTGACAATATACTTTGATACAGTTGAAATCTGAGGCCAGTCTGATAAAATGAGGGAGGAGGGTAGGGGGAAAGAAGTTATCAAGTGCATGACAGTCAGTGGTTTCCAAACTCCATTTCAGGTGTTAAGTATTTTAAGAGAAAAAGAGTTCTATAGGTAAGCAAGTTTAGAAAATATTTCATTGAACAAAATTCAACAGTGCTTCTTTAACATATCAGAGGATCTGAGAAGCCCTGCAGTGATATGCATTGTCAGTCTCCAAAAAAAAGTGCTACAGATGAGGGTGAGGAGGTGGTTAAACTATCCTTTAATGAACCAGGCTGTATACTAAGTGCTTTGTATATTATCTGATTTATCCCTCACAATAACCCTATAGGTACAGTTATTACCATCATCCCCTGCCCTTGCATTCTATAGATGAAAATACTGAGTCTTCAAGAGGTTTATTTGGCTAAGGTTATAAAGCTATTACATGACAGTGTTGGAATTCAAATCAAAATCCATCTGATTCCTAAGCCCCCTCTATTAATCACTGTGCATTCAAAAGGTCCGCAGCCATTTCTATTGTTAAAGCTGAACACCTTGACTTTCAGTAGTTGTTGTTCCTTAAAATAGATATGCACAGGGAGAAGAACAAGATAGTTGTTTCAGTTTCTTGATTATGTGATTTCTCCCTGAATTTCTCAAAAATTGTCCAGAAAACCAGCAATTTGGATGGCACTTTTCCCCCCGCTTTTACATATAAAACAATTACATATCTCAAAATGTGGTAGTGAACAGCTGTAATAACCAAAGGAAAAACAGCGTTCAGTAATTTAAAAATGTTAGCAAAAGGTTCAAGAGAACTAACGTTTGCTAAATGCCTACTCCATGTCAAACACTTTATTTACAACATCACAGAAAATGGACATTATTATTCATAACACTCTTTATGAACACGATAAATGAAGTCCAGGTTCACAACTTGCCCAAGATCACATATTTATTAATGGGTAGAACTAAAAACAAGCTAAGCAGTCAGGCACAAGGACACCCATTCTTCCACTGTAATATGCTATCTCTCAATTTCAAATAGACCACATTCATCTTTGGTACAACAGACTGAGACTGAAATAAAAATAGAACAATCGTGTAGCTTTCCTTATCATCAAAGGATAATCTGCTAGTCTTTAATTATATTACTCAATGTAAATCAATATCCTCCTCTTCATCAGTTCAACCAAATAGGAACAGCAAAAGGGGTTGGAGGTTGGGGGACTAAGGTAAGGGAGGTGACTGGTGAGCTGCCACTAGCCAGCTTCAGTCTCTCTTAAACATCCTCTCCTCTTGCCAAAATGAAATAATGGTGGTGGAAAACAAGAATTTGAAATACCATTACAACTCAAGTCATTTTGGGGTGTTGTTAAATACAGGTTGCTCATAGATCTATGAATGCCAACCTCAGTATAATCACATTTTTCTAGCCTCCATCTAAATGCTTGTTGAGATCCTCTACAATGAGAAAAGATTTACCAACTTGAAAATGTATTAATGGCTAACTTATTTACAAATCAGTTATGTTCTTAAAACTTTTGGGAACATTACAAATGCTATTAAAATAAGCCAACTTCTGAGATCACGATAGGTCAGGAAAACAAAACGCAGGGTCCTCAAGGTGAAACACGGAACACATGGAAAAGGTGAGGAAAAGCTTGAGTCAACATTACAAAGACACTAAATAAGCAGAGAAAATTCTAAACCAGCATAATCGGGAAGAATATAATAAAGTATATTTCACCAGGCTATCATTATGAACAAAAGCCAAAAAGAAAACCCTAGTGGGTCATGTCTCAATATTCACTTGTAAGTCAACTGTTGGGAAGTAGAGGCAGCATAT
>NW_027531290.1:230844-234396 GCF_008692635.1 Crocuta crocuta
AGTCAACTGTTGGGAAGAAGAGGCAGCATATTTTCCCATAGTAATGTTGCTAAGCAGTGTTTGGGTTCCCAAATGAGCCTACAAATGATTGCATGTGAAAGGCATTGAGGACTAAAAATTGGAAAGCAAATATGAACTATTATTTAACCCATATTTGTAATAAAACTTTTCAGGAAGCAGTATCACTGGAATAACTAAACCAAAACAAACATAATCATTTCAAATTTACCTTAAATACTAGGACATAATAAAATACATATTTAATCAGGAGAATTACATGGTTGATGGGTGGTTTTTGTGGAGATTGTGGGAGTAAGTTAGGGACACATTCAAAGTCCTTAAATATAAGAGCACTGATTTGTTCAAAAGAAGTGGAGGGGCGCCTGGGTGGCTCAGTTGGTTAAGCGTCTGACTTAGGCTCAGGTCATGATCTCACGGTTTGTGGATTCGAGCCCTGAGTCGGGATCTGTGCTGACAGCCAGCTCAGGGCCTGAAGCCTGTTTCAGATTCCGTGTCTCCCTCTCCCTCTGACCCTCCCCTGCTCATGCGGCCTCTCTCTCTCTCAGAAATAAATAAAAAACATTAAGAAAATTAAAAAGACAAAACAAAAGTGGAACCCCATAGAAGGAAGCTCAGATTTTTTTTAAAAAGAACATGGGGCTCCAAGAGGGTGTGAGGGTGTGTGTGTAAGATTATCTAAGGTAAAATTAATCAAGCTATGAAAGGAAGGAGAAGAAGGTGGAAAAGTAGAATACAAAATCTGCCTCAGAAGGAAAGAAGTGGTGCAGAAGAATAAGTGCAGAAGAATAAGAACAAGATCCTGTGAATAAGTTTCTTGTGCAAATTGCCAACTGGTAGAGTTTTGTATAATGGGCTATCATTTCAAGGGACATGCTAATTTTAAAAACAAGTAATTCGATTTAATGATGTCTTAAATATCATCTTGATTGAGCTTGTATGTTCTGCATATCATTAATAAAGTATAACATAAGAATATTATGATTCTCCTCCGTCCTTACTCTAACAAATTTTCTTTTCCTAGAATGACAAAAACTACTGCCATCAGATCAACCCAGTGTGTCATAGGTGAAAATTGCCAATATATTGGATTCTTCATACAAAGCTGTTAAACTTAGCACTACTAAGTACTGAAAAGAACATATTGAAGGGGGCAAATGAGGGGAAGCAGGATTCTTATGAGAAATAAGCAAAATTACCAAGAAAGGTAAGATGTGGGGGGGGGGGAAGAAAATATACATATAAATAGTGATAGGAAGAGTTAAAGAGATATCTTTCACATTAAAATAGGAAAAAATTGGTCGTTAAAGTTCTTTAATGTTCAAGGTTCATTTTACATATGAAGAAACCAATTAGTGTTAACAAGAAAGGAGGACGTTAACAATCATACAGGTTATACATATTCAAAAGGCCAAAACAATTCTTTCAATTCTCATAATAGTCTGTAAATCATTTCTATTATCAGATATGATTTGTTCCTGTTGTTGCTATAGTCACATTATTAATGCTTTCTTTAGGATCTATCAATGCTGTAGGAATATTTTGGGTTTTTAAAAAATAACAGGGGCGCCTGGGTGGCTCAGTTGGTTAACCGTCCAACTTAGGCTCAGGTCATGATCTCAGTTAGGAAGTTCAAGCCCCTCATCGGGCTGTGTGCTGACAGCTCAGAGCCTGGAGCCTGCTTAGGATTCTGTGTCTCCCTCTCTCTTTCTGCCCCTCCTCCTCATACTCTCTCTCTCAAAAATAAACATAAAAAATGTTAAAAAAATAATAGATTTTTTTTCTGATTGCAAGTATAAAACATATTCATTATAGGAAATTCAGAAAATACAGAAAAACATAATGAAAAGAACAATAATCATCCATAATTTTACCAACCAGAAATAACCAAGGTTAACATTTTGGTGTATTTTTTTGTAAAAGATAAGACTTTCTATTAGTTGAAAGCAGCATTTAATTAACTAAGCTACTTCAACATTTTATCTGAAATGATAAATATCTTGAGAGAAACACACACACACACACACACCAACAAGTGAGTTCTAGACCATCTTCTTTCAAAAATCAAAAATAAACAGAGTTAACTCAAAATCACTGATTTATATCTAACTTGAGCATTCAAATGTTAAAACCAAGTAAATCACAACTAGGATCTGAACCTAACAACCTCCATGAAATCAGGCATGAATCACCAAACTTTCTTTTCAAAAGAAGTCAATACTGTAACAAGCCTATGGGTAAATGTAAGCAGCAAGTATATGTGATGATATATAGAAAGACATGCACATACATTTGAAAGAGAAAAAAAAAAAAAAAGAACAGNCTGGAGCAGTTAAGGAGAGTGTTTCTGTGGGTGACTGAGTTCCTATCACATGCTGCAAGAGGTCACTTCCTCAAGAGGCAAAGTTCAAAAATTCTTCATCTTGGGGTGTGAGGTAGTCTTCTAGGGTTCTGGTACTGTTCTGTTTTCTTGATCTAGGATCTGGCTATGCAGGCATGTTTACTTTGGGAAAGTTCACTGAGCTATACACTAATGATTTCTGTACCTTTTTGGAATGTATGTTATACTTCCACAAAATTTACATATACAAAAAATTCTTCGTCCCTAGATAATATTTGTGGTACCCTGTCAAGAAACTCTGGGGAAAACCCTAGCCAATAGTTTACAGTTCACTGGCCATCATGAAAATGAAAAGCCATCTTAGTCAATGAGGTGCTACTTAACCAAGCAACAAGGAAAGTAACTAGGTGCAAACCTCATTTGTGACAAAGATATCACCTATAGGAATATTATGGGGAGAAGAGGAACTAAAGGTACAAATGGTGATCAGACCTTTCAAAAGACCAAGTACACAATAGGTAATGCAAATGGGTTAGACCAGATCACGTTTTTGGCCAGAAGTGTATATATTTACATAAATCTCTGTAGAGCATAGTTTTGTTTTAAAATTTTTTTTCACATTTATTCATTTTTGAGAGACAGAGAGTGACAGAGCATGAATGGGGGAGGGACAGAGAGGGAGAGGGAGACACAGAATCCTAAGCAGGCTCCAGGCTCTGAGCTGTGAGCACAGAGCCCAATGCAAGGCTGGAACACACAGACTGCGAGATCATGACCTGAGCTGAAGCTGGACGCTTAACTGACTGAGCCACCCGGGTGCCCCATTTTTTAAATGTTCCAATTCATAACCCTCCCTGTCACCATTTCAGCACTCCCTTTCTGCTACTTAATGAAAGAGAAGCTCGATCCCTACCCCCAAGTCAAAACCTACCCCATTCTACTTAAAAGGGAATCTTCTATTTTTAATTACATAGAGAAATGCTTACAACAAAATGGAAACAAAACTGTACATATAATATATAATTATAATTGTTTAAATATATATACAGAGCAAAAGAAGAAAACGACAACAAAAAAACCCCAAAATGATAAAATGCATATATCTATGGATTTTTAATGTTTCTTTTAAATTTTATTTTCTTAATACATTAATACTCATAAAAAACAACCATTATGATAAAGGTAGGATATAA
>NW_027531290.1:234420-235146 GCF_008692635.1 Crocuta crocuta
TATCTATATATGAAAAAAGACACATGAAGAAATATCAATGGTATTGTGGAATTATGCATAGCTTTTAGTTTTTATGATTTTCTGTGTTTTCCAAGATTTCTGCAAGTAGGATCAACTTCATAATCAGAAACAACAGAAAATTTCTTTGATATTCTCTTTTGTTTATTCCATTTACGGCTGGAGACAGATTAAATATGGCATTCTGTAGGAGATAACACATCTTCCAGGGACTGAGGAGGGCGTGGAGTTCTTTATGTGCTTAGAAAAACAATTTCTGGGGTGCCTGGCTGGCTCAGTCGGAGAGTATGTGACTTTTAATCTTGGGTTGTGAGTTTGAGCCCCACATTCGGTGTAGAGATTATTTAAAAATAAAATCTTAAAAAAATAATTTACTGATCAAGCTATTTTTTAAAGGTTTTTATGTAATGGAATTCCACATATCACCAACAAGCTCAATGGAAGCACTTTTGTGGAGACATAAATTGAATGCTGATATAAATCAAGCTTTTAAAATAAAACAAAACAAAAAAACAGAACAGGGTAAGTTCAATGTGAATACTCATTCTGGAAAACAGCGTGGAGATTTCTCAAAATATTAACAATAGAACTCCCCTATGACCCAGCAATAGCACTGCTAGGAATTTACCCAAGGGATACAGGAGTGCTGGTGCATAGGAGCACATGTACCCAAATGTTCATAGCAGCACTCTCAACAATAGCCAAAAC
>NW_027531290.1:235206-242527 GCF_008692635.1 Crocuta crocuta
AGAACAAACTGTGGGCTGATGGGGGAGGGGGGAAGGGAAGGGGGGTGATGGGCATGGAGGAGGGCCCTTTTGGGGATGAGCACTGGGTGTTATATGGAAACCAACTTGACAATAAACTATTTAAAAAAAAAGAATACTCATTCTTACTATCTCTTTGTTACCTAGATCATTTTGCCATTAAAAACCCGTAAACCATACTTATGACCCAAGCTCAACAACTTGGATAGTGAGGATGGATGATGAGAATAGATGACACTGTGTCTGGAATCCAATGTCAAGAGCAAAAGTTGCAACTTCCTGCTGTATTTCCATAAAATCAGTCTCTAACAATTTTTACGGAATAATGGAATACAGAGCAATGATTTCTTGTTCATTTATTTTTTCACGGTCTTTTCCTTTAAAGCGCAGAATGGTTGTGCTCATAAGTCTCCCTCATGGTGCTTGGAACAGAGTAGACACTCAGTAAATATACATTGTATGAATAAACTAGTGAAGGCATAAAAAATAAAAATAAATAAAAACCCACAAACTGGCCCATGATGGTGATTACCATAAAAATTAAGGAGCCTGCAATCTGGAAGCATTTGTACACTCTAATTCCTCCTAATTTACCTTAATTATTTCTTATATTCAGGTAAGAAGCATAGTACGCATACAATAGATCTTTGATAAATGCTCAATGAACTGGATTTCAATTCCCTTCCCCACTAGATACTTTTCTAGTGAATCTTACGACCCTCTGGCATTCTTTTCATTCTTGGGTATTTTTTTCTTTTTCATTTTTGGGCATTTAAAGCAACTCGACAAGCATTTTCAGAGCACATACAGAACAAAGGTTCCCATGAGGAATATGAAAATAAAATAATTAAATAATTACAATCCAGTAGGAAAGTTAAACATATAAACACATAACTACCAGTAAAATGCAAAAAGCACTATAAGACACAGAATGCCATGGGAGCTAAAACAAAAGGATTATTTTGTTTTTGGTGTGTGCTGTGGTGGAAAGAGGAAAGGAAGGAATTGAGAAAGGCTTCAAAGATGAGGCATTTGTGTTGGGTTTTGAAGTTTTTGACCAGGAGAGCTGGGAAGAGAAGGGTATGGAGGCAAAAGCAGAAGTACAAACAGAGGAATGATACTGGGAAAGGAAAGAGGGCACTGAGGGATCAACATAAGAGGTACAGAAAGCTTTAAAAGTATGTTGGGGCTAGATTACGAGTTTTGTATCACATGCTGGGAAATGGAGTGTAAAATTGTAAGTAATGGCCTTTCCAGCAATGGCATAGATGCGATCAGAGCTGTGTTCCAGGGGCAGTGTGGAAGATCTGGAAGGAAGAACCGACCTCAGTGTCAGGGAGACCAACTAGGAGGCATCTGTTCTTATGAAAAGACACAGGAACTGAAAGCAGGGTAATAACAGTTGCAAGGGAGAATGGGACATATGTGAGAGGATTTAAAGTGATAGAATCAACTGGATGCGGCATTTGCTGGAGGCGGGGGTGGTGGTGGCCTGGGTGTGAATGCCAGGAAGAAGAGGTGTTAGATGAATGAATGAATAAAGTAACCAAAATGAAACAAAAGAGAGGTAAAAGAAGTGAAAGACAGCTTGGGAGAATTCCAGAGGAGTGGTCGATAGTGTTAAATACGGTACTGCAGAGATATCAAAAAGATGTTTCTAGAAATGGATTTTGAAATGGTTCTTTACAATGGTAAACCATCACCACCCAGTCTCTTCTCATCCTCTTTTGAACCTATTGAAAAACGTTCTCTTCAAAGTCAACATCCTAGAAAATAATCAGGATAAAAATTAAATGTCAATGGGGCGCCTGAGTGGCTTAGTCGGTTGAGCGACCGACTTTCGCTTGGGTCATGATCTCGCGGTTCATGGGTTCGAGCCCCGCGTCGGGCTCTGTGCTGACTGCCAGCTCAGAGCCTGGAGCCTGTTTCAGTCTGTGACTCCCTCTCTCTCTGACCCTCCCCTGCTCACGCTGTCTCTCTCTTTCCTAGAAATTAAAAAAAAAAAATTAAAAAAAAATTAAATGTCAAGTGGTTGAGAAGGGGTTGGGTGGTGATAAATCAGTGTAAAATATTATCTCGAAGTCCTTTGTGAATGAAAAGATTGGTATCTTGAGGGAGAAATATTTGAAAAAAGAATGACAAACACAGGTGGGACCAAAGATCACTTTCTTGTGCAGAATTCAGTCTACTCACCACCCTGTTCCTAAAGTGTGAAAGTTAGGATTTCAGGTAGTGTGGAGTCCTTAGTACTCTAGGCTATTCATTTTCAAAGTATGTACTATAAACATCAGACTCCATTTTTGTTTTCTAAAATACATTTATTTCACTATCTTGATCATGATAAAAAAAATTTCAGTAGCTTCCTATATGCTAGGCACTGTTTTAAACACTATTTGTATTATCTCATTTAATCCCAGCAAACTTATGAGGCAAGTATGTTATTATGACCATCCTAAACAGGAGAAAATGAGCACTTGGAGAAGTAAAATAACTTGGAGAAGGAAAAAGATTTTTAAAATATAGAAAGTCCCTGGGGCGCCTGGGTGGCTTAGTCGGTTAAGCGTCCGACTTTCGCTTAGGTCATGATCTCGCGNGCAATATGCAGTAGTGATGCCGGCAGAGATACTGGGCAGCAGCAGCGACCTGGGACTCCCAGCCAGCCATGCGGTCGTGAGCGTAAACAATCTGTACGTTTACATCCATTCTGTACCCTACAACCATTCTGTTTTTCACTTTCTGTACAGCATTCAACAAATTACATGAGATAGCCACGTTTTATTATAAAACAGGCTTGGTGTTAGATGCCTCTGCCCAACTATAGGCTAAGGGACGTGTTCTGAGCACATTTAAGGTAGGCTATGCTAAACTATGATGTTTGGTAGGTTAGGTGTATTTAAGTGCATTTTTGACTTACTGATATTTTCAATTTACGATGGGGTAATCTGGGGCATAATCTCATCCTAAATTGACCAAGATCTGTAGTAAGTGGCAGAGCCCAACCTCTTAATATGTTCTACTGTCTTTCAACAATGTATACAAGCAATTGTTTTATACATCCCATTGGAGATCACCAAATCATTAACTTAAACTGCTTGGTTCATTCACTTTTTTACAGCCCTCAGAAACCATGCTTCCCCTGTCATGCCCTGGAATATGTTTTAAGTTCCTATAAATGTGTTGTGGATTATGAAGGTTGTAGCTCTGCTCAGGTCTTTCAATTAATTCATGCCTGTACATGTTGACTCGAGGAAAATTGTACAAGCAAGTACTTACAGCACTTCAGCCCGTGGGCTGTGCTCAATTAGACAGTATGCAAGGTTCAGGCCCATCTGCCGGGCAAAAGCAGAAGAGTCAGTTGCACAATAACATGTGTAACGTGTCTCATCGTGACAATCCTACATTTTACATGGCTTTAGTGCTTACTCTAAGTTTTGGCTGCTTATCTCATTTTCATATTTAAGAGAAGACATATGAATAGTGATTAGCCTTGGAAACCAAAATTTTCTCCTAATTCCCTTCCAGGATTTTGGATAAATCTGATGTGAAAAATATCCAGCGACTGTAAGACAACCTGTTAATAAACATCTATCATTTGCAATTATTTATCTGTATAAATACGGATTTTTCTGGATACTTTGCAACCAAAAACAAGAGACAGAAATAAACCACATGTGTTGATGCAAGGCTATGACTACCTTTTGTGAAATTCTGGTATACATAAAAACAGCCTCAGTTTCCTGACCGATTGCTCTTTATATAGTGGAGTTCCTCTAAAATAAACAAAAGTGTTAAAGCAACTGCTCTAAACCAGTTCTGTTACTTGAAACAAATGGGTCTTCATGTGCCCAGGACTGTGATAGGGAAGAGCATGGATGTTCAGCCTAAACTCAAAGGGCAAACAATTCAAGCACAGGCTCCTGTGACAGTGGCTAAAGAGAGGTTTCATAAAGACAAGAGCAATGGCTTTTCCACATTTAGTGGTCCTTGGGTAATTCAAGACAATATACACTGAGTTAATCAACATTTAAACCTCAGTCCCACCTCTTTGCCACTGAGATTCCAGATAAGTCGTTTTTGACCAGAGATTACAATGACCCCTAGGCTAACTCTCAGGAATGAGCAAAGCAAACAAAACAGAACTTTGGGAACAAATATTCAACAACACACATACACAAAATGTAAAGTGATTTTGTCCCCTGTGTTGAAAAGAAGTTTCTCGAGTTTAAGGAAGAACTGTGATTCTATACTTCAAGTAACCAGCTAGCTTTTTATGGCTAGTTAGCCTAATGGTGAAATTTGCTATAGTTATCATCTCAGTAGTAAATTTGTAAAGTCTCAAAATACCTTTCTGAGTGTTATTTAATTAAGTGCTTATTTAGGCCTTTATTTCTAGATAGTATCTTGAAACAAAACAGCCACGATTCAATTTAAACTGACAGCTGCATAAGCATCTATTTGTAGGTTTTCTGCATCTTGTTGGCCTTAACCTACTGTAATAGCCAACTTTAATTGAGTGTAATTATTATCAGCTAGGTGGTTTACATATATTATCCTTAATCCTAGCAGTGTAGGAGCACCTGGATGGCTCAGTCGGTTAAGCATCTGACTTTGGCTCAGGGCATGATCTCATGGTTCATGGGTTCAAGCCCCACACCAGGTTCTGTGCTGACATCTTGGAGCCTGGATCTTGCTTTGGATTCTGTGTCTCCTTCTCGCTCTACCCCTCCCCCCCTTGCACTCAGGCTCGCTCGCGCGCGCTCTCTCTCTCTCTCTCCAAAATAAACATTTAAAAAGTTTTTTAAATTAAAAAAAGTAAGAAAAAAAGAATCCCAGCAACGTAAGTATCTCTATCTTACGGATGCAGAAACTGAGACTCAGTAAAGTTAAAGAACCGGAGCAAGGGCACAAAGCTATTGTGTGGTAAATCCAGAATTCGACACCCATTCTTGACTATAATGCCAGGGCTTTTCGTAGTACACCATATTGTTTCTGAATAACATATAAGTAAGATGTATGTACACTGCTTGGTGTTTAGTGGGAGCTCAACAAAAATTAATTTTAGTGTCCCTTAAAACTATCAGATAAACATAAGCTTATATCCTCAACAGAAAGTAGGATGAAAGTGCTCTAAATAGGAACTGTCTTATTAAAGGGTACTCTTCACTTCAAATCATTCATGCAAATGAATCTCATTTGGAGGAGACAAAGTTAAACTTTTGCATTTAGATAGCCAATTGAAACATAAGGACTTTAAAATTTACCGAAACCTTATTCATCTTTATTAGCCTTTAAAACGTAATTTCAGGGGCGCCTGCGTGGCTTAGTCGGTTAAGCGTCCGACTTTCGCTTAGGTCATGATCTCACGGTTCGTGGGTTCGAGCCCCGCGTCGGGCTCTGTGCTGACTGCCAGCTCAGAGCCTGGACCCTGTTTCAGTCTGTGACTCCCTCTCTCTCTGACCCTCCCCTGCTCACGCTCGCTCTCTCTCTCTCTCTCTCTCTCTCTCCTAGAAATAAATAAAACGTTAAAAAAAAATAAAACATAATTTCATTCTAATCAATGACTTATCAACCAAGAGAGATACAGTTGCTCCTTTAATCAATATTAAAATCTAAGAATCGCAGCATTTTAGAGCTGGAAGGGATCTTAAGAGTTCATCTCGTTCGCTTTTGTCTCTGAACACTCTGCCAGTTTGGCCTCCACCTCCTACCTCTATACTATCATTTGGCTAGTGAGTAACTTGCACAAGGTCACAAAGCTGCTAGGAGCAGAGAAGAGACTAAAAGAACTCACATCTCCTGAGTTCCAGTTCAGTGTTCTTTCCATTTAATCACCCAGCCAATGCAAGTGCTCTCCAGGCAGGGGCTAAACTCACCTCTTTAAGAAAAACACAAAACGTCTAGTACTTAAGTAAGCAGATTCACCTCTCCAGTGACTCCTTAAAAGGCTAATCCTGTATCAGCTAGCCTTTACTGAGAAGGATGATGTGTTAAACTCTTTACGAGCGTTAGTTCATTTCATCCTCAAGGCAAACCTGTGGGAGTAGTTTTTTAGTTCTTTCCCTTTTGCTTGATGAGGGAACACAGACTCAACGACTTCAAGTAAGTTGCCCAAGGTCACAGGACTAGTTAGCAATGAAGTCGGAATTTAACCAAGGTCTGACTTGGGGCCCAGCTCTCAAACAACTATGATATACCGCTATTATGTGTCTCTTCCTTTTTCTCCAATTTTTTTTTCTTTGTCCTTTGGGGTTTAGTATCATACATACGTTGTGACTACCTAATCACAAATATGGAGAAGGTTTCTGGAGGAATCACCCAACAGAGAAAAACCGCAACCCACACCATCTCCACAAATTGAAGACCCACCTGGACTACTTTTCCCAAAGTCTAGGCCTTTGCTAGCCTCATGCACAAAGCTCTTCTTTTTTTCAGTAACGTTAATCACCTGTTTGGCCACTCAAGAACCGAAATCGGATGTTTCAAAGGCAAACGAAAGCACTGGTACCGACAATCGCTTGGGACCGGAGACCGCGGGGCAGAGAAGAGCCCCCAAACTAGGGAAAGTTTCTGCGCAAACGGCAATGAGGTTAACAGGGCACAGTAACACAATCTCGTACTTGATACTAGGAAGCAGGCAGGGAGAGGAAAGCAGGGAGAGAGGAGGGCAAAACCTGCCTTGGGCCTGAGGCTGTTAAACAGGAAAAGAGTGAGGAAGGGATTTCCAGGCCAGTCGCTCTCCAGTCATTTCAAAGCCAATGCCCACCACCAAAGCAGCCAACGCAAGGCACCCTTGTGGAACACCAGGAAAAAGGCGACCCAAGGAGCCCAAACAGTCCTTTTCGACTTGCCAGCCTCCGCACTCCGTTGGTTTTACCCCTTTTACACCAGACAAGGCACATTCTGAAGGATTTTTTCCCCCAACCCCCCTAAGATCTCGGGAAGGAGAGGACCCTGCCTCGCTCCGTGGGGACTGAAAAGACACTCGTTTTCCCGGCGTTGGAAAGGGATAGGGGAAAGACAGCACCAAGCAAAAAGAGAGAGAGAGAGAGAGAGAGAGAGAGAGAGAGAGAACTGGCCTCAGAGGAAGGTTGACGGGGCGCAATGTAGTAGCTGCACTCACCCGGGTGAGACATGGGGATGACCTCATTGCGGGTCCCTGGGAAGTTAAAGATGACGGCTCCAGACGCCCCTCTCTCGTAAGCCAGATGGATCTTGTCTGCGAAGGTGCAACCCCCGCCGCGCTGGATGAGGGCCAACCAAGAGACCTGCACGGCGCTTCCCCAGTCCCCCGGGACCGTGGGCA
>NW_027531290.1:243521-243739 GCF_008692635.1 Crocuta crocuta
CCCGCCAGGACACGTTGAGGTATGCGGTCCACACCGCCTCAGCCCCCCGGGAGCCGGGGGCGTGGGGACTCAGAGCCAGCAGAAAGCACCACGCCAGCAGTCGGGGAAAGTCGCAGCCACCGCGGCACAAGACCCCGGCCCCAGGCGGCGGCCCCATGGCGCGCGCGCTCTGCGGTTCCGGAGGGGCCCCCAGCACGCGCCCTCCTGGTTCTCCGCGG
>NW_027531290.1:243800-257327 GCF_008692635.1 Crocuta crocuta
GAGGTGGCTGGGAGGGAGAAAAGGACACTGCGGGATCCGCCTCTTAAAAGGGTAACAGGATGAGCAGGCTAGTTAGAGTAGGCTGAGACTGTGTGGCCAGGTGTGTCGCGTCGCGTTCTAAAAAACGGACAGGCCAGGAACTGTATACCATCTGCGACTGTAAAAGCTCTCGGGTAGGATCCGAGCCCAGGATCCTTGCAAGAACAGGTTTTTCGCTCCGAACATTTTCCTAAAGGCCATTTCAGGCTTAAGGTGACAGAATGTGAAGTACTTCTAGAAAGCGCGAATCTGAAGGGTCTGAGTTATAGTCAAGGGAATTCGGGTGCCCAGGGNTACTTTTTTTTTTTTTTAACCTTTCTCCTTTCTTGCCCCAGACAAGCGTCATACCTGGTTATTTCCTTCTGACGCTTACCTCATGCCAATTAGACTGCATCAGAAGCCCCTTCTGAAAGTAATCTTAGTCCTCCGAAAAGAATTACTGTTTTCACACACATCAGAACTAAGCCTCTTCATCTTCCACAGATTTACCCAAATCTATACATCTGCGCCATTCCTGACCTTACCTACATAATCCTTGCCCATTTCCCACCAGCTGCAGGGAGCCTGACTCACCTTGGTGATTCACTATTGCACTATTGCATTATGATTTCTCCTTAAAGTGTGCAATTTTTATCTGCCCTGTCAATTACTGCATTTAAGAGGTGCTTGAGAAATACGCATTGGACAAAACTAAATTAATACACCTGTTGTATAACAGTTAGGGATAACTTTTGACCTTGGGGTAGTTACTTCTCTGTGCCTCAGTTTCCTCATCATCTGTAAAATGGAGATAGTAATATCATTTACCTCATAAAGTTACTCAGACGATTAAATGAGCTCATACATGTAAAGCACTTACAACAGTGCTCAACAGAGTGTAAAAAGTATATCTGTTAAATACTATTATTATTAAATAGGGTCAGGGACCCCATACCTTGTAAATAATCTTAAAGTTGTCACTTTGAGATAACAATCAGAGACAGTGATGTTCTGGATGTTCAGTTTTAGCTACTTTTTCAGTTCAAAGAGACAAAATTCACTTTATCCAGCCCAGTATTTGTTAAGTTCCCAATCACTCCCCTCCGTCCCTGGCCCAACATTTATTTAATCAATATTATTCCCAAAGATTAAGCAATGGGACAGTTCTTCACTTGATATTTTCATGGCTTGAGAGAAACCTAGGGGAAAATTCACATCATAACTAAACAGCACCTAGAATCCAAATTAAATGGGAAATTCTGTGAAATATGAACCCTATTACACTAAAAGGGACATTAGAGACCAAGGCGGTATGTGAGGCCAATAGCATGGCACCCCCAACTATGGGTGATGCTTATCTCCGAGATAAAAATTACCTAGAGGAAAAGGAAAGGGTAGGATCAACCATCTCTAAGAAATAGAACAATTCCAGAAATTGTCTGAATTTGTTGGTGAGGAACACTATTCAGTAACCATTACCTATGTGGGAATCAACTATGTTGTACTTTAAAGAAACAATGTGTTTAAAATTAAAGAGATCTTTAGGGCACCTGGGTGACTCAGTGGGTTAAGCATCTGACATCAGCTCAGGTCATGATCTCATGGTTTGTGGGTTTGAGCCCTGCGTCAAGCTCTGCGCTGACAGCTCAGAGTCTGGAGCCTGCCTCAGATTCTGTGTCTCCCTCCGTTTCTCCCCCACTCGCACTCAGTCTCTCTCTCTCTCAAAAATAAATAAATATTAAGAAAATTAAAGAGATCTTTTATAAGGCATCTACAAAAATGAGGTTTGGAGAGTCATGTGTTAATATTCATTCTTAAACAAGTATTTATTGCACATCTACTATATGCCAGCCTTGGACTAGGCACTGGGCTAAAATAAAATAATAAAATAAAATAAAATAAAAACCAAGTAAGACAACCTCTGCTCTCAAAAAATTCATAAATTAGCTTCAATGGGACAAACAAGCAAACTGATCATTGCAGTTTAGAGGGCTGTATGTGCGTGGTGTTAGCGCTGTGACAGAGGTATGCACAGGGCAGTAACGGGCAATAGGGAAGAGGAAACTTACGCAGGCTGAGGAGTAAGGAAAAGCTGCCCGGAGGAGGTAACACCTGTGCATGCTGACTTGGAGAGGGTTAGCCTGCCTAGGCAGAAAACAATACAAGGGAATGCACTGAGGCATGAAACTGAAAATGTTGGGGGACAACAAGCACTACAGACTCTATAAACACAAAATGGTTGGAACCGAGAGTACAAGACACAAAGTTCTTTGGGTGCACGGAGGTCAGTTCTCTAGAGTCCTTTCGTTAAAGCTAGGGAGTTTGGACTTTATCCAAAAGCAGGAGGTAATACAATCAGGGTTTACACATGGAGTAATATAATCAGCTCTGAATTTTAGAGATCGTTATGACTCCTCTGTGGATAATAGGCTGGAGGGGATAAGACAAGAAGCAGGGAGCCCAGACAGAAGATTTTTGGCAGTGCTCCAGGTGAGAGAAGAAGCTGGCTAACCCTNNNGGTGTAGAGTTCAATGCGGGTCTTGAACTCACGAACTATGAGGTCATGGCCTGAGCCTAAGTCAGAAGCTTAGGAGCCACCCACTGAGCCACCCAGGAGCCCCAGCGGAGAGCTGTAAATGGGCAAAAGGTGTAGGAAGAGAGATGAGCTCAGTATAGACGTGTTGATTTTGAGGTGCCTATCATGTAACTAGGTAGAACCCTCCGGTGGGCAGTTGGATTTTCTGATTATTGAACACCTACCAAGTGCAAGCCACTGGAGAGACATAGGTATACAGAGACCAAAAAATAATAAGTCCCTACTCTCAATGAATTCATAGTTTAGTAGGAAAGTCAGGGAGGTAGACAATAACAGTACAGTTTAATAACTGTTAATGACTGAGAAAACCATAGGGTGCTATGGCAACATGGGTGTGGCTGAGTCTTTAAGAACAAACAGAGTTAATCAAGCATAAGGGAGTAAGGATATTCAGGAATAGGCAATAACATATTACATGAAACCACCAGGAGCATTCAGGGAACTAAACTTAAATAGTTAAGTATGGCTGGCATGCAAGTTGCAAAGGGAGAGCCAGGGAAAGTGATGCTAGTCAAGTAGGTTGTGCCAGAATATGAAGAGTTTAGAAAATTGTGTTAAAGAATGTGGACCCAACACATATGTCCACACACGCTCTCACACACACTTACATAAAGTAAATATGGCAAAATGTTAGCAACTGTTGAGTCTAGATGGTGGGTCTATAGGTGCTCACTGTACTATTTTTTCAACTTGTCTCTATTTTTCAATTTTTTTAATTTTTAGAGAGAGCACGCATGAGCGGGTAAGAGGGACAGAGGGAGAGAGAGAGAGAGAGAATCTTTTTTTTGTTTTTAATGTTTATTTCTGAGAGAGTGTATGCAAGAATTAGCAGGGGAAAGGCAGAGACAGAGGGAGACAGAGTATCTGAAGCAGGCTCTGTGCTGACAGCAGAGAGCCTGATGCGGGGCTTGAACCCACGAACCATGAGATCATGACCTGAGCTGAAGTTAGACACTTAACCAACTGAGCAACTAGACGCCCAAGAGAGAGAATCTTAAGCAGACTCCATGCTCAGCGTGGAGCCTGACACAGGGCTTGATCCCAGGACCCTAGAACATGACCTGAGCCAAAATCAAGAGTTGGACATTCAACCAGCTGAGACATCCAGGTGCCCCGTGTCTCTATGTTTTAAGCATTTTGTAATGTTTTAAATTGTGAATTTATATTGAAGTCAGGGGAACAAGTAAATTATTATTATCAGACCTAGGCTCAAATAGATCATCTGGATTGTATGAAGACAAGACAGGAGGCAGAAAGACTACTGAGAAAGCTAACATCCGCAGTACTATTCTGGAGGTCTAGCCCAGCTGTGGAAATGGAGATATCACACTATTATAGCTTAAAAACATGTAACTATTAAAATCATCCTATTTACTCCCCTTGCTATGAGTCCATCCTCATCAAGCAACCTTCTTATTATCATCTAGCTCCTTGTGTAAATATGCCTATAGGGAGAGAATGCACTGATCAGCAAACACTAGTATCTGGTCCACTTGGAAGTTATACTTCTCATTATAAATTAATCAGTTGCATTCTGGCGTAGATATTGGTCTCTTGTGAATTTGGTTAAATGTGAGTCAGTCCCCAGGAGCCCAGTCCCTAGTTACACTACCAATCAAATCTCAAAACCTACAAAGTTAAGAACCAGAATGCATATCACGACTACATCAAAGTCCTTCCACTCTGTGGAGACTTGTCTGGGTAATTCCGTTATGATTGGCTTTCCCCAATCATATCCCTCTGTCTGTCTGTGATTTCTTCTCAAACTGCAACAGAGCCTTTCTCTTAAGAATGAGGTCTGTTGAGGAGTGCTGATGCACAGGGCACATGTACCCCACTGTTCATAGCAGCACTCTCCACAATAGCCAAAACATGGAAAGAGCCTGTGTCCATCAACGGACGAATGGATCAAGAAGATGTGGTTTATCTATACGATGGAATACTACATGGCAATGAGAAAGAATGAAATCTGGCCATGTGTAGCAACATGGATGGACCGTGAGGGTGTTATGCTGAGCGAAATAAGTCAGGCAGAGAAGGACAGATACCATATGTTTGCACATATAGGAGGATTAGGAGGAACTTAACGGAGGACCGCAGGGGAGAAGAAGGGGGGAAATAGAGGGGGAGAGGGAGAGAAGCAAACCATGAGAGTCTCTTGAACGATGAGAACAAACTGAGGACTGATGGGTGTGGGGGGGAGGGGAAGGGCAGTGATGGGCATGGAGGAGGGCCCTTGTGGGGATGAGCACTGGGTGTTATATGGAAACCAACTTGACAATAAACTATTTGTAAGAAATTAAAAAATTTAAAAAAATTTTTAAAAGCCAAAAAAAAAAATTTTTTTTTAAAAGAATGAGGTCTGTTGATTAGGAACATCAGCGTCAGCAGGGAGCTTGTGAGAAATGAAGAATTTTGGGTCCCACTCCAGACCTGCTGAGTCAGAACCAGCATTTTAACAAGATCCCCAGATGATCTGTACTCATACACACAAGTTTGAGAAGCCCTGGGGCAGACTAGGGTATTCCTGATGGATAGCCAGCCCCCAGGTTCTGCTTGAACACTCCCAGTGTCAGAGTTTACTACCTCACAGAGCATCGCATCCTGAATGGTACTACACTTCGCTTGTTGGAAAGTTCATGAAAGTGTAGTTTGACTTTGCTTTGGTCCTTCCTCTTCCTCCCACCCAGCTCTTGCAAGCCCGGCTCCCTAGAGTTTCCTTGCTACTCGTGGCTGTATTGCCACTGCACCAGGACGTTTGCTTTGAGCAGTTTCCCTGTACCAGACCTCACCTTATTCCTGACCCTCCAACCAAATGGACTAGCCCTAGAAGTATTCCCTCGGGGTCCTACTGTCCGTAAGACTAATAACAGCTACTGCTCATTGAGCATTTGCTGTGTACTGTCCATGCATTATCTCATTTAATTTTCATAATCATCCACTATTATCCCCGTTTTCAGAAGAGGAGACCGGCCTAGAGAGAATTCACAACTTGCTTGAAGTCACATAACTAGTAATAGAATCAGGATTCCAATGCAGTTCTGACTCTAAGTATTAATAGCTGATAACGACTCCGTATCTTCCCTCTGGAGAGTGGCTTTCACACTTTATCATGGCCTTATACCAAAGCAAGTTCAAGTGAAATGTTTCTTGTATGCATTTCGGGAACTGTATTTGCCAGGAGCCTTTTGGGATTCCTCAACTAACCCTGCCAAGGTATTTGTATCAGCAGCACTGAGCTGAAAGGTGCCTTGAGCAGTGTGCCATCTAAATAATGAACTAATAAGCAGAGCAGCATCTTGCAGAAGCAACAGCAGGGCACCATTGTGACCGATTACGTTTCCAATCACCCTGAGTTTCCGCAGAGGTGCAGAGACGGACAACGGGGTTCAGCGTTTAATATGTCTGCAAGAAGTGAGACATCACATCTGGCTCCTTACCATTAAATAAATGGCCAAGCACCATCTGGGACAAATAGTGTCCTGGCATCTAAGCAATGTCATGTCTACACGGCTCTTTTTTTTTTTTATTTTTTTAATGTTTTATTTATTTTTGAGAGAGAGAGACAGCATGAGCAGGGGAGGGTCATAGAGAGAAGGAGTCACAGAATCTGAAGACAGGCTCCAGGCTCTGAGCTAGCTGTCAGCACAGAGCCCGATGAGGGCTTGAGCCCACGAACCGTGAGATCATGACCTGAGCCGAAGTTGGATGCTTAACCAACTGAGCCACCCAGGCGCCCCTACACGGCTCTTCATATAGGTGTAGAGAATGTGTAGAGAGGGCATAGCAACAATTTTCTGCTCCAGGCAGCTGTTCTATGGATAGCAAGAAGGAATTGATGGGGGTGTGGAGAGAGTGAGCAAATAAAGCAAAAAGCCCAAAATGTGATGGTGCTGCATACTTTCAAATAACATCATTTCTGAGTGCAGGTAAACTTCAGTCAACTCAAATGGGTATACAACTACTAGAAAACGGGATTGTTTTTTACACCAAGCTTTTGTGCACTCAAAGAGAGGACAGAATTTCAGAGAAGGGATCTCCAAGAGTGGGTATGCTGTCTCGGAAACAGTCTTCTCATCTCCATAACATTAATATCTACCCTTTTTTAATAATAATAAAAAAGATTATTCAAAGAGAGAGAGAGAGAGGGAGAGAGAGAATCCTAAGCAGACTCCATGGTGTCAGTGCGGAGCCCGATGCTGGGCTTGAACCCCAGGAACCATGAGATCGTGACCTGAGCCAAAACCAAGAGTCAGATGCTTAGCTGACTAAGCCACCCAGGTGCCCCCATTTAATAGCTACCCTTGAGACCCACTATAGGCCAGGTACTTTCTACCTATGAGATACATAAATGCTATGTCTTACAGAAGAAGAAACCGAGGCTCAGGTTAAGTAACTTACTGAGGCCACCCGTGGTAACCAAAAGGCAGAATTGGAGTTTGACCCATCTTAGATCAAAACTACTCTTGTCCCATTATATCACTTTCCACTCTATTCAATAGTACCTTCAAAAACAGAGGTAGGAAGGCAACATATTTATTGCAAACCTACTATGTGACAGATACTTTACATGCATGAATTATATAAGTTGATTCTTCTAACAGGTAATAAAATCCTATTATAATTCCCACTTTTTTCAGATGAGGAAAATGAGGCTCAGAGAGGTAAAGTATCTTGCCAAAGGTCACACAGCCAGCATGTGGCAGAGTAGGAATTCACAGTAGGATATGACTCCAAATTCTATGCCATTTTCACTCTGCTATACTATTGCTCCACCTACATAGTAAGGATATTATGACAGGGTGCAAAGAATGGGTGATTTACAACCACATCCAGTAACATATTTTAGCAAACTAAGAACTCCCTCACCAGAGTGCCCTGATTTCCTGCTGTGCAGCCCCCAAATTCCCAAACAGAGATTATGAAAGTACATTTAGTCAAGTGCTTCATCATCATTTATAAACACTTACTCACTCCCATGAGTGTGTGGAGGGCAGTGCCTGAACACGTGCATGTTACATGCAGAAAGGGTGTTTTATGTCCATGGGTGAAAATGACTACAGAAAGGAATGGTATTGATGGATGACAATGCAGACGTTTTGTGCTAAATTGTGTCAACTTGGTTGCTACTGGGAATTAGATTAGCTATCGAGTTGGGGGAGATGACTGAGGAAATCCCAGATTGCTAAATAGGAACAAGAGTGGGGAAGGGTCCAAGGTATGGGGAACACAAACGGCATTGGCAGAACATTGGGCAGGGCCAGTGCTGGGGGCAAATGATGGACATGGCATGCTTGATTTTTACCCTCCCTTCACTGCCAGCATCAGGACAACCTACTTGGGTAACTCCTCAGGTCTCAGGCAGTCTCCTCTCCTTCCTTTTCAGGTTTCTAGTAAGATGAAGATTCCAGAAGAATTAATTCTGTGACCACAAGAGATTTATGTCTATGCTATTGAAAGAAAGAAAAGCAATTACTTGGGGAAAATGAGAGAGAACAATGTTTTTAATGAATTTTCCCTATAGATATGAACACATATTTGAGGTTTAGTTCCAATCCATTCTGCTACTCAGTAGACTAGATCCACAGAGCGCCCCACTCCGGCCTCTGCTGTTATTTTTTTTAATTTTTAAATTTTTATTTATTTTTGAGAGAGAGAGAGAGAAAGTGAGAGTGGGGGAGGGGCAGAGAGAGAGGGAAAAACAGAATCCGAAGCAGTCTCAGGGCTCTGAGCTGTCAGCACAGAGCCCAACGCAGGGCTCGAACCCACAAGACATGAGATCATGACCTGAGTTGAAGCTGAACGCTCAACTGACTTAGTCACCCAGGCGCCCCTCTGCTGTTATTTTTAAATTTGCTATTGACTTGTTATGTGACACTGAGTAAGTTTCTCTTTCTTCTTCTTTTTTAAATGTTTATTTATTTACTTTGAGAGAGAAAGAGAGAGCACACACACAAGTGGGGGTGGGGGGAGGCAGAGAGAAAGGGAGAGAGAGAATTCCAAGCAGGCTGGAGCACGATGCGGGGCTCAAACTCACAAACCGTGAGATCATGACCTGAACCAAAATCATAAGTCAGACATTTAACGACTGAACCACCTAGGTGCCCCTGTTTTCCTTTCTTCTTGCTCACTATAAAATAGGGATAATACTAATGAAAAACTATACAGATATATTTTTGAACCACTTAATGTTCCCTCAGATTAAAGCCTAACAACTCAGATAGTACATCTGAAGAAGTTTCTGTGATCTTGCCACAGCTTAGGACAAATGACAGAAGAGCTATAGAGGAGGGTGAGCCTGGCAGGCATGGATAGGAGCAGTTTGCTAAATTAGGGAGGAGTTGAGTTCTTAAAAATGTACATGGAAAAAAAAATGTACATGGACAGTGAGGGTTTTTTTTAAACCTACAGACAGAAATGGGTTCATTTTTATTTTTATTTTTTAAGCTTATTTGTTTTGAGAGAGTGAGCATGCAAGTTGGGGACGGGCAGAGTGAGAGGGGGCGAGAGAATCCCAAGCAGGCTCAGCGCTGCTCAGCGCTGCCAGTGTAGAGCTCAATGTGGGGCTGGAACTCACGAACCGTGAGATCATGACCTGAGCTGAAGTCAGACACTTAACCAACTGAGTCACCCAGGTGCCCCATGGGTTCATTTTTAATGGGAACATAATTTGATAATTCCTAGTAAAGCTGGAATTTCTGAAAAGCAATTTAAGAATAAACATACTTATACTGTAGTGCATAATCATAATCACCTACTGAGGCCAAAGTTTGCCCTTTAGAAGCTCAAGTATGTCTGAAAGGGGGCAAAGGCAGCCTTTGTATTCCAAGGGGCAACGTCACAAATTCACAGCTGCCAGCTGTATGCATTGGATTAGCCACAGCTGGCCAGGGCTCAAAACTGATCAATAACATGTAGTAAACAACTATTTGGCAATAAGTGACTGGGTGCTGTCACATAGTTGAGACAGCTGAAATCGGCTGGCTTACCACTCATAATTCACACAGTAATTAAGTTCTGTCACACCAGAATTAGATAAGTGTTATGGTTATATTGGTCACAGGAAACAGGCAAGGGACAAGCGGGCCTTCAACAAAATGGTATTTTGTGGCTACAAAAAATTACTTTGGTTTGACTTTATCACAAATCATGCAGTGTAAAAGCATAGGGACTTTAATGAGGAAAAATGCTAAGGGGAACATCCAAAGGAAAACAAAAATGTCCAGATCCACTGAACCACAGCACACTCTGGAATCTATAAAATCACTTCTCCCTTAGCTGACAATCTGCCAATGAGCAGGGAGTGGGTACACTGTTTTCTAAGTTGTCTCTGTGTAGCTTTGGGTGCAGATAGCATCAGTATGTTCTTCGTAGCAAACTAGTTCAGACGCGGAAGTCAGTGACTGCTTAATATTCTGGATGTTGTCAACTCTGGAGCCACAGAAAGCCTTTCACCAGAGGCAATGAAGTGGCTCAGCAGTATTTGCTCTTTGGGAAAGAAAAAAAAAGAGAGCAAAAATTGAAAGCCTGAAGCTCTTGTTTGTTTGAAGAAGAGGCTTGTCAAGTTTACCTTCTGTAATCCCACCAAGTTCATTAAATGCCTTCATTTTTCTTAGGTGCAGATAGTNGGCCCTACACGGTGTTTACAGCATAGCACCCTGCTGGTTTTTGGACCTTCTATTTGGTTGGATTCAAGGTAGGATGAAAACTTCACACACATTTCAAGAAGGCTATCTTATATCAGTGCTTTCAATTATGCTCCTTATAGGCATTTTCAGCAGAGGTTTTCAAAGTTCCAAGACAGAGGTCATAGTAAAAAAAAAAAAAAGAAAGAAAGAAAAGAAAAGAAGTGCATTTATAATGTCTGCTGTTAATCCATTTTCTTTTTCACAGAATCTTACCCCTGTCACTGCGCGTTGTGTTAGGTAGCAGTGACCAAACAAAGAAAAGGCAGACTTTCTGGGGGAAAAGGTGCTAGACTAATTCTACCTGATCGCTGCAATCTGTATACAAATTTAGATATAAAACATTTTTACTGACCTTGACCCTCTGGGCTGTCTGACATACAAAATTGTAAGCAGTAAGTAACGTCAGGCATGTAGGAATTAGAATTTTCTCCTCTAGAATTTCAGTGATTTAAAAGGCAATTTCCCTGTTCCGTAATTTGTTCATTAGAACAATAAACATTTTTTTAGAGCTTTTAATATCTGCAAAGTCTTATGATAGTTGCTGGGGGAGAGAAAAAGATCAATGCAACGTGGTCCCTCCATTAAGTATGCCAGTCTACTGGGGGTGAATTGTAGCAAGAAAAATTTTGTGGGCCCTCCCTTTGTTTTTGCCTATATGCATCTAAATTATTAGCAATACGAGCTTTAATTGAAAGCTTAGTCCAATCTTAATTGTCTACTAATGGGGAAGTGATATTAATTTTCTCTTAGACTTTTGTAAATAGCTTTCTAATTGATCTCCCTGATTTTTGTCTCTCCCCCCAAGATCATCCTTCATATTACTTACATATTATACTTATTAAAACATAGATTNTCTGACACACGCCTGTGTTATATATAGCATCTTTTATACCCTGATGCATTTATTTACATACATACCAATCACCTCCATCAGAGAGACTGAGTTCCTTGAGAGGAGGAGCCACATATTTTTCTTCTTTGTAGCCCCAGCTCTTAGCCTGGCACATTACAGTACATTTGAAGAACAAGTAAATGGATGGCCAGAGCTGAAGGGCAGGTTGGCTGCCTGGTATGAATTTTTCCCATTGTTTTTGTGAAAGGATAATTTATGTGCAGGAACATTCACCCTTTTTAGTGTACAATCCTGTGGGTTTTGACAGCCATACAGTTGTGTAGCCTAGACTACCACCATCAGGACATAGGACAGTTCCATCACACCCCAAATTCCCTTGTGTTATGCCTTTATAGTCAAACCCTGCCCCCCACCCTTACCCTAGCAACCCCTAGTCTGTTTTCTGTCCCTATGGTTTCGCTTTTTCCAGAATGTCAGATAAATGGAATCATTCAGCATGTAGCTTTTTGTGTCTAACTTCCTTCACTTAGCAAAATGCATTTCAGATTTGTCCATGTTACTGCATTGGCATGGCATTTAAACAAAAGGGTCGTCAGAGAGATGGGTGCTGTGAGGGGGTGCAAAGTCCCGTGTGAGTACAAAGGTAGGGATGTTTGCTTCTGACTCAAGGAATTAGAGGAGATTTCATGGAGAAAGTAACATCTGAGCAGGGCCTTAAGGGATAGGTGGGGTTTTTATAGGTTCAAATGGTGAGGGAAGAGATTTCAGTAATGCGTGTAGCAGGGACAAAAGCTCAGAGTCAGGATAGATCAGAATGGATTTAGAAAACATTGTTTCAGGGGCGCCTGGGTGGCTCAGTCGGTTAAGCGTCTAACTTCGGCTCAGGTCATGATCTCATGGCTCATGGGTTCAAGCCTGCGTCGGGCTCTGTGCTGACAGCTCAGAGCCTGGAGCCTGCTTCAGATTCTGTGTCTCCCTCTCTCTGCGACCCTCCCCTGTGCACGCTCTCTCGCTCGCTCTCTCTCTCTCAGAAATAAATAAAAAACATTAAAAAATTAAAAAAAAAAGAAAACATTGTTTCAGGTGGATTAGAGCACAAGAGTGGGAAAGAGGGCAGAAAATGTAGGTTAGGGCTTTATTGACCTTGAATACATATTTAGGAATTTGGTCTTGATTTTATTAGGCAGTGGTCAGTCGTTGCAGGTTTTTGATTCAAACTCTTCTTTTAAGAGAGTAATAGTTCTGCCGACAGGTAATTATGCTGCTCCGCCAGAGCTGAAGTAGACTGGACTCTGTCAGGGTGAGGATACAACCGTGACTCTTAGAACAGGGCAACAAACGGCATCCAAATATATCAAAAGCATACCAAAAATATAAAATATCCACTCTACCGGTACTTGCTGGAACATGTATTCATGAAATGACAGAATCTAACACCTACAAAAAGCTCTCTTATCTTTCCATTCATTTGTATTCTCTCAATTCTCTCTAGAGTCAAGGTATCAAAAAGCCGGGATCTCATGTTCCCAGTTCTCCACAGAAACAGCTTCACAGGGGTAAGAATTATTGTTAGGGCTTCTATCTTAGCAGATCGCCAATAACCAATTCCCAACTTAACAGCATTAGTTTCTTTTGTAAAACCGCATTAGCCACCAATATTACTCAAATTTCTACGTAAAAAGAACCCCTTCCTATTTTGGATACTTTTTCTCTGAGCCAAGAACAGACATCCGACCAAAGAGAATATGGCAAGTAAATGCATTGAAGAGACGTTCAACATCATTAGTCATTAGGGAAGTGGAAATTAAAACCACATGTGATATCGTGGTGTGCCTACCAGAATGGCTTAAGAAAAAGTGGTGACACCAAGGGTGACGACGAGGGTGTGGAGAAACTGGCTCACATATACACATACATTGTTGATGGGTGCAGCCAATCTGGAAAACAATCTGGCAGTTTCTCATAAAACTAAACATGCAACTACCACATGAGTCAGCAATATCAGTCATGAGTCTTGACCTCAGATAAATGAAAAATTATGTTCACTAAAACCTGAATACAAATGTTCGTAGCAGCTTCATTCATAATTGCCCCAAACTGGAAACAACCCAGGTGTTCTTCAATACACAAGTGGTTAAGCTGTGGTACAGCCATACCACAGACTACTGCTCACTAATAAAAAGGAATCAACTATGACTATATGGAACAATCTGGATGAATCTCCAGAGAATTATGCTGAGTTTAAAAAAAAAAAAAAGCCAATCCCAAAGGGCTACATACAGTATGATTCCATTTGTATAACGTTTTGGGGATGAAAAAATTATAATAATGGAGAACAGATTAGTGGTTGCCCACTGTTAAAGACAGGGTAT
>NW_027531290.1:257346-258171 GCF_008692635.1 Crocuta crocuta
AAGACAGGGTATGGGATAGAGGTGCGTGCGGCTCTAAAAGGGCAACATGAGGGAGCTTGTAGTGATACAATTGATCTGAATCTTGACTGTGGCCATGGCACATGAATCCACACATGTGATGAAGGTCGCATAGCACATGCAGATGAGTGCATTAAAACTAATAAAATCCAAATAGGATGAGTAGATTGTATCAAGGTCAATTTATTTATTATTTATTTATTTAATTGTATTTTTATTTTTTAAATTTAAATCCAAGTTAGTTAACATATAGTATAATAATGATTTCAGGAGTAGAATTTAGTGATTCACCACTTACATGTAACACTCAGTGCTCATCCCAGCAAGTGCCCTCCTTAATGCCCATCACCCAAGTAGCCCATCCCCCCACCCAATACCTCTCCAGCAACCCTCAGTTTCTTCTCTGTATTTAAGAGTTTCTTATGGTTTGCCTCCCTCTTTGTTTTTATCTTCTTTTTCTTTCCCTTCCCTTATGTTCATCTGTTGTGTTTCTTAAATTCCAAATATGAGTGAACTCATATGATGTTTATCTTTCTCTGACTGACTTATTTCGCTTAGCATAATACACTTGCAAATGGCAAGATTTCATTTCTTTTTCATTTCCAGGTAATATTCTATTATGTGTATATACCACATCTTCTTTATCCATTTGATAGTCAATGGACACTTGAGCTCTTTCCATAATTTGGCTTTAATGTCAATTTCCTCGTTGTTATGTTGTACTATAGTTATTTAAGGTAATACTATTGGGGGAAACTGGGTGAACGGTATATGATATGTCTACTTTTTTTTTGATATCTCTACTTT
>NW_027531290.1:260512-261326 GCF_008692635.1 Crocuta crocuta
AAGACAGGGTATGGGATAGAGGTGCGTGCGGCTCTAAAAGGGCAACATGAGGGAGCTTGTAGTGATACAATTGATCTGAATCTTGACTGTGGCCATGGCACATGAATCCACACATGTGATGAAGGTCGCATAGCACATGCAGATGAGTGCATTAAAACTAATAAAATCCAAATAGGATGAGTAGATTGTATCAAGGTCAATTTATTTATTATTTATTTATTTAATTGTATTTTTATTTTTTAAATTTAAATCCAAGTTAGTTAACATATAGTATAATAATGATTTCAGGAGTAGAATTTAGTGATTCACCACTTACATGTAACACTCAGTGCTCATCCCAGCAAGTGCCCTCCTTAATGCCCATCACCCAAGTAGCCCATCCCCCCACCCAATACCTCTCCAGCAACCCTCAGTTTCTTCTCTGTATTTAAGAGTTTCTTATGGTTTGCCTCCCTCTTTGTTTTTATCTTCTTTTTCTTTCCCTTCCCTTATGTTCATCTGTTGTGTTTCTTAAATTCCAAATATGAGTGAACTCATATGATGTTTATCTTTCTCTGACTGACTTATTTCGCTTAGCATAATACACTTGCAAATGGCAAGATTTCATTTCTTTTTCATTTCCAGGTAATATTCTATTATGTGTATATACTACATCTTCTTTATCCATTTGATAGTCAATGGACACTTGAGCTCTTTCCATAATTTGGCTTTAATGTCAATTTCCTCGTTGTTATGTTGTACTATAGTTATTTAAGGTAATACTATTGGGGGAAACTGGGTGAACGGTATATGATATGTCTACTTTTTTTTTGAT
>NW_027531290.1:261717-263111 GCF_008692635.1 Crocuta crocuta
TGACATTAAAAAAAAAAAAACCCCAACAGTAAAATTCACCATGTTTCTAGTTTCAACTATGTTGTCAGGAAACACAGAACCCAAACAGGAGCAACTACTTCTGCTATAGTGGTTCTAAACCTTTTTTGGAGTCAGAGCTACTTCTGAAAATTTGATGAAACCTATGTACAGAATAAATGAACACACAATTTTGTGCCCAATTTCAAGGGGTTTTATGCACCTCATGAAGCTTATCCAATGACCCCATGTTAATGTTAATATACTACTATACTGTTCTGTATGGTCACCAGTAGCCTCATATGGCTATTTAAAATTAAATAAAATTTAAAAATTCAGTTCTTTAGGCACATTAGCCACATTTCAAGCACTCAATGGCCACAGGTGGCTTGTGGCTATNCAAGATTTACTTTATTTTTTATTTTTATTTTTTAAAACATTTATTTATTTTGAGAGAAAGCAAGGGTGGGTTAGGGACAGAGAGAGAGAGTGAGATAAAGAGTCCCAAGTAGGCTCCACTCTGCCAGCGCAGAGCCGGACACGGGCCTTGATCTCAGAAACCATGAGATCATGACCTGAGCCAATATCAAGAGGCGGTCGCCTAACCGACTGAGTCACCCAGGCACCCCTCCTTTCTTTTTCTTTTTTTTTTTAATGTTTTATTTATTTCTGAGAGAGAGAGAGAGAGAGACAGACAGACAGCGTGAGCAGGGGAGGGTCAGAGAGAGAGGGAGACACAGAATCTGAAACAGGCTCCAGGCTCTGAGCTAGCTGTCAGCACAGAGCCCAAGGTGGGGCTTGAACCCACGAACGGAGAGATCATGACCTGAGCCGAGGTCGGACGCTTAACCAACTGAGCCACTCAGGCGCCCCATCCTACTTTTTTTTTAAAAATCAACTTCGTGTACTTATAACTTCAATAATACTTCATCTGTATAAAGACCCTGTGTACCCCACCTGTGCACCACCAAGGTCCCCCAACCTAAGAACCTTTTCTTTAGATGGATTCTATTTTATCTGTAATTGTTTTACTTTGTATTGGGTTTAATCAAGGGACTAATTTAAATCCTCTTTGAATTAGGTAGGCTATAGACCGAAATTATTATCATTTCAATGATTATATACAATAGCAGAAGAAGACAGGGCTGACATTTGCAAGTAAGGAGCATTGTTTCAAGGGCATGAAGTACTTTTGGAGGAGAATATAGATACAGATGAATAGATATTAAGAGATAGCCAAGAGGGGGCGCCTGGGTGGCTTAGTCAGTTAAGCGTCCAACTTTCGCTTGGGTCATGATCTTGCGGTTCGTGGGTTCGAGCCCCGCGTCGGGCTCTGTGCTGACTGCCAGCTTGGAGCCTGGAGCCTATTTCAGAATCTGTGTCTCCCTCTCTCTCTG
>NW_027531290.1:263168-264952 GCF_008692635.1 Crocuta crocuta
AAAACAGTTGGTTAAAAGTGGAACACTCAGTTGCTTTGTTCAACTGGTATCATTGTTTTTTTAGTGTCACGTAAACATATATGATACTGTGGCAAAGGGTTATTAAAATAGAAATAGAGATGTGTTATATGTAAACCAACTTGACAATAAACTATTTAAGGAAGAAAAAAATAAAATAGAAATAGAGAACAAGATTTTAAATGCTGTGATGGGAAAATAAATAGCTGAGTTGAGTAACAGTTTGGACGTGTAGGCAGAAAAATGTGGAGAAAAGGTGGAGAAAATGTAAGGGAATTTGTGTCTTGCAATAAGTAGCTTTCTGGTTCATTGTAATTTGTCAAGTATTTAGGAATGGAAGGCATTTGTGCTTCAAGTGGTAGGCATTTACCAAAGCTCTGGTGATCTTTCTCTTATTAGAAGAATTATATTCTTAAAATGTGAACAACATCCTTCTTGGTTTTCTCCTTCAAATGTTGAAATCATTGAAACATTTTTAAAAGATATTTATTCATTTATTTTGAGAAAGAGCATGCACACAAGTGGGTGAAGGGACAGAGAGAGAGAGAACCCCAAGTAAGCTCCACACTGTCAGCGGGGAGCCCAACACAGGGCTCAATCCCATGACTGTGAGATCATGACCTGAGCCGAAACCAAGAGTCTGACACTTAACTGACTGAGCCACCCAGGGGCCCCTTGTTACTTTTTTGAATTGAATTTCATTTTCCACCTAAAGCTAGGTACGCACTAGGATTATTACACTGAAGGTATAGTTTTCTCAGGGTTATTGTCTATTAGTCCCCTATGAGAGAGCTGAGTTAGATCTCAGTTATAGGTACTAGTAGATGGGAAGTGGTGTTGTAAATGATACAAAACAGTAGACAATCAAAAGACACCTGGCGTTGGCTTTGAAATGCGTTCTTCAGTACATTTTCATTTTATGTTTTACCCAGGCATTCCCTCCAGATCATAAGAGGTGATTCTGAAGTGGCACAAGTGATCAAAGACAGTTAGCCTCTGATTTCAACATTGCCAGTGGACTTGCTGCATGTACATAATTAAATTAATGGCATAGCTTAGCATATTTATATTCTGCATATCACCTTACTCCCAAGAGCATGTAACCAACCATCAAAGAGAATCTATAGACTCATGGGTCTTATTCATGCCAGGAATTTATTTGCATCTTCAAGGTGCTTGGTTTCAAAGTAATCAATTAGATTGATTTTTGTTTTATTCAAATCTATTTGGCTGACCTTGACTAACTGAGTATCTTGGTGTTTTCTTAATTGAAAGAGTTGCCATATGGTATCAGAAGACATTGGCAATTTTGATTCAGATGCCAATATAGCATGTTACTGTTTAAATATGCTTAAGTACCAAGGTGTTTGGATTAGCCATAAAAATGCTCAACGTGCCCTCTGCTGGGCCTTTCTAAGGTTGGAACAGAAAAATGCTGTGTCATCTGGTTATACAGGGGGTTGAGTAAAGGAATTCCTCTGTAACCATCAGATGCAATGAATAAACCATAAATACCAACTCACAAGTCTTTCTGGAATGGATAAGTCTGGCTCACTTAGTTTCAAAAGGAAGATTTTTAAGTGCCATCTAGATGCCAAGAAACTAAAATTTTGTGATGTGCCTAGGAACTCCCCTGTGTTTTATGAAATAAAGTAATTTTATCATCAGATCATCTCTCCATAAATATGTAAACCAACTAAATAATTCTACCCTTATTACACTATTATATAATTATTACATTATTATGTAAACCAACTCAATAATGT
>NW_027531290.1:265205-266019 GCF_008692635.1 Crocuta crocuta
TTTCAAGGCTTGCAAAGAGGCACTTCCATCCACTGCCCCCATCCCTGCAGTTTTATCTGAGGCCCAGTCTTACAAGTCAGTACATATTCCTCTAAATTAAGTGGATGTTTTGCTTATGGAGAAGATTGAGGAATGAGATTCAGTGTTTTCTTTAGCAAAAGATATTTATACATTTTTCTCCGACAAAAGTATGTTTTAACATCCTGTGTGATAAAGTAACAAATATCCAGCAAGTATCTTCCAGACAACTACCTTCACAGTCAGTAGGGTGGTAGGCAATTCAGTTGTATAAATTGTACACATTGCCTCATTTTAGTTGACCACATATTCCTGCTTACAGCTTCAAAAGAAGCAAATCATGAAACTACAGGGAATCTAGGGAGACTATTGTTTCTATTCTCCCCAGCGCCAACTGGCACTCAAAAAATAGAACTGACCAGAATATAGCTGGCTATTTTCTTTATGAATTTATCCCTAAGGCACAAAGATCAGCTTCTCATACCCCTGGGAATCAAAAAGATTTTCATTCTGTCAAACTGAAAATTCTTGTGGACTGTTTCAGTCGCTGTTAAATCATTGTTCTCTGAGTTTTCTAAAACATCATTCCCAATTGCTTACACCATTATTAAATAATAACAGGTGCAAAATTAATGCTTGGAGCACTAAGTGAAATTTGCCTTTTGGTGCTTTTCTTTTGTTATGGATGTTAGTGGTGTGTCAAAGGCAAGGGTAACACTGACTCAAGGACAGAAACACAAATATATTTAAAGGAATTGGGATTATGGATTTTTTCATATTTCAATAGAATTTGGTA
>NW_027531290.1:266215-269416 GCF_008692635.1 Crocuta crocuta
AATGTCGTAGCTTTACTGTTTAGCTTCTCAGAAATCAGAATACAATCTATGCAATAATTAAGGGTAAGAGTTTTTATCTGTCTGTTTTTGCCACTTTGTTTGGCAGAAGGCAAAGAAAACTCGAATTACCCTTGTACTCTGAGAAATAGTTTCTTTGTCTAAAGTGTAAATAGGGTACGTGAGTTCAGAAGCCATTAGATTGACTCTCTCCATGATCTTAGATGTTACTGTAAAGAAATGGAAAGTATCCCCATGAGAAGCTATACCATAAAATGTCCCCAATGAATGCCAAAAAACCCAGAAACCACCATAACTTCAGGTTTTTAAAATGTAATTACAGGGGCGCCTGGGTGGCTCAGTCGGTTAAGGAGCCGACTTCGGCTCAGGTCATGGTCTTGCAGTTGAGTTCGAGTCCCATGTCAGGCCTTGTGCTGACAGCTCAGAGCCTGGAGCCTGCTTCCAATTCTGTGTCTCCCTCTCTCTCTGCCCTTCCCCAGCTCACACTCTGTCTCTCAAAATTAAATAAATGTCAAAATATTAAAAACAAACAAACAAATAAAATGTAATTACAGGTTAAGGGCACAAGCCATTAAATGGAAGCCTAAAGTACCAGGTTTGTAATGTATGACTGCTGGAAGGAGACACATTTTGTCATTATTTATCACCTCACTAACATTTTAAGTATTCATAGAGCGAGGATTAATGGGCTGTGGACAAGTATTTCTTTAGAGAAGTATTGATAGTATATCCAATAGTTTAAACAGTCTTCACAAAAAAACAATGTGGATATTCTTTTAGATTTAACTTTTTTTTTTTCATTGCTAGAAGTATAGTCCAAGCATACAGAGTAAAGACAGTAGAACTCTACTTTCATTATGAAATTATTTTGCAAATAGAGTAAAGCCTTACTAAATCAGACTTTCTGGAAGGTGGCAAATTCTATGAATGGAATTATAGAATATAGAAAGATTTTGTTACTTTGCAGGAAGGCTAGGACTCCTTCTATGATGAAAGGAAATTCATGGTATATAGAAGTTCTGCACTGGGAACAGTTACCTTGAATGAGAAAACCAATTTTTCTAGTGCCTTAGGAAATATTCATTTACATAAAAGCAATTGGACTATTAATTAAAATCATTTACATTGTTCTTTGAAGTAGAGTTCTAGATTTCATTAGCGTAGATTACATTACTGAATATGTCAAAAAAGCTATTTTAAAAAACACCCTTCCATAGTTCATTGATTTCCTGTCAGATAGGCCTTCCTCTTAAAGTTTTAACAAAATACAAAATGCAGCTTTATTATTTTCAAGTGATACAACAGCACAAATGAATTGCTACTAAAATCATGCCAAAGAGAAGCACTTCTGGATTTCCTTTAATGAAGGCAAAGATTGTTTGCAGGAAAAGAGTTGCTTTTATGTACTGCTGAAAAAGAGTTTCTATTCTCAGAAGGCACTTAATCGTCTCCCCACTCCTTTAAGTTCCAACCCCAGATTTTTAATTTAGATTAAACACTGGTGAGAATTAATGAGGTTTCTATTATACTCTTCCCAGAGTCACACAGTATGATGCAGGTCACTACATCTACAATAGCTTTATACAAATAAGTGAAAGAGTAATGTTAATTCCACAGTATTGTGCAGTGACACAAGGCCTGAACTAGAATCTGGTTCCTTCACTCCATGACCCTGTGTGGGTATAAGCTCTCTGTGTAGGTGTGTGAATCACTGGTGGTAATCTAGGCAGTTCCTATTGCCAGAGCTTTATATAGAAACAGCCTAACAAAGAAGTCATGTCCCTGACTGCCAGCTGAGGGTGAGACACCAAATAGCTTCAGGGAGAGCCAGTAGAGAGGAAAAGAACACTGTTAATAGCCAGCAAGGCTGTCATTAGGCTGAAAAGCCCCAATATTTCTGGTGTTACCACACTCCATTGGCTATACATAGAATTATGAAGTGGGAAATATATATTTGAAAGGGCATATACTCCCCTCTCTGGCTTCATCCATTCATCAGTGAGAGCCTAGGGTTCATCAGTGTGCTAAGTGTTGTGTGTACTCAGATGAATGAAAAAGCTCCCTGGATCTCCAGCGGTCTAGTACTGCATCCAGGTCACACCTTAGCCTAACTGATATTTTGCGCTCAAGTCACTATCAGTGATGTAGTCGCTACTGTGGTATCAGTCGTTAAGGTTGAGATGTTACCTTGCCCAGGAGCATGTTCCTTTTCAACAGGGGCTCAAAAACCCTATAGCTTTTAAACTCCAAAGGAATGCTGCTTTAATGATGGATGGAATTTCAGATATCATAGGGAGGAGGATATTGTTGCGTAGGGGAATTCCTGGGACCCAACAAGTCACATCACACAGGTGACTGGCTCCCAAATTCTCTCCAAGACTCAAAAAGTAAAGGCATTCTCAAAAAGCAAAGGCAATGACCCCTCCCCATCAATGGGGAAAAAAAAAAGATTGTAGTGGTAAGAAACATTGAAATTCAACTTTGCCATGAAAAAAAAAAAAAAAAAGCCAAAAGTCAGTACCACTGATTGAGAATTGGATGGATGCTATCAAGTAAATAGAAGGCAATTTCATGTAGTGAACAGTTTAATCCCATAGCAAGCCTAAATTAAACCTGTATTTAGTCCTGTATTGTTCAAGAGGGCACAACTAGGAACAATGTGTGAAAGATAGAAGGAGGTACATTTTGGTGTAGTTTGAAAAGCTTAAGTTCCTGAAAACTTAAGCTGTCCAGCAATGAACTGAACAGCCCTTGCGAGACGAAATCTTGTTCCCGAAAGTGCTCAAGTTGTGAACGGATGGCTACCAGACAGAACTGTAGGTGAAGGGGTTCATGATGTACATGGAAGATTTATACTCTTTTATGTTTAGCCTCTGACTCTATTATTATATGATAATTGGGAACCCAGGAAAGACACAAATAATACATAAGAATACATACAAAAAGGTAAAGAGCAAATTACCATGACCCATGTAAGTGTTGTAAAGGTGCCAAATAAAGGAGAGATCAGGGCAAACTGTTGGTCAAGACAGGCTTCTAATAGGACGTAATCCAAGATTTTAAAGCGAGAAAGAGACATGGACGGGCAAAGAAGAAGAGGTAGAATAAACTAAGAAGGGAGATGACTTCGTCAGTGTCATCCTACTAGTACGTTTTTGTTTTTGTTTTTTGAGAGTCTACTGG
>NW_027531290.1:269593-274850 GCF_008692635.1 Crocuta crocuta
CCCTGTAAAGTAGTACTATTGTATCCCCATTTTACCGATGGGGTGACTGAGCAGAGAAGACTGGAATACAGAGAAGTTAAATAAATTGCCCAAGATCCCACAGCTAGAAAACAGGAGATCTGATATTCAAACCCAAGTCCGTCTCCCTACAAAACCCATGCCCTTAGTCACTACTACATTCCACTGCTTTTCATTTAACCCACGCTCTCAGAGACAGAACTACGAAATGTGAAACGTGGCGGGGCAGGACAAATAGCCCTTAATAAATATTTGTTGACTAAACTCNTTCCCTTGGCCCAGGCTTTGGCTATGTAAACAAAACAAATAGCTCCCCAGGGCTTTATGCCCTAGCGTTTAACCTCAGGTATCCTGTAGTAATACACATCACGTTAGAGACCTAGTATCTCTCTTCAGGACTTCTTTAGGGGTCTCTTGTTGAGCCAAAAGGGGGCAGTTTTCAGGGGGAAAAAAGGGTGTTTCCTTTGTGAAATGGTCAGAGAAACTGCACATCTTTCTTTAGCCAAAACGAACTTACCCCTTTCTCCATCTGAGTTCTGTTCCAAAAATTCTGCACAAAGCCCTTTGGTAAATATGGCCTTTTTGTGTATCCTGGCTTTTTGGCAAGGCTATTTTTTTTTTTAACAAGCATTTGCCTCTGTATTTGGAATGGTACTAAATGTCTCAGAATTAACCGCTGTGGCCTCCGACTGCAGCGACTCTTACCATGTATAAGTTACTGAGCATTTCGATGCTAGTTATGTCCTGTTGAAGCTAATAGAAACAAATGGTGCAAAAGTTATTTTGAAAAAATGGTTATTTGGTCCATCCAGACGTTTTTAGAGCTAAAATATCATCAAACATCCTATTAGACTGATTATACGCTCCTCCTCTTCTTCCTTCTTCTCCCCCTCCGCTGAATTGACTGCTTTGAGGAAAAGAACTCAATTTGCATTTCCATTTAAAAGCTAAAAATATACACAAGCAAATGTAGATTGGATTTAATTCAATTCTGGAATGCGGGGCATCCAGGCATTTAATGATTGCAATTTTGACATCCTAAGGCCTTTACTAGGTTTCTGCCAGTTTTTACTAAAATCCTCATCTCTTCAACGCAGAGATAGGTAATTAGTATTAGTCATAACAAACAGATCATTTCCCGGGACATTTTATTTATTAAAATGGCCTAAAAGAATTTTGTCGTGTTCTCATTCTTTATAATGATTTCACATTCTCATGCAACATCCTCCAGATACTCAGGTAAAACTCAACTCAAGCCTCAACTTGCACCTAATTTAAAACTTGAAAGCAGTTCCATTTGGAACTTTACGGCCGGTTAGTTCTACATTCAGGTCATTCAGCGCCTATTACTTTCCACTGTATTACCCCTCCCTGCCCAAACATTAATGGGCCCCTCCTTCATCCGTGTAGTCCGCAACTGTAGCACTAGGAGCCTTCTGGTCTAAATTCTTTCATATTTCTATCTCTACCATATTCAGCTCTGCCCTTCTCAGATCCTCCAACGGTGCCTGCTTTCGTGTGAATAATGCTCTTACATTTTGTGTACACCGCCAGCCTTCTATACTGACCAACCAAGTGCTCTACTTGTCTCGTATCACTTTATTCCAGAATTTAGTTTGAAACCTTTACACTAATGCCCCCTGGTCTCCCATTCATGTCACCCTTAGTTATTACCCCACACGGAAGCTAATTTGGTTCATATTCACTTCTGTTCTCTCCCCCTCTATGCCTCATTCTTCTTCCACTGTTCTCCTCCCAGAAGTTTCCACTGTGTCTTCGAGATCTCTGGTTACCTGACACATGCGGAACAGGTAAGATTTTCTCATTCCTCCTCACTGAGGGTTATACTAAGGCTTCTGACATTTCTCTTCATCCATCTGAACCCTGAAGATACCACTCCTCCCTCAGCTACTTTCAGTAGAGGCAGTGCATCCTTCTGCACCCTACATATTTCAGGGCTACAGGGGTTTTTCTCACTCCCACATGGCTTCCAGACCACTTTCCCTCCACCTTCATAAACAAAACCCCTGTTTCCTGGAGATTTTGTGGTAGTCAAGAGACTCATGGCACTTGGTTTCACCACCCTCTCTTTCTTCCCTACCTGTTTAGTCATGGACCAACATCCCAGTCTTTCTCCCACATATATGAAAACTGTCATTTGAATCACAGTCGTCCCCTCCACCACAAGTCGTCCTTCCACCACAAAACACTCTGGCCTCATTGTGATCCAACTTCAGGTAACTTTGCCACCTTAGTCACCCCGCTGCAATGGCCATAGTCTGGACATTATTGTCATCCTGATCTGCTCAACTTCCGAAATGCTAACAGAAATACCCCCACTTTCTGTTGGCCTACACTGTTTCTCTCCCTTTCATTATGCCCACTACTGATCTCTGACTTGTCTGCCAACATCTTCCGTAACTTTGACAGCCATGCTGATGACCCTCCCAGCACCCTGGCCTCATAATTTCTTAATCTCTTCAGCTCCAGTAACTTTTACACTTCTATTACAGTGTCATATTCTGCCTTCTACTAGTTATATAAATATCAGTTCCCCCTGCTACATTTTCCTCCTTGAGGCAATGATCGTGTTTTTGTGCCATTTTTGTACAGTGCCTTGCATAGTATATGCTCACTAGAGAGGATGAGATCACACACCCCAGAGTTAGAATATTAGGGTTCAAACCCTAGTTTTGCAGCCTGTGAGCTGTATGATCAGGGAGAAGTTAGCTGACCTCTCTATGCCTCTGTTTCCTTATGTATAAAATGGAGATACTAGTACTCTGTGTCTTATGGAGTTGTGGAGATGATTACACTTAGAAGAATGCTTGGCACATGGTGAATAAAATACTATTAAAAATTGCCTTCGTAAAGGGCAAGGGAAACATATTTGAATAGGAATTAGGTACAATATTGAAAGAAAAGAGACCTCCAGTTATTAGGACTAATGATACTGAGAGGCAGTCATTTAAAATAGAAATTGAGGGGCACCTGGGTGGCTTAGTCGGTTAAGCGGCCGACTTTCGCTTAGGTCATGATCTCGCGGTTCGCGGGTTCGAGCCCCGCATCGGGTTCTGTGCTGCCTGCCAGCTCAGAGCCTGGAGCCTGTTTCAGAGTCTGTCACTCCCTCTCTCTCTGACCCTCCCCTGCTCACGCTGTCTCTCTCTCTCTCTCCTAGAAATAAATAAAATAATTATATTAAAATAGAAATTGAAAGCAAATGAATTATTAAGCAAATTTTCATTTCTATTTGTGCTTTCCACTGAGGAGATGCCAATGTATTTATTGAGTTTTGCCAGAGACTAGTTTATTTGACCATGTGGTGTCCCTATCATTGCATGGCGAAGTCATTAGAAGGTCACGCTGAGAATATATATTATTAAAAATTTGGATTAACTAACATTATTAGAATGTTAAACACTTGTGTGATCATGGAAGGTTCTGAGTATAGATGGAATAGGTTGTTGCTTACATGATGTGATAAGGGATAGTCTAACATACCATTTCCTCAAATTTACTGTTGCGTGGTTCTGTCAAAAGTCTTGTTATCATCACCAGCTGGAAATCAGGTTTCTTCACTCAAGTCATGTTGTTTCCAGGTGCAGCAAGTAAAGTTCCCACCTGGATACTCTATCAAAGTGGTTCCTGCATATCTAACAATTCCCTAAATGAGTAGGGCATAGGACTTGCGAGTTTAGATGGAAATGGATAGAACTGACTTACATGAAGTCCTTGCAGCCTCGGGAAGGTAGGCTTGAGTAAAGGAAGAAGGGTAGCTGGGGTAAGAGGACTTAGGAACCAAGGAGAGCTGAAAACAGAGGGGGAGAGTATTTAAGAGGAACTAGCCTATTTGTACAATCCCACTCAGGCATTTCTCTGTCTGTATTCACACACAGACACACACACGCGTGTGTACATGCTTTCCTAATAGTTATCAGCAATTTGGGGGGGAAATCCGTGTCCTTGCAGCAAATCATAATATAATAAATAAACATTAAGTTTTTGGAGGAAAAGGCCAAGATTAAGCAAAGAAAAATTTACTCATGTTAATGAATAAAAAGCACGTGTTTAAACTCTTACAAAATATTTATTGATTTTAAAATGGAGGAAAGGGAGATAAAATGTACATTAAAGAGATCTGGGGCACCTGGGTGGCTCAGTCGGTTAAGCATCCAACTCTTAATTTTGGCTCAGGTCATTTTCTCATGGTTCATGAGTTCGAGCTCCAAGATGAGCTCTGAGCTGACATCATGGAGTCTGCTTGGGATTCTCTCTTTCCCCCTCTCTCAACCCCTCCCTCATTTGTGTTCTCTGTCTCTCTCTCTCTCTCTCTCTCAATAAATAAATAAACATTAAAAAAAGAGCTTATAGTGAAGGTACTCATTTTGTTTTTTCTAGAAACCAGTGTCTTTGCTATATCTTTGACTACCTTATAAAAAGATAAACTCTTATGGTTATGTATGTATGTGCTTCTATGGAGTCAGTGGAAGGAAGAAAGAAAGAGAGAGAGAGAGGCTCTTGGGTATATATGGGAGAGAGGTACTAAAATCCTGTTATTGTAAGCTAGGTTATATGAAGCCTTGTGATGTTTGCAGTTTCATGAATTCCAAACATAGCTGAGATATTTTTCAGACATGATGTTATGTATTTGTTAGTACAGGTCATGATCATACCAATTTTTATTTTTTTATTACTTTTTAAACTTTTTTATTATGGTTATTTATTTTGAAAGAGAGAGACACAGTGCGAGCGGTGGAGAGGCAGAGAGAGATGGAGACACCGAATCCGAAGCAGGCTCCAGGCCCTGAGCTGTCAACACATAGCCCGATGCAGGGCTTGAACCCACTAGCCACAAGACAGTGACCTGAGCCGAGGCAGGACGCTCAACTGACTGAGCCACCCAGACGCCCTATGATCATACCAATTTTTAATATAACTGTTGTCATTCTTTATTTAACTTCTGGTACAATGTGAATGTCAAATATTGAGTTAATAAACCTGTCTCTCTTTTTGCCCATGTTTTCCTATTTTATATGTGTTCCTATATTTATTATTCATTAATGTTCACTTTATCTTTAATAAACAAATTTTCTAATTTGTCAAGAATGCTTCTGAAATTGAAGAAGACACAAAGAAATGGAAAAACATTCCATGCTCATGGATAGGAAGAATAAATATAGTTAAGATGTCATTACTACCTAAAGCACTCTACACATTCAATGCAATTCCAATCAAAATT
>NW_027531290.1:274859-276080 GCF_008692635.1 Crocuta crocuta
TGTAAAAGTAATGAAAATGTTTTTAATACTTTTATCCAGGGAGCTAATAAAATTACATCTGCAAAAAAAGAAAAAAAGAAAAACAAAACTTGCTTTTATCTATTGTTTCAGTGTATTATGTTATTATTTCCTCTAAGCTGACAATAAACTACTGGATTTCCCTTTGGGTCATATTCTACAATAGCAAATATATCTGATCTATACCTACATTGATCTACACATATATGTATCAATATACATATCCATTTCTAGTCTAGCCTGCCAATAAGAATAACAAGATTCAAAAGGCTTATTGAAGTCCTAAAACTTGATAAAGAGTATCTCCCAGAAACTTCTATCAAGTAACATACTTAATAGTGGAACAATGGGAACATTTTTTAGTAAAGTCAAGATCAAGTCAAGGATGTGTACAATGATCACTACCAGAGCCCTAGATAATGGAATAAGACCACTGGAAATGATTAAAAGATAATATAAAAGATGAGGCAAAACTTTGTGGAGAAAATTATCATTTATCTTGAAAATTAAGGAGAATCAATGGTGAAACTATTACTATTAATAGGAGTTCAACAAGGCCAGATGCAAGATCATTATCAATAGTTTCCTTGGGTACCNTCCCAGCAAATTTATGTTCATCAAAGTAGGAGGGCAGAGTTAAAAAAAGAAAACCCAAATGTTCATTAATAGGGGAGTGGTTAAATAAATTACGTGTGTGTACTCACTAAAAAATATTATGCAGTGCTTAAAAGAATTCATTAGATCTAAATGTAAACATATTGACATGGAAATAGCCCCAACCCCTATGGCTGAGTAACAAAAGCAAGCTGCAGAATAACTTTATTAATGTTAAAAATAAAACACAAGTTGCCTATATTTTCTATACATTATATATATGTGAAAATCAATAGAAAAAGCCTGAAAGGTTACCTAGTGGATGAATCGCAGTGACATTTTGTTAGGAGAGGACTGAGATTGGGGGTGGAAGTCAAGGGGGGACTTTAATCCCTAGGGGCTTGTTTGTTTATAGATTGAGCAGGGGAGAGCAGCAGAGGGAGAGAGAAAGAATCCCAAGCAGGGTCCACACTTGTGTGGAGCCCAATGCAGGGCTTAGTCCCATGACCCTGGGATCACAACCTGAGCCGAAATCAAGAGTCAGACACTCAACCAACTGAGCCATCTAGGCACCCATCTAGTGTTTTTTTTTGGGGGGGCCTATTTTTT
>NW_027531290.1:276414-281712 GCF_008692635.1 Crocuta crocuta
TGAAGTTCATTTATTTATTTTGAGAGAGAGAGAGAGAGAGAGAGAGAGGGATAGAGAGAGAGAGAGCATGAGCAGGGGAGGGGCATAGAGACAGAATCCTAAACAGGCTCTGCACTGCCAGCACGGAGCCACACACGGAGCTTGAACTCACTAACCTTGCGATCATAACATGAGCCAAAATCAGGAGTCATGTGCTTAACTGACTGAGCCACCCAGGTGCCATGCTAGTGTGGGTTTTTTTGTTGTTGTTTTGTTTTGTTTTTTGGAGAAAGTATTACTTGTACAGGTAAATATGAAAGCAGTTTTAAAATGCAATAGTTTACTGAATTCACCTAATAAATGTCAGTTAAATTTGTCCATCTTTTCTTATGTAAAAGGGAATTGCTTCCAATTTTCCTANACAGTGGATACTATGGTAAGCATGACAGACATGGTTTCTGACTTTCTGGAACTTACAGTCAAGTGGGAGAGGCAGATAATAAATAACAAAATAATTACATGTTATAATACGTTTAAACAGAAGTGAGCAGTGGAGTTTGATGGGAAATAATATGGTTGAGGGAGAGCTCCCAGAAGAAGAGACATATAGATCACAATTAGGCCACAAAACAAGCCTCAACAAATTCAAGACTGAAGTCCTACCATGCATCTTTTCTGACCACAAAACTATGAGACTAGAAGTCAACCACAAGAAAAAATCTGGAAAGACCACGAATACATGGAGGTTAAGTAACATGCTGCTAAATATTGAATGGGTCAACCAGGAAATCAAAGAAGAAATAAAAAAGTACATGGAACAAAGGAAAATGAAAACACGATGGTCCAAAACCTCTGGGATGCAGCAAAAGTCATTCTACAAGGGAAGTTTATAACTATACATGCCTACCTCAAGACGCAAGAAAAAATGTCAAATAAAAAACCTCACCTTGCATCCAAAGGATCTAGAAAAAGAACAAGAAACAAAACCTAAAACCAACAGAAGGAAGGGAATAATAAAGATAAGAGCAGGGGCGCCTGGGTGGCTTAGTCGGTTAAGCGTCCGGCTTTCGCTTGGGTCATGATCTCGCGGNGGGGCTGGTTCTTTGAAAAAAATCAATAAAATTGATAAATCTCTAGCCAGACTTATGATGAAAAAAAGAGAAAGGACTCAAACAAATAAAATTACAAATGAGAGAGGAGAAATAACAACCAACACGACAGAAAGACAAACCATCATAGGAAAATATTATGAAAAACTATGTGGGAACATACAAACTACCAAAACTGAAATAGGAAGAAATAGAAAATTTGAAGAGAATGATAACCAGCAAATAATTGAATCAGTAAAAACAAAACAAAAACAAAAAACCTCCCAGCAAACAAAAGTCCGGGACAATATGGCTTCACAGGTAAATTCTACCAAACATTTAAAGAAAAATTAATACCTATTCTTCTTAAACTATTCCAAAAAAGAAGAAAAAAAGAAAAATAGGAAAACTTCCAAATTTATTCTATAAGGCCAGCATTACCCTGATACCAAAACCAGATAAAGACACCACTAAAAAAGAGAACTACAGGCCAATATCCCTGATGAATAGAAATGCAAAAATTCTCAACAAACTACTAGCAAACTGAATTCAACAATACATTAAAAAATTATTCACCACAATCAAGTGGGGTTTATTCTTGGGATACAAGGGTGGTTCAATGTTTGCAAATCAATTGATGTGATTATATCACACCAATAAGAGAAAGGATAAGAACCATATTATCATTTCAGTAGACACAGAGAAAGCATTGACAACATTCATTCTTGATAAAAAAAAAAAAACCCTCCACAAAGCAGGTTTAGGGGGAACATACCTCAACATAAGAAAGGCTACTTACGAAAATCCACAGCTAACATCATCCTTAATGGGGGAGAAAACTGAGAGTTTTTTCCCTAAGGTCAGAAACAAGAGAAAGATGTCTACTCCCACCACTTTTATTCAACATAGTACTGGAAATCCTAGCCACAGTATCAGACAACAAAAAGAAATAAAAAGCAACCAAATTGTCAAGGAAGAAGTATAACGTTTAGTATTTGCAGATGACATGATACTATATACAGAATACCTGAAAGACTCTATCAAGAAATCGCTAGAACTGATATGCAAATTCAGTAGAGGATCAACATAGAGAAACCTGTTTCATTTTTAAACACAAATAATGAAACAGCAGAAAGAATCAATCCCATTTGGAATTGCACCCCAAAATAATAAGATACCTAGGAATAAATCTAACCAAAGAGGTTAAAGATCTGTACTTTGAAAACTTTACAACACTAATGAAAGAATTGAAAACACAAAGAAATGGAAAGACATTCCATACTCACGGATTGGAAGAACAAATATTGTTAAAATGTCTGTACTACCCAAAGCTATCTACAGATTTAATGCAATCCCCATCAGAATACCAACAGCATTTTTCAAAGAACTAGAACAAACAATCCTAAAATTTGTATGGAAGCATAAATGACCCCCGAATAGCCTTGAAAAAGAAAAACAAAGCTGGAGGCATCACAATTCTGGACTTAAAGTTATATTACAAAGCTGTAGTAATCAAACAGTATGGTACTGGCACAAAAGCAGACACATAGATCAATGGCACATAATAGAAAACCCAGAAATGAATCCATAACTATATGGTCAATCAATCTTTGACAAAGTAGGAAAGAACAGCCAATGGGAAAAAGACAGTCTCTTCAAAAAATGGTGCTGGGAAAACTGGGCAGCAACATGCAAAAGAATGAAATTGGACCACTTTCTTACACCATACTCAAAAATAAATTCAGAATGTATTAAAGATCTAATCATGAGACCTGAAACCATAGAAATCCTAGAAGTAGGCAGTAACTTCTTTGACATCAGCTGTAGCAACTTCCTACCAGATATGTCTCCTGAGGCAAGGGAAACAAAAGCAAAAGTAAACTATTGGAACTTCATGAAAATTAAAAGCTTCTGCACAGCAAAGGAAACAACTAAACTAACAGGCAACCTATGGAATGGGATAAGATATTTGCAAATAGCGTATCCAACAAAGGGTTACTATCCAAAATATATAAAGAACATATACAACTTAACACCCATAAACAAATAAATCTAATTAAAAATGGGCAGAGGACATGAACAGAGATTTCTCCAAAGACATCCAGATGGCCAACAGATTACTCATCATCGGGAAAATGCCTATCAAAACTAGAATGAAATGCCACCTCACACATGTTAGCATGGTTAAAATCAACAACACAAGAAACAACAAGTATTGGTGAGCATGTGGAGAGAAAGAACCCTCTTGCACTGTTGGTAGGAATGCAAACTGGTGCAGCCACTGTGGAAAACAGTATGAAGTTTCCTCAAAAAGTTCAAACTAGAACTACCTCATGATCCAGCAATTGCACTACTGGATATTTACCCAAAGAATAAAGGAACACTAATTCAAAGGGATAGATGCATCCCTGTGTTTATAGCAACATTATTTACAGTAGCCAAAATATGCAAGTAGTCCAAGTGTTCTCGGATAGATGAATGGATAATGAGTGGTATAGATATATACCACACTTTCGTTATCTATATATACATATAGATAATGGAATATTATTCGGCCTTAAAAAGAATGAAATCTTGCCATTTGCAATGACATGAATGGAGCTAGACACTATAATGCCAAGCAAAATAAGTCAAATGAAGACAAATACCATATGGTTTCACTCATATGTGGAATTTAAGAAACAAAACAAGCCGAGAGAGAGAGAGAGAGATCAAGAAATGGACTGTTAACTATAGAGAACAGATTGTTACCAGAGGGAGGGGGTGGCAGATGGGTGAAAAAGTGTTGGAGATTAAGGAATGCACTTGTTGTTGTGATGAGCACGGGGTGTTGCATGGAAGTGTTGAATGACATATTGTACACCTGAATGAAGCTAATATTACACTGTATGTTAACTAACTGGAATTTAAATAAAAACTTAAAAAAAAAAAGAAATGCTTGGAGGTCAAATCAACAGGACTTTATATTTACAATGAGATGTGGGAGTGAAGAGGAGGGAAGTATCGAGTACTTTCAGGCTCAAGGGCAGGGAAGCGTGTAGTGGCTTGGAAGGACTGAAAGGAAGCCAGTGTGGCAAGAGTTGAGTGAATGTTGGGGGAGGGGAGGCGAGGAGCTTAGAGGAAATGAGGTCAGAGTGGTAGGCAGGAGCCAGGTGATTCATGACTAGGTAAGGACATGGGAAGAAGTTTGAATTTACTCTAAGTGTCACGGGAACTGCTAAAAGATTGTGGACGAGGTGTGGCTTATCTTTTCTCAAAAGCCACTTCGGCTTCAGTGTGGGGAGTGGCCTTGGAAGGGGACAAGAGAAACAAGATTCGTTAGGAAGTTGCTGCGATGGTCTGAGTACGAAGTCTTGGGGATGGATACAACTAGACAGATTTGAGATTCCTTTCACGTGGAGCTCATTAGTTTTCTTGAATTAAGCTCTCCTTAATGTATATATCTGAGTCTAGCCTTACTGGAAATGTTAACTATTTTCTCCCTTCATTTATATACTATATTTTTATTTCCTCTTTCATTTCGAGGAAACATTTTCCCAGAACGTTTAACATTTGCGTTTGCCACTCTGATTAAACCCTTCCTTTCCCTGCACATACTTGCTCTGGAATTGATGAGTTTTGGGGTTTCTGAGATGCTTCAAACCTCACCCTGTAATCCCCTTCATTCAACACAGTTGAAACGATAAAAACATAAGAACCATTTTATCCCACCCAAATTATTGACTTTGCTGAAATAAACTGCAGTCAAGTGTAAGCATTTATGAAGGCAATTTACCTATTGACAGCATATTTAACTTTCAGAGCCTGTTTGCTTGGCAAGTAAGCACTTAATATGTTCCAAATTTTAGACTTTAATAACAGAACAGGCCTCTTGATTTTTCTTGTACAACTGGGACAGAATTGGATGGATGTCTCTGAAACATTTGGAAAAGGTTTTTAAGAAGTTACACAATTACTTACGGGTACCATAAGCATATGCCAAGTCAAAACACACTGTGAATTGGGAAACCTCGAATTAAAGGTCTACCTCCAAGTGTAGGCTATCCCCTATTCCTCTTCAGTGGAAGCTCTCCTCAGACTGAAGCTGTCCCCTTCAGAAAAAAGAATCCTGCTAATAGGGAGACTATAAATACACTTGACCCAGGAGTAAGGACATTCTGTATCCATATCACGAAACCATGAGTGGCAAGGAGTGCAGATGCATCCTTTATGCTTGTTGGAGACACTGCAG
>NW_027531290.1:281736-283235 GCF_008692635.1 Crocuta crocuta
AGGCATAGTGTATTGTCAGTGAGAAAGAGACAAGCGGACTCAACATCTGGGACCAAGCCTAGCACTATCAATTGGGCTTTGGCATTTTCTTGTTGAACATAAATAGTTTCACATAACATCAGCATTAGGGAAGGTCACTCTGTGACCACGAAGGATCAAGACAAAAAGAACACCACTCCACAATCATGTCTGAGCATAGCCAAAACATGAACAGTGTCCAACCCACAAAAATGACTGAATATCTCCCATCCTAGCTAACATGAGTGACTGCTGCTTCATTACCAATTACTGCTATAGCTTCAGGTTAGTCTTCCCTACTTAGAAATAAGATTTATTTAGCAACCAGTCACAGAATTACCCCCACTTTCTGATAGCATCTAGATCTAGAACAAAACCAGCTAGAGTAGTTAACTCAGCCTGGTTTTTCCAGGAATTTCCTGGTTTAAGCACTGAGAATCCCACATTCCAGGAAATCCTTGTCTCCGGCAAACTGGGATGGCTGGTAAGTGGCCCGCTTCCCTCAGCCCTCTCCCAAATCACCCAAAGCAAGCACAAATCCTGCAAGTCCCCTCTACCACCCTCCTATTGACATGGCCCATGGTTTCCCATGGTGTGCATTCTTCCTTTGTTGCAGCAAATAATAAACCCAACTTTTTCAAGGTTGTTCCCACAGGTCTGTTCCCAGTGGTCTTTGATTGGAAGTCATTGACATCAGTGAGTGAAGAGGCACAGCATTTATGGAAAAGCTACTAAGGCCTAGCATGTAAAAATGGGACTTAAGGGATGGAGGTAGGTGAAACAGGCAAGAATGAAAGGGTCCCACAGCCTTGGGCAGGCTCAGGCATGATTTTCTGAAAAGGTGGTGTTTAGGGGTGATAAAAGATGAGGTGATGGAGATGAAGTCATGAGCCTTTGTAGGAGGAAACGGAGTTGTAGTGTGGTTAAACAAAACAGGACACTAATGAAAAGAGAGCAAATACTAACAAAATTTTGGCTTATGTTGTAAAACAATGACTCAATCTTTAATGGTCTAGAAGTTGGTCATAGAATCTTTGTATCCACACCTGCTTCCCTGTTTGTCAACCGCATCATCTAATAATTTCTACATGAAGGGATATTTCTGGGAAGGAAGAACTCTAGTAACCCAGTAGTTGACAGGTCTTATAACTGCAAAAGACTAAACTTACAATTTTAATTCTTTGGGGTTGAGATCATTAAATGTTAAAGATCAATATTTATTAAATAAAATAAAGGCCCTACAACAGTGCCTGACATACAGTGAATGGCAATAATTATAAACTATTACAACTATTATCATTATGCTATCTTTATCGATGTGCTTATTTTAAAAGAGGGACAATGCAGTAGTCTCAAATGCGTTTTTGATCATGTATCCTTGATTACATTAGGAATATATATTGAATGATAAATGTAACTGTCTTGTTTTTAATACTCTGCTCAGAGGCCTACATTCAAATGATTGCAGGCATGCCTTTTCC
>NW_027531290.1:283248-283565 GCF_008692635.1 Crocuta crocuta
CTATTGGTGAGATTTACTGTTAAGTGACCTTTGATAAATCTTTTAAAATCAGTGGCTGGGTACCTACATTCCACTAGATGTTGGTGCCTACTGCCTACTGTAAAGCAAGTTTTGAAAACATGACTACTATTCAGTTTGGTACCGTTTATACTTTATTTTTATTTTTTTTTAATATTTTTTTATTTCTAGGAGAGAGAGAGAGAGAGACAGCATGAGCAGGGGAGGGTCAGATAGAGAGGGAGTCACAGACTGAAACAGGCTCCAGGCTCTGAGCTGGGAGTCAGCACAGAGCCCGACGCGGGCACGAACCCACGAAC
>NW_027531290.1:283618-294138 GCF_008692635.1 Crocuta crocuta
GTGAGAAGGCTATCTCTATTTCTATAAAAATAAAAGTCACTTGTGAAAATAATAGGAACATGCAGGGAAGGCTTATGAAGTAGTCTGAGCTTCAAAAGAAAAAAAATCAGCAAGGAAGAAGTCAAACTTTCACTCTTCGCAGACAACGTGATACTTTACATGGAAAACCCAAAAGACTTCACCAAAAAACTGCTAGAACCGACCCATGAATCCAGCAAAGTCCCAGGATATAAAATCAAGATACAGATATCGGTTGCATTTCTATACACCAATAATGAAGCAGCAGAAAGAGAAATCATGGGATCAATCCCATTTACAATTGCACCAAAAACCATAAACCTAACCAAAGAGGTCAAAGATCTGTGTGCTGAAAACTATAAAAAGCTTATGAAAGAAACTGCAGAAGACAAAAAGAAATGGAAAAACATTCCATGCTCCTGGATAGGAAGAACAAATACTGTTTAAATGCTGCTACTACCCAAAGCAGTCTACACATTCAATGCAATCCCTATCAAAATAACACTAGCATTCTTCACAGAGCTATAACAAACAATTCTAAAATTTATATGGAACCAGAAAAGACCCAGAATAGCCAAAGTAATGTTGAAAAAGAAAACTAAAGCTGGAGGCATCACAAGTCCAGACTTTCGGCTGTATTACAAGGCTGTAATCATCAAGACAGTATGGCCCAAAAACAGACACATAGATCAATGGATCAGAACAGGGAACCCAGAAATGGACCACAAGCATATGGCCAACTAATCTTTGACAAAGCAGGAAAAAATTATCCAGTGGAAAAAAGACAGTCTCTTCAGCAAATGGTGATGGGAAAACTGGACAGTGACATGCAAAAGAATGGACCTGGGCCACTTTCTTACACCATACACAAAAATAAACTCAAAATGGATGAAAGACTAAAATGTAAGACAGGAAGCCATCAAAATCCTAGAGGAGAAAACTGGCAACAACCTCTTTGACCTGGGCCGCAGCAACTTCTTTACTAGACATGTCTCCAGAGACAAGGGAAATAAAAGCAAAAATGAACTATTGGGACCTCATCAAGATAAAAAGCTTCTGCACAGCTAAGGGAGAGTTAACAAAAAGTCAACTGACAGAATGGGAGAAGATATTTGCAAATCAGGTAAAAGTTTAGAAATCCAAAATCTATAAAGGACTTATCAAAGTCAACACCCAAAAACAAATAATCTAGTGAAAAAATGGGCAGAAGACAGGAAGAGGCACTTTCCATCAGAAACAGACATCCAGATGGCTAACAGACACATGAAAAGATGCTCAACATCACTCATCATCAGGGAAATACAAATCAAAATCAGTGAGACACCACCTCACACCTGTCAGAATGACTAAAACTAACAACTCAGGAAACAACAGACATTGGCAAGGATGAGGAGAAAGAGGAACACTTTTGGACTACTGGTGGGAATGCAAACTGGTGCAGCCACTCTGGAAAAGAGTATGGAAGCTCCTCAAAAAATTAAAAATAGAGCCACCCTATGATCCAGCAATTGCACTAGTAGGTATTTATCCAAAGGATACAGAATTGCTGATTTGAAGGGGCACATGGAGCCCAATGTTTATAGCAGTACTATCAACAATAGCCAAATTATGGAAAGAGACCAAATGTGCATCGACTAATGAATGGATACAGAAGATGTTGTATATATACAATGGAAAACTACTGGGTGATCAAAAAGAAGGAAATCTTGCCATTTGCAACAATGTGGATGGAACTAGAATGTATTACAGTCAGTGAAATAAGTCAGCCAGAGAAAGACAGATATTATATGATTTCATTCATATGTGGAATTTAAAAATACAACAGATGAACATAGGGGAAGGGAAGGAAAAATAAGAATAAAAACAGAGAGGAAGGCAAACCATAAAAGACTCAAATACAGAAAAGAAACTGAGGGTTGCCGGAGGGTTGTTGGTTGGGGAGATGGACTAAATGAGCGATGGGCATTAAGGACAGCACTTGTTGGGATGAGCACTGAGTGTTGTTGTATGTAAGTGATGAATCACTAAATTCTACTCCTGGAACCATTGTTGCACTATATGTTAACTAACCTGAATTTAAATAAAATTAAAAACCCCCCCCCCCCCCGCCAACACACACCAAAACCACCCACAAAACCAAAAAAGATTAAATAAAGGAAAATGGAACTGAAGATATTGAAAGAGATTCAATGGACCCAGAGGAAAGGAAAGAAATCAAGAGAAAGAATGAGGAGGAGGGGACAATTGAAGTTGGGAGGAGAAGGCAGGAGAGTAGAAAAATAAGGGAGACCAGAAATAAACGCACATTAAAAAAAGAAAGCATGAATGCCTGAATTCTAGGAATGCCCAAGATATATTACAAAAGTGTCGAGAAGAGTTTTTCTACATTTACCATAAATTTTGTACTGCTGAAAGACCATGTTACCTGGTTTTTTGATACTCAGAGAAAAAAGCAGCTTGTTTTTCCAGCATTAGTACTGAACTACCATGCCACAAATTTGATTTTCTTTTATAATTCTAAAATCTATTTACTTGGCATTAATTTTCTCAGAGGCCAGATTGGGTGGTGATAACCAATTATTCTGACAGTGTGCTCTTTCAGCTCTTACTCTGTTTGAAATTATTACCATTTTTTTTTCTCTTTAGCCATCTGGGGCTAAAAATATCCCTATGCATCCATGGTATAGAAAACTTGGGTCAGAAGTCTATTTCTTTACTAGTTGAAAAACCATTTATTTGGAAAGTGGTACTGTTTTACAAAACAAAAACAGTGACTCTTGGAAGTAAATTTCATTACCAAGTTAACAAATTAGATGATTATATTTACTCAAGAAGTCCGAAGTAAAAACTTCTAAGGGAATTTTTACTTTTAATGTAAAGTGTGATCCTACTTCTCCCATGCCTTTTCCAATGTATAATTTTTCTTAGAGAGTAGTTTTATATGTATTAGTCCCACAGATTCAAATCTCACATGCATATAGCAGAGAGTCGAATTCTAATTTCTAGAAACAGTTTTCATACTTATAATATGCTATTGTTTACTCAGAGTAATGAATCAGTTTTGTAGCTACCACGGACTTGAATACACATAATCCTTTCAGCCCGAGAAAATGAATCAAACTGAAAAGTGCAAATTAAAAATGAAATTAAAATATTCATGTTTCCTTTAATGTTTAGAGGTCAGGTACGTTTTCTTACAAAGTAGTTATATAATAAACAGTGAGCGAACTAATACAGCTAAGAAAATCATGAAAGAAAATAGGGCTCACTTCATGAGTTGCTTTTGCCCTTGGAATAAATTAGTTACAAATACTAAGTAATAGTAAGGAAATTCCAAACAGTGCTGGGCGAAAGAAAATATTAAGTAAAATTGTTTTACATCATTGCCAGATCCTAGAGTAGTTCTAGATGGAAATACCATTTTAAGATAAACAAAGACATAAATCTTCTCTGGGACTCAGTCATTACTTACCGAAATTTGCCATCTGTATCGTCTGGTTACCCGTCTCTGGAACATTAAAAATCACAACAGCATCTGCATTTCTTCTGCCCGCTGCTTGAATTTTTTCCGAAAATGTACAATTACCTCTTTCTATCAGTGCAATCCAGGGACTGTTAGTATTAGTAAACTCAGTGTTGTAGTCACAAGCTTGGTAGTTATTGTTCCTAGGGATGCTCACCACCCCCATGGCATTAGCCACTGGTGAAGCTAATCCATAAACACCACATTCACACGTCTCTATCAAAGTGCAGTTGCTGGTTTCATTGTAGTAAGTCACAGTCACATAGGCATTCATTGAAAAAGACGCTGTGATCCTAAATAAAAAGGTACAAATTATAAACAGCCGAAAACAACTGGACTTCGTCTCCTGGTTCATTGCTCGTTCATTTGAGCATAAAATTTAAGATGTCTGCTGATATTTCCAGCTATCAGTCACCATTTGTCCACTCACGTCCCCGCTAAGTAGAAGTTTGAAGTTTCAGTTGCAAGTTGGTAACTGATCTCACCTCTAGCAACATAAGCTCTGAATACATTAGCTCTGTTTCCCTTTAGTTATCTACATTCTCCCTTGCCTGCCCCTCCTCCAACTGTACACACGTAACCTTTAATGAGGACTACCTTAGCAATAAATAACACCAGAAACTTTATTCTACATGTCAACTTATCAGGATTGGATGACTTCCTGCACTGAGATTTTTTTCTCTTAATGTTCCAGCTAATGCACTTTCATAAACATGGAGCGGATTGGAATGAGGAACTGGACTCTTGGGAACCCCACGTGACCAGGCTGAAAGTCACCTCTCTCAGAATATCTAAAACGCAAAACTGGTTTTCCAAGCCCTGCTGAAATATGCTATCAACCAGTTCCACCAGGAGTACGTGAAGATCCGTATGTTTCACTGCTATGGTAACAGAATTGATTTCATAGCCCTTTTCCCCTCTTATTTCTTTGTGGAGTTTTTCTTAACAGGCTCCCCAAGGAATATCTTCTGCCACCTTGTTTGTTCGTTGAAAAGTAAACATTTCAGTGGCTAGGGACCCTTTCCAGTACAGTGCATTGCCCACGGTAGGCACTCAAATATTTGTTGATTGCCTGATACCTGAGTTGCCGCATTCCATTAATTTTTATGTCCCATGTGTTATACTGTAACAAAAGATCAGTCAAGGTTTAATTTTTAACACATAGTATTTTTAAATTCTAGTTCTTTCAGAGGTATTAACAGATTTGTTTATGTCATCATTTCCTTTATTGTAAGCTCTGCTTTTAATCAGGAGGGCACTGATAAATATTGCTGAGGGTCAATTGGTTGGGGCAAGTAGCCGGGGTAGGGAGATTGCAATATGTGCCAAAGGCTGGCGAAGAAGTAGATAAACAGACAAGGCAGAGATATGAGGAGTCTGGGCCAAGAGTCAGCAAACAAGACAAACAGGCATCGGGTTGTCAGAGAAGCAGAAGGACACCGGGTCAAAAGGAAGGCAGGCATGATGGTAGTCTGAACTCCAAGGAAAGTAGTTTGCAATCAGAAAGACCACTAGAGGCAAGGGTACGGGACAACACAGAATAGGAAAATAGGAGACATTTGGGTTTTTAAACATTGATTTATTTTATTATTATTTTTTTACAAATAGTTTATTATCAGGTTGGTTTCCATAGAACACCCAGTGCTCATCCCCACAAGTGCCCTCCTCCATGCCCATCCCCCCCCCTCCCCCCAACTCCCATCAGTCCTCAGTTTATTTTTGAGAGAGACAGAGACAGCAGCTCCAACTCAAAACCGTGGGACCATGACCTCAGCCTAAACCAAGAGTCAGCCGCTTAACCAACGGAGACACCCAGGCACCCTGGAGACATTGTTGAGTGAGATAATCAATGAAGCTGTTTCCTCCCCTACTTCTTGTCTGCCCTCAGGCATCTGAAATAATAGTGTTGGAGTGGTCCCTGCAGGTGGGAACCAAAAGTTAACGCTCTGCTATTCGGTGGAAGGGAGGAGTTCAGGAAATCTGCAGTAGAACCTAATGAATACAATCCCAACAGATGCACGATACAAATATAAACCTCTGTATCATATTACAGCTGTCGATTACTTATCTGCATATCCCCCCTAAAACCTGTTATTATAAGCATCTTACACATAGTAATCAGTTAATAATTATTCATGTTTAAAGGTCTATGTGTATTAGCTTGTGGTCTACCTAAAAATAAACTCAAATAGTTCATTATTTTGCTATTAACACTATGGTTTTGATGGTTAAACTCATAATAAAACCTGTACTCACTGGACAAAGAAAACTATCAAATTGAAAACAAAAATGTTATTATTGCCAAAACCATTAGCTTGCTGATTGCTGGTAGACGTGTGGTAAATGCAACATCAGCATTCAACATGCAAATAATTAGTCAAGTCCTAGAAGTTTGATTTCACTTTTCCTACCAGTTATTAAATTGCTTCTAAAGGAAAAGTTTCTCATGAAATAGCTTAAAAACAAATTAGTGAGAAGTGAGCTAAATCCATTAGAAGTTTTGTTCATCTTAACATACTAGTTTCAGGTCTTCACATTATAGTTTTTGCAAAAGTCAAGTTATTACAGGCCTTAAAGATGACAACTTCCCCATAACACTGTATGGCAGTGCTGGTGTATTAAAGAGAATTTTACTAAACTATTTCAAATTGCTCCCTGGAGTGCCTGGGTGGCTCAGTTGGTTAAGCATCCGACATGATTTTGGCTCAGGTCGTTATCTCATGGTTTGTGTGACTGAGCCCTGCGTCGGGCTCTGTGCTGACCGCACAGAGCCTGCTTGGAATTCTCTCTCCCTCTGTCTCTGCATCAAAATCAATATGTAGACTTAAACAATTAAAAAATGTGTAATTGCTCTGAAGGTTAAAGTGCATGACTTTATATGGTAACCAGCATTATATTCCTTTATATAAGTGTATTTATGTTTCCTTTTATGACTTTCAGAGAATTGTAACTGACAGCCTTAGATTGATGTACTTTTTCTGTTAACTCTTTTTTATTTACGTTTATTTATTTTTTTTAATATTTTTTTAAAATTTATTTCTAGGAGAGAGAGAGAGAGACNTTATTTTTGAGAGGAGGGGAGAAGCAAAGAGAGAGGGAGACAGAGGATCTAAAGCAGGCTCTGTGCTGATAGCAGAGAGCCCGATGGAGGGCTCCAATTCAGGAGCCATGAGATCATGAACTGAGCCGAAGTTGGACACTTAACTAACTGAGCCACCCAGGCTCCCCTGTTAACTCTTAAGGTAATTTGCTGGGGCATGAGTGGTCTAGTGCTTATTTAGTGATTTTAAAGTTTAGTTTATGGAACACCTACATTATGCCCACTTAGAATGTTATTAAAAACTAAGGTTCCTGGGTCCTACCCCCAGTCATCCTGAATCAGAATCTGAGGGAAATATCTAGGAATTCACATTTTAAATAAGCTATCCAGGTAATTCTTAAGCACTTTACAATTGAAGAACTTTAGATCATACCACCTGGACATGATGAAAATTTTACAGAATCTAGTTGTAGTTTTGACAGAATCACGGTCATCGGTTTTTGTTTTTGTTTTTTCCTTTTATAAGTAGGCTTGAATATGGGGCTTGAACTCATGTCCCTGAGATCAAGACCTGAGCTGAGATGAAGAATCAGATGCTTAACTGACTGAGCCACTGAGGCGCCCCTGTTGCCATCATTTTATTTCAACCTCATTGTGCTTCAACTTCCAATCTATACTTGTATTATCTACATATTGTATATCTAGTCATTTACAATCTATATATTGTACAATCTATATTTCTATGTTTATCTGTACTTTAGGTGGTATTCTGAACATTTCTGAAGTATATTACAAACCGAAAGTTTGCACAAGTGTTGGCTCTGCAACAGCTAAATATTATATCCTCAGGAAAAGAAAAACCTCTCTGGGACTTTTCGTTCATTTACACAATAAAGGAGATTGGATTCAGATTTATTTATCCATAAGGTCTTTACTAGACCTGACATGTCAGAACTGTATGAAAATAAAAGTTGTTTAGAAACTATCAATTTTTCCTTTCTCTCAACACAATTCATGATGACACTGCATTGAGAGTAGCGGAATCTTGTAGCACCTAAAACGGAGGTCAGAGTATTGGGTAAAGCTTGAGCTCTAATAAAACTGACAAGTGCTTTACATAGTACTGTATAGGGGCGCCTGGGTGGCTCAGTTGGTTGAGCATCCAACTTTGGCTCAGGTCACGATCTCGTGGTTTGTGAGTTTGAGCCCTGCATCGGGCTCTGCACTAACAGCATGGAGCCTGCTTTGGATTCTCTCTCTTTCTCTCTGCCCCTCCCTTGCTCATGCTCACCCTCTCAAAAATAAACAAACAGTAAAAACATTTAAAGAGTAATGTATACTAGTGTTTTTCAAACTTGTCTCCACATTAGAATCACCTGGGGAGCTATTAACGGCCTTGATGTCCAGGCTATACCCCAAGCACAAAGTTAGGGGTGACACAGAGGCATAGTGATTTTTAAAACTTGAGAGGTAATACTAATGGGAAGACAAGTTTGAGAACAACTGCTATACATTACTGTTCAAACATTTAATATTACTAGACCTTTTCAATTACTTGTATCCTAAGTACTTTAATAAATATTAAGTATCTTAGCAAAGGTATGTAATTAATATTAGTAAAGGCATAGAGAGGGGAAGGATTCATCTCTTAGGCAAAAAACATTTCAAATTTCTCCATACGACTGAACAACGGTTATGGCAAACCCAACATTTTAAAGATGAAGAATCACAGAGCTGTGTCTCTAATAGAATACAGGTAACCCTTGATTACTCATTGCACACCTCAAAATCTGTACTGGGTAATTCTAACGTGGTGTATGTTCCAAAGGAATAAAAATTAATTTTGATATTAGCCCACACTGAATAAAAGAAGTAACTAAAATCTGATATTACAGAATCACTTGATGTCCAAAGTCAAATATGCCTAGTACCATATGACAGCAAAGATACATGAAAGTCATCTACATTTCACTTGGTTACTAAGAAATTGCCTTTGTGATTTTTGGGAAGGGTGAGGAGAAGAATTTTTTGTGTTTTTTTTTTTCTTTCGGTGAGAATTTGTTAAGAACTGGATCAATAGAATAGGGCAAGATGCCTGAATCTGATTTTAAGGTTATCTCTGAAATTTATATGGACTATATCCACCTCTCTTGATCTCATGTCCATCCAGCTGGTCCCCTTGCTTTCACTTCTGGCTCCTGCATTAGTAGTATACAGGATGGACTGTTGGTCAGAGACCCAAAATAGTGGTGAATTAAACGAGACAGCTTACTTTTCTCTCACGTAGCAGCCCAAACAGGTAAGAAGTACACAGTTGGTATGGCCTTGCCACAATATCAGGGGCCTAGTATCCTACTAGCTGGTTGGGTTGACATCCCTAGAATGTTGCTCTTCCTCTGCAAGATCCAAGATGTCTCACAGCCATGCTCACATTCCAGCCAGCAGGAAGGACGGCGGCAGGGGGGTTGAAAGGGAAAGAGAGCATTCCTTCACAATCTTTGAGAAAATGGTTCAGTAATTGTACAGATCACTGATGCTCACTCCTGAACTTAGTGAGGACTTAGTCACAAGGCCATATCTAGTGACAAAGGAAGCAGGGGGAATACTCTTTATTGTAGACAGTCATGCACCCAGCTGAAGATGGACAGATCTATTACCACAGAATGGTAGTTATTAGGGTCCAACTAGTAGTCTCTGGCAACCTCTTTATATCCATTCTCCTTCCAGGAGACAGTGACCATTCCAAAACATAAATTGTTTTGTATACTGGCCATAAACCATTTAACGGCTTCCCAGTACTCTGAAGATACAAACTAAGATCCTTATTACGGCCTATAAGGCTCTGCATAGCCTGCAAGAGCCCTTGTCTGTTTGCTGGTCTCATTTTGTAAGTCACTTTCTGCACTCGAGCCATATGAGTTCTGACTCAAGTCCTCAAACACACATCCACTTCCTCAGGAAAAATTTTCCCAGTGCCCCCCTCCCCACCCCAATCTCGCTTCCTTTGTTAAAAACATCGAATATAAACCACATCTTTCCTTTGCAGCACTTATCTCACTTATTTGTGCTATTATTTGAATGTCTTTCTCCTCCACAACATTGTAAGCTGTATGAGAAGAGGGGCCATGTGTTTTTGCTTGTATTGTGCTGTGTTCCTAGTGCTAACCCAGTGCCCACAGAGTGGGCACTCAAATACTTGGATGTATACTGCAATAGTTTGGCTTATTTTATGAACTCTAGGATTTGGAGTTTATCTCACAGTGATCTGGTACACTACATGAAATTTTACTATTATTCAGACATTTTATTTTATACACAAATGAGAGTTTAAAGAAATAAAACTTGGATTTATAAGCCTACCTATAGTTTAATTGCTTTGACAATTTTATATTAAATCATTTAGTCTTTTCCTGTTTTAGTTTGTCCACATACAAAATAGATATTAAAACCTTGTTAGGGGCAACATCTACATCCTAAGCTACTAGGAGTTAGATGCAATAATCTCAGAATCACATCAGGGATATTCGAATTCTTTAAAAAGTGCTGCTTTTCAATGAAGAAAAAGATAACATAGGGGCGCCTGGGTGGCTCAGTTGGTTAAGCATCTGACTTCGGCTCAGGTCATGATCCCACGGTTCATGCGTTCAAGCCCTGTGTCGGGCTCTGTGCTGACAGTTCAGAGCCTGGAGCCTGCTTTGGATCCCATGTCTCCCTCTCTCTCTGCCCCTCCCCCACCCATTCTCTCTCTCTCTCTCTCTCTCTCCCTCCCTCTCTCTCAAAAATGAACATTAAAAAATTAAAAAAACAGCTAAAATATTATATATTTCTTTTTTGAAAAAAAAATCACTGAAAGGTGAAAGTTAGGAAGAACACTAGCAGTAAAAAATACACCTGGGATTAAAATATTTCCACTGTTTTTTGTTACAATGAGCTGCTATA
>NW_027531290.1:294184-295176 GCF_008692635.1 Crocuta crocuta
TCTAATCATATTAAAATGTTCACAGAAAATTACATCTTCATGAAAGACATAACAATATCACAAACACATTTTCAGTGTTCTAATAACTATATTAATAGACCTAAAGAATTATAGAATTGGATGGGACCATTATTGTGCAAATTTTATGGATAAGGAAATGAAGGCCAAGCAGTTTAAGTGGCTTTCCTTAAAACTTCACAGGCATTTAGTGACAGACCCGTGGCTAGCTTTAAATCTGTTTTTTCAAAATCTACTTTTTATTTCTTATCATAAAGGTAAACAAAAACCAAGTGGTATCAACATAACAATGTAAGAATGAAGATAATATAATGAGTGGTATGACCTGGACCAAGAGATAAGTTTATATGCAGTGTTCTTATTTTGGACAATAGTCACAAATATAATATGACTTGATTAGAAGATAATCTCAAAGAACTGAAATCTTCAGATAATACCCAAATCTTGCTTTGCTGATCACTTTTTAACCTTTTTTCCTAAAATTTCTTTACTAAAAGCAGTTGATTACTAAAATAATCAGGACCAAATAATACATATTTCATCTCCCATCAATTTACCTGCTAATTCTTGGGTAGCAAAGCTTAAAAAAGAAAAATAAAGGAAATGTAAAGGAAACCAGTGAAACAGCAACCTGTATCAACCATACAAATGATTTTAAAGTTTGTTTATTTAAAGAGAGAGAGGGAGAGAGAGAATTCCAAGAAGGCTCTGCACCATCAGCACAGAGCCCATTGCCAGGCTTGATCCCTCCACTGTGAAATCACGACCTGAGACTAAATCAAGAGCCAGACGCTTAACCGAGCTACTTAGGTACCCTGAAATGACTTTAGAATAACAGAATTCATTATAATCGACAGTCCATATTGGCAGAGGGCATATAGCTAAAAACATCAAATGTTAAGGGTGACACTATTTGTTAAAAATCCCTTTATTGACATGAATAAAAATGCAGGCTAATTCAATGTAGACAAAAA
>NW_027531290.1:295251-296193 GCF_008692635.1 Crocuta crocuta
ATTTTTTTTTTTTGTTATTTTTGAGAGAGAGAGAGAGAGAGAGAGAGAGAGAATGAGAATCTGAAAACAGGCTCCAGGCTCAGCTGTCAGCACAGAGCCTGATGTGGGGCTCGAACCCACAAATGGCGAGATCATGACCTGAGCCGAAGTTGGATGCTTAACCAACTGAGCCACCCAGGTGCCCCAAGTTTTTCTGATGGTAGCTTGGTATTTTTCTTGGGAAACTGCTACCATAGCTATCCAATTTTACAACCAGAAATGTGGACACAAATGTTTTACTGCACGTACAGATAGAAACAGTGCTAGAATATAAAATAAATTGCCAGGGAAGTTGTTTTTAACGATCCTAAATTTTCAAAAATAGTCATATTTCTCATTCAATATGAGAGTGGAAATTATACCTGTTAAAGTGTATAGCTTTGAAATCTCAGCCTGAGGTTTTTGGTCAATAGCTGTTTAAGTATTAATTTTTCCCTTCCCCAACACTTACGTGTCAGTAAAACTGAATTGCCTTTTAAAGTTTATAATAGTTTTGGGCCCCTAGGTGTCTCAGTCGAGTGTCTGATTTAAGCTCAGGTCATGATCCCAAGGTCTGTGAGTTCAAGCTCCGCATCGGGCTTGCTGATAGCAGTGCAGAGCCCGCTTTGGATCCTATCCCCTTTCTGCCCCTCCCCAGTTCATGCTCTCTCTCTCTCTCAAAAATAAATACTTAAAAAAAAGTTTATAGTAGTTTAATACAAAAACCCAGATTCTATCTGATAAGTCTTCAAACCATATGGAAGAATCATATTGGCTCATTTATCAAGTACATTTAGGTCTATTATAGGTCAAAAATACAGAAGAGAGACATCAAATACATTCAAAATGAGACAAGAGACCAAAAAAGTTATTTTGTTTTAACTTTAATAATACACTCAAAATTTTAACACAAGAAGGATTCAC
>NW_027531290.1:296227-298262 GCF_008692635.1 Crocuta crocuta
TAAAACAAGAAGTATTCACTATTTTAATTAACATTTAAACACAATTATAAAGAACAAAAGGCTAAACACATTTATGAACAAAGTACAGCATCTGTCTTTAGATTTGTGAGCTGCACAAAAACATTTCAAGTATATAGCATATTAAGTCACTGAATCACAGGGCTAGAATAAAACCCCACAAGTTAACTGCTGAACTACAATCAGATTGATCTTGACACTGAATATTTTTTTCTCATGTGATGGTCATTTTGGCTCATCTAACTAATAACCACATAGATGTCAACCACAGGGCTTTGCAAATGCGGAATGGCGATTTATAGTTAAAATGAAGTAAAATAGATAACCAGAATAAAATCAGTTCTCTTAGTCACTGTTTTACATTTTCAATATGCACACTTAAAACATTAATAGGAGATAAAATTTCACTATTTAAACTCACATTACATGTACGAAAACTACAAATCAATACACCAAGAAAAGAGGCATACTGTAGCCTCTGGCTTTAAGTTCACACACTGGTCAAAATACTTAGAAATGCAAAGGATATGAGGTCACAATAAAGAGTTGAAAGCCTGAAGACAATTTAATACACTCATTGTACAGCTGACCAAACTGAAGACCAAGGCAAATGAACCCTAACAATCCATGTGTGCTTTTGAAAATGACAGTAATTACCACAGTTGTGAGAAATGCAGGTTGACTACTTTAGGAGAATTTAATCTTCAAATAAGCAATGTAAAATTTCCCAGTATAGGTGAATAAAAGTGAAAGCATGTTAAGCGTTCAAGAGAAGTTACTCTTCTAAGTCAGGATGCCTTATGCTGAGGCTTTCAAATAAAGGAACACCACAAATAGAACAGTGAACACAAATTAGTACAAGATAATAGTTATATAGAAGGTAAATTTTCCTGATACACAAAATCTGTTTCAATGAACTTTTCAGTAATGAATTTTAAATGAAGTGCATTAGCTCCAAAGAAATTGAACATGAGACCACTTAATAACTTTAAAGCTTATGCAATATTCTTACTGAAAAACAGTTGCTGAAATTACCAACAAAATGACAGAGTATCTTTAAAGCAGTGCCTTCCTTATAACCTGTAACCATGTCATCTGCCAACTTTTAAGAAGTATTAGTTGGGCTATAAATTTTGTGCAAGTAGACTTCTACCTTGTTGTTACCCAAGTTACAGATATCCAAGATACAGATGATGCGCACTTTATCCAGTTTAGTCACAGCTTTGATAATATCACCTGAAAGTAAAAAGCAGATGGTATTGTAAACTACTTAAATATTTACTTGGATTTAGTATCACATAAGCTGACTTTTTTTTTATAACATTAACACTGTCCCTCATCTTCTCCCTCCTCCCTCCAATTTATCACAGTTATCAAAGTTATGTTATGCTAACTTCTGCACACAACAGTGAACATACCAAACAGATGCCACTAATAATGTCAAGATATGGGCTGGTATTCCAAAGTCATATTTATTTATTTTTAACTTTTTTGGGTAAAGTCAGTCTACATATATTTTCAAGTTATTTATACGGTGCCAAGTCAACAACTTATTGTTACACTTCAAGGAAGTACAAAAATAATATTTTGTATTTTGAAACTTATCAGTTACAAAATTTATAAGACATAAATTAAAATCCATGTATGTAATTTAAGTTTCTTTTAAAGTATATTTCCTTTGGGGGCACCTGGGTGGCTCAGTCGGTTGAGTGTCTGACTCTTGATTCTGGCTCAGGTCATGATCTCACAGTTCATGGGTTCAAGCCCCGTGGCTGGCTCTGTGCTGGCAATGCAGTGACTGCTTGGGATTCTCTCTATCCCCTCTCTCTCTGTCCCTACCCTGCTTTTTCTCTCTCTTGAAAAAAACTTAAAAAACTAAAAGAGATCTGGTTTGAAATTTAGCTTATTACAAAATAATAAAGTATATTTCCTTTGAGGCAGCTTTATTGACTAACACTTAGCATTGGATACTCTCAAGAAGCTTTATCAAAAAATGAATCAGGTGAGTGACAGAGCT
>NW_027531290.1:298393-299973 GCF_008692635.1 Crocuta crocuta
CCCGCATCAGCAGCAGCCATGAAGACGGCAGCTTGCACGCCTGGTGCCAGTTGCTAGTACCAGACAGTGTGATGCAGAACTTATTCTCAAAGATGTGGCTGTATGGGGCGCCTGGGTGGCACAGTCGGTTGAGCGTCCGACTTCAGCTCAGGTCATGATCTCACTGTTTGTGGGTTCGAGCCCCACTTTGGGCTCTGTGCTGACAGCTAGCTCAGAGCCTGAAGCCGGTTTCAGATTCTGTATCTCCCTCTCTCTCTGACCCTTCCCCGCTCACGCTGTCTCTCTCTCAGAAATAAATAAAACATTAAAAAAATTTTTGAAAGATGTGGTTGTGTGTTTTGCCCTGTAAGGCAGCTCGCTCCAGGACAGATGCAAGGGCTTGCTTTCATTTCACTTGATTTGGAGCATTTCCATAACTGGGGTGGCTTCCCCTGTGGCTTTTGTTGATAACACATTAAGAAAAAAATATTAGACAGGGCAGTTGGAGCAGAGTATAAAGCTGGGACAAGCAATAGTCAGACGAAAAAATCCAGGGACAAAGGGGTTCAGAAAAGATATGTGTGGGGGGGGAATAAGGGCTTTTCAAAAGCTCCTGTATACACTGGGGCATCAAGAAGGATACATGTACACCCAGTGCTGGATCCATGCTCAGAAAAGGCCCGAGAAAAACTCCATTTGTTTACCTCTGGCTGACCAGCAGGCTCTGCACAGCAGAAAGTGAAAGCTAAGACAGAGTTGTAAACAACCTGGGTAAGCACTGAAGGGGTGTCGCGACACAGATCCAACTGCAAAAGCTGAAGATAATTTTTCCTTGGTTTTCTTTTCTCACCTCCTGGTGTTTAAGGAAACTCTTTCAAAACACTAACTGACAGTTACCAAGCTAATGGATCACAGACTTCAGTGGCTACATGTGATAAAGACTTGATTTTAGATATGAAAAAACGGTATCACTTAGAGGTTAAATAACTTAAGCAAAGTCACATGGTGATTTTAATGTACACAGTCTGACATCAAGGCATGTGATTTTAACCTCTGTATGCTAGGGCTACATCTCTGTGAAGTTGTGCCTAGGGGCGCCTGGGTGGTTCAGTTGATTAAGCATCTGACTCTTGGTTTCGGCTCAGGTCATCATCTCACAGGTCCCTGAGATCCAGCCCTGCACTGGGCTCTGTGCTGACAGTGTGGAGCCTGCTTGGGATTCTCTTTCCCTCTCTCTCTGCCCCTCCCTGCTCATGTGCACACGCGCTCTCTCTCTCTCTCTCTCAAAATAAATAAATAAACATTTAAAAACCCTGTANGTGGGACCTGAAGGGCATACTATTTATGAAAATGAGTATGAAATACAAAAAAGTACCAAAGCAACTGAGGGCTTCAGAAGCCTAGGCTCCATAAGCTTCATAATTAATTTTTTTTTCAATGTTTATTTTTGAGGGGGGGAGAGAGAGAGCGAGAGAGAGGGAGAGAGAGAGGGAGAGAGAGAGAGGGAGGGAGGGAGGGAGGAAGAAAACGTGAGATGGGGAGGGGCGGAGAGAGGGAGACACAGAGTCCAAAGCAGGCTCCAGACTCTGAGCTGTCAGCAC
>NW_027531290.1:299988-300305 GCF_008692635.1 Crocuta crocuta
AAGAAAACGTGAGCAGGGGAGGGGCAGAGAGAGGGAGACACAGAATCTGAAGGAGGCTCCAAGCTGTCAGCACAGACCCCAAGGCAGGGCTCAAACTCATGAACAGCAAGACCATGACCGGGGCAGAAGTCAGATGCTTAACTGACTGAGCCACCCAGGGGCCCTATGAGCTTCAAGATTAATTCACCTTTTCTAGACATGTCATGAAATCTGATGAATGATTTAAAACTATGCAAGTTTACTAATGCACAATGAATATAATAACAACTGCTGCTACTGTATAACTTTCTTCTTTGAAGGGAAAGAACTTTAGCCTA
>NW_027531290.1:300320-307475 GCF_008692635.1 Crocuta crocuta
GGATGAACTTTAGCCTAGATGTTTGGAAAGATTCTGAGAGGTCTAGATTTGATGCCAACAGCAACAACCCAAACCTTAATAATTCTAATTGTTATCATATATTGACCTTTACAAATAATGACTTACAGGGTACCTGCAACATAAGTCTAAGTAAATCTATCGTTTAGGTGCGTGGCTCTGCCTACTTGTACTAACACTTTGAGCAAATTACAACCTTTCAATCTGTTCATCTGGTACTACAACACAGAGGTTGTGAGGATTAAATACTCAGGCTGTAAAGCACTTCAGATGGTGGGTGATACACAGCAAGGACTCAAATAACAGCAACAATCATTTTTTACTTAAGAAAACCTAGTATGAAATTAGGATGTTATTATTTACATCACATAGAGATTCTTTTAAAAGGACTACAGATTTTTACCTATAAAATGAGCTTCTCTAAATTTCACTTTAAATTGTTAGTACTGTTTACAAAAATTGTACATTTTTAGAAACATCACAAAAGCAAAAAAGTGTGATAAAGGCAGTGGAGTGTTCTCCACTCCATTTTCTTGTGGGTGATCACATGGGAAGACAAAGTATCCTGGCATCTCTTATAGCTAGGTTGGGATCATATAGGTAAGTTCTGGGAAATGAGAATGTGAGTAGAAATGATGTGTCACTTCCACTCCAATGTAATTAAAAGCCAGCGTCTCCTTCATCTCTTCCTTCCTCTGCCTAGACAACCCTAGAAGCCACTTGTTCCTGCTGAAGCTGCAACAAGGTGGAAGCAGACTGGATTTATGAATCACCACTGAGAAGAAAGCTAATGTCTGTTTGCATCAGATTTGACTTGAGCAAGAAACAAACATTTATTGTGCTAAGTCACTGAGACTTTGAAGTGGCTTTGTACTGCAACAACATCTAACCTGTCTTATAATACAGTACAGTATTCCTGCCTGTAAAAATAATATGGGAAACCTGATTACATAAGGAATAATAAAACTCATTTTTTTTACGTGTTAAAACTCTTCCATATCATGCTTCTGAAATGTTTAATCAATGGAGAAGTTAATGCTTTCAAAGAGGAAGAAGGTGTGTGTTTGTGTGTGTGTGTGTGTGTGTAATTCATAGTTAAAGATGGTACCAATTAGGACATCATATCAGTATACATGGTTTGGGAAACAGAGCTAACCACTTGGAAAAAAATAAAGCTGGGTCTATTTTTCACTTTTCATACCAAAATAAATTCCAAATGGATTAAAATTTTATTTTATTTATTTTTTATGGTTTATTTATTTTTGAGACAGAGAGAGACAGAGCATGAGTGGGGGAGGAGCACAGAGAGAGGGAATCCCAGAATCTGAAGCAGGCTCCAGGCTCTGAGCTGTCAGCACAGAGCCTGACGCGGGGCTCGAACCCACGAACCGTGAGATCATGACCTGAGCTGAAGTTGGACGCTTAACCAACTGAGCCACTCAGGCGCCCCCAAATGGATCAAAATTTTAAACTATAAAAATGAAGACATATTAACAACAAAACTCCAAACAACCCAATTCAAAATGGGGAAAGGACTTGAATATATACTTCTCCAAAGAAGATATACAAATGGCCACTGAGCATATTAAAATATGCCCCAAATCATTCATAATTAGGGAAATGCAAATCATAAACAAATGAGATACCACTTTAGGATGGCTGTTAAAAACAAACAAACAAACAAACAAACAGGGGCGCCTGGGTGGCTCAGTCCGTTAAGTGTCTGACTTCAGCTCATGATCTCATAGTGTGTGGGTTTGAGCCCTGAATCAGGCTCTCTGCTGTCCAGTGCAGAGCCCACTTTGGATCCTCTCTCTCTTTTTCTTCCCTTCCCATGCATGTATTTCTCTCTCTCTCAAAATTAAACGTAAAAAATTTTAAAAAACAGAGAATAACAAATATTGGTGAGTATGTGGAGAAATTGGGATCCATATGCATTGCTGATGGGACTGTAAAATCGCACAGCTGCTGCGGAAAATAGTTTGGTGGTTCCTCAAAAAGTTAAATACAGAATTACCATATGACTCAGCAATTCCACCCTTAAGTATATTCCCAAAAGAACTGAAAGCAGGGATTCAGAGACTTGTACACCAATATCCGTAGCAGAATTATTCACAGTAATTATTCAAAATAGTTGAGAGGTAGAAACAACCCAAATGTCCATTAATAGATGAATAGATAAACAAAATGTGGTATACACATACAATGAAATATTCTTCAGCTATAAAAAGGAATGAAATTCTGGTATATAGTACAACATGGATGACCAAGTGACATAAGTCAGACTCAAAGGGCAGAGACCATATGATTCCACTTATATGAGGTACCTAGAATAGGCAAATTCATAGAGATAAAAAGTAAAATAGAGGTTACCAAGGGCTGGGGAAAGAGGGCCAATGAGAACTAGAATGTAATGGTACCAGAATTTCTGTTTGGGATGATGAAGAAGTTCTAAAAATGGATAGTGGTGATAGCGGCACAACACGGGCAGTGTACTTAATGTCACTGAATTGGACAATTAAAAATTGTTAAAGTGGTAAATTTTATGTAAATTTTGCCACAATAAAAATTATATGAGTAAAAAAATGAAACTAGGAAAGTACCAAAAACCCACAGTGAATTAAAAAAATAATCTTGGACTAAGTGATCCCTTTTTGAGTATAAAATAAAATCAGCAGCCACAAAAATAAAAGATTGATATATTTGACTGTATAAAAATAAAATTACTTAAAATACCAAAAGAAGCCTCCCACTGAACAACTTTAGTCAAAATGGGTAAAAGCATTTGCAACATACAATAAAGGGTTAACTCTAATATACAAAGAAAACCTACAAATTAATAAAATAAAACTCTTATAGAAGAATGGAAAAAATAAAACTAGCATACAAAATTCATAGAAAGAAGAAATATAAATGACAAACATGAAGATGTTCAAGCTTAGAAATAAGAAATGCAAATGAAAGCAATGATATAACTTTTTTTTTTTGCCATCAGTCTGCGAAAGATTAACAAGAACATAATACTTATTAGCATTTTTAAGGGTGTGAGTAAAGTGACACTCTTGCCTTCGTCAAAAGTGTAAATTGGTATGAACTTTTGCATGACACTGTGACAATATCTACCAAAATTTTAAAAGCCTACATCTTTTTAAACGCCTACATCAGTGATTTCTCTTCCAAGAATTCATCTGACAGATACGTATATAAGTACACAAAGATTATATATACATATACCCAGAGACAGACAGATAGATACTCATTTCAATACTCTTTGCTAAGAGCCAAAATATTTGGAAACAGTCTCAACGTTCATCACTAGGGGATTAAGTAGATTCTGGTACATCCACACAGTGATGCATTTATAGGTATTAAAACAAATCAAGTAGCTTTCTATATGCTAATATAAAAGCTATCCAAGATATATTGTCCAAAGGAAAAAGGTGGTTATGGAACTATATGTTTACTATAATTCCATTTGTGTGTACTTCCTTAAGACTGTGTGTGTGGGCAATCAAGTGAGATTTATTCCTGGAATGCAAGGGTGGTTCAACATTTACAAATCAATCAACGTGATACATCACATCAATAAAAGAAAGGGTAAGAACCCTATGACCACTTCAACAGACACAAAAAAACAGTTGACAAAGTACAACATCCATTCATGATTTAAAAAAACTCTCAAAAAAGTAGGTTTAGAAGGAACTTCAACATAAATGCCATGTATGAAAAATCTGCAGCTAACATAATCCTTATTGGGGAAAAAACTGAGAGCTATTCCCCTAAGGTCAGAAACAAGACAAGGATGTCCACTGTCACCACTTTTATTCAACATAGTACGGAAAATCCTAGCCACAGCAATAAGAAAACAAAAAGAAGTGAAAGGCAACCTAATTGGTAAGGAGGAAGTAAAACATTTGGTATTTGCAGATGACATGATACTATATGTAGAAAACCCTAAAAAGACCCCCAACAAAAAGGTACTAGAAGTGATAAATAAATTGAGTAAAATTACAGGATACAAAATCAATGTGCAGAAATCAGCTGCATTTCTATACGGTAATAATGAAAACCGCAGAAAGAGAAATTAAAACAATCCCAACCAAAATAATAATGTTACCTAGGAATAAACCTAACCAAAAAGGTGAAAGATCTGTACTCTGAAAACTGTAAAATGTTGATAAAAGAGATTGAAGACAACACAATGAAACAGAAAGACATTCCATGCTCATGGATTCAAAGAATACTGTTAAAATGTTTACACTACCCAAAGTAATCTACACATTTAATGTATTCTCTATCAAAATACCAACAGCATTTTTCACAAAACTAAATGAAAGAATCCTAAAATTTATATGGAACTACAAAAGATTCAGAACAGCTGAAGCAATTTTGGAAAAGCAAAGCAAAGCTGGAGGCATCACAATTTCAGATTTCAAGTTTTATTGCAAAGCTGTACTATTCAACACAGTATGGTACTGGCACAAAAATAGACACATAGATCAACAGAACAGAAAACCCAGAAATCAACCCACAACTATATGGTCAATTAATCTTTGACAAATCAGGAAAGAATATCCAATGGGATAAAGACAGTGTCTTCAATGAATGGTGTTGGGAAAACTGGAGAACTACATGCAAAAGAATGAAATTGGACCACTTTCTTACACCATACACACAAATGAACAACAGAGATTAAAGACCTAAATGGAAGACCTGAAATCATAAAAATCCTAGAAGAGAGCTCATGCAGTAATGTCTCTGATGGGCCGTAGCAACATATTTCTAGATATGTCTCTTGTGGCAAGGGAAACAAAAGCAAAAATAAACTACTGGAACTACATTAAAATAGAAAGTTTCTACACAACAAAGGAAACAACAACACAAAAAAGCAATCTAATGAATGGGGAAAAGATGTTTGCAAATGACATATCCAATAAAGGGTTAGTATCCAAAGTATATAAAGAATGTATAAAACTTGACAGCCAAAACCCAAATAATCTAATAAAAAAATGTGCAGAGGACATGAATACATATTTCTCCAAAGAATACCTATAGATGGCCAACACATACATGAAAAGGTGCTCACCATCACTCATCATCAGGGAAATACAAATCAGAAGTACAATATCACCTCACACCTGTCAGAATGGCTAAAATCAACAACACAAGAAACAACAGGTGTTGATAAGGATGTGGAGAAAAAGAATCCTCTTGCACCGTTGGTGGTAATGCAAACTGGTGCAGCCACTCTGGAAAACAGTATGGAAGTTCCTCAAAAAGTTAAAAATAGGTCTACCCTATGATCCAGTAATTGCACTACTGGGTATTTACACAAAAAATACAAAAACATTAACTCAAAGGGATACATGCACCCCTATGTTTACTGCAGCATTATTTACACTAGCCAAATTATGGAAGCAGCCTAAGTGTCCAAGGATAGATGAATGGATAAAGAAGATGTGATATATATGTACAATGGAATATTACTGAATCATAAAAAAGAATGAAATCTTGCCATGTGCAATGACATGGATGGAACTAGAGAGTAAAATGCTAGGTGAAATAAGTCAGTCAGAAAAAGACAAATGATTCTATTCATATGTGGAATTTAAGAAACAAAGCAAAGGAGCAAAGGGAAACAAAGAGAAACAAGTCAAGAAACAGACTCTTAACTATAGAGAACTGATGATTACCAGAGAAGAAGTGGTTGGGGGGATGGGTGAAATAGGTGATGGGGATTAACAAGTGAACTTGTCGTGATGAGTACCAGGTGATGTATGGAATAGTTAAATCACTGTATTGTATACCTGAAACTTACGTAATACTCTGCTAGCTATACTGAGTTTAAAAAAAAATTGTGGGGCGGGAGGAGAAATATATACTGCTATATGCAAAAATAATTTCTTAAAGGATTCAAAGAATACTGGTAATCTCTAGCGAGAAGAGTGAGTTGGCAGCAGGGGATGGGCCTGCCTAGGCAGGGAGAGGAACTTTCACTTTTACCCTATAACTCTGTGTACTGCTTGAATTTTTGAATTGTGATTATATATAGCTTGTGTAATAAAAAAGAAAATAGGCTATAGGAATGTTTAAAAGATGACACTATGTTAGCATTTAATTATTCTGTACTTATTTTTATCTTTTAGTTTAGAGTTATGGAAAGAAAGGAAATGTATTGAATCTGACAGATCTGAGTTTAAATGATAGCTGTGACCCATGCTGGTGAATCTCTGTTTTACATTCTAGCCATCTATAAATAGGGAATAACAGTGTTTACCTTGCAAGGCTCTTACTAGGATTAGCTGTAACTTATGTAAAATGCCCAGGCACAATGCTTGGCACAGAGCTAAATGGACACTATTATTATTAATTCTATGTTATGAAAAACATGACATATTCTACTTGAAACAAATCAGATTGCTTTTTTTAAATATCAAAATTCTATTTTTTAATTTTTAATTTTATTTATTTTTTGAGAGAATGAGAGAGAGAGCAGGGGAGGGACAGAGAGAGAGGGAGAGACAGAATTCCAAGCAGGATCAGTGCTGTCAGCACAGAGCTTGACATGGGGCTTAAACTCACAAGCTGTGAGATCATGACCCGAGCCGATATCAAGAGTTGGACACTTAACAGGCTGAGCGACCCAGGTGCCCCATTTTTTTTTATTTTTCATTTTTTTAGATTGATTTTGATTATCACATCACTTTTCAAGTAATTCTTGTCATTCATGTCTCAAGTATTAACTGCTTTGGCAGAAGGGTGTCAGGTTTTTTCATTTGACCGTGTTAGTGACTTTTGGAGAACTGGCACTAGCAACTAGTAAGGAGCTGAGAATTTTGCCTTGAGATTTCATAGCAATAATAACATACAATTAGCAGAAGAAATGTAATGGAAGTAGATGTTGTATGAAGTAAGAAAATGAGTGTATAAATATTTAAACCATGTATTAGAGCACTAATTAAGAAATCTGGAATTTCTAGAAATCTAAAGAGCTGCATTGCAGGAAGTAATACTGCAAGTCAACTAATACACCGTCTCTAAAATGAACTGGAAAAAGAAGGCTCCTGTCAAGTCAGATATTCAAGCTCAGTTTGCAGTAACCATCACTGCCAAGAGTTACTTCATCAGAAGACATTG